>NW_024582366.1:336423-361881 GCF_018398535.1 Haplochromis burtoni
GGGGAAGAGAATAAAGATATGATGCACCAATGCAGACCAGTTCATTGCTATTAAGAAGTTGGATATGGTTATTGTCCGTGTGAACCATGAAATATTAAGCTGTGGCATTTAGCCCTAATAAACACGAGTCTAAATCACCTGTTGTCTCATTAAAACAAAAAGATTACCGATATGAGTAAATGTAACCATTTTTAGGCAGTTTCTATATGGATCTCTGTGTATATGTCTATGTATGAAAACTGTGTCATTTTATAGCAAAAGGGTGGCAGTCATTATAGTCCACTAAGGTAAATATGTTTGAGGATGAGTGTGCATGTCCCCACTATCTCCAGTGACTCTCCAGTGTTTATCCCGACGCTGCAGCCACTCGTCCGTGCTCCGGTTTATTAGAAACGAGAGGCCGAGTGGGTGGATCAGCCTGAACTGGGCTGCGTGTTCTGCTTTAAGCCACTCGGCTAATCTGTCTGTTTGCATTTCTAATTTGTGTGTGCGTGTGTGTCTGATCAATGCAGGCACTGATCACAGCCTTCACATGGAGAGTTCATGTGATCGCTGGTTTGGTTTTGTCTCAGTCGACACACAGCAGAGCTGAGCCACCTCTGTTTAAACTGAATCACAATAAAAAGAACGAAGGACCTGAAGACGAGCAAATGGTCCTGACTCACTGTTGAAGGCAGTGAAAACACCTGTAAAGCACAATGACAGCAGATGATTAATATGATTCAGCTTCAGAGTAATTGGTTTTCCTGTTGTGCTGTTATAAATGGACAGTTCCTGGAATCGCTCTATTACAAACGAATTGGAAAACACACTCTCTGACCGCAGGTCCAGTGACCAGCCTGATTTCTCCCGAGGCTATTTTGTGGTTCCATCCTGGCGCTGTTACAATTAAATAAAGCAGCATAATGAAGTAAATCTCATTTAGCTGTGAGAGTCCACCAAGACAATCAGCAGTTGTCGCAGATTTGCGCTACAGATATCGATTGTCTGTCCAACACTGTAGGAATAACAGATGGGAGCTCTGGTTAAGATGAGGCTTTCCTTAAACCACTTCACTCTGCAGCAAGCTCTCCTCATTTCACTCAGTGTGTGCCTGTGTGTGAATGATGGAAAAGCCACCGTAAAGCAGATTTATATCACAGTCATAAAGCTGATTTATATCAGTGAACAAGTCAGCGATTGAGTGTTAGTGTTAATTTATGCTAATGCACCACTGCAGAATTCACTAACAGGGCTCGCAAAATTTCAAACCCCCTGGTAGCCCTTCGGGCAGGCACTCTTCAGTTTTTGGTAGCCCAAGATAAATTTAAGTAGCCCGAAAAAAAAAGAGAACAATGTTTTGAAAGAGACAATGATGTTTTGTTTCATTTACAATATTATATACTAAATTATATTGTAAAGGAAACAAAACATAAATCACAAAAATGTTCAAACACAAATTACAACTGTATAAAAATTCCAATCAACTCAAATTGGTTCTAATTGAACAGTGTGCTGTTTGGACTGAGCCCTCCTCACCTCCCAGCCTTATATATTAAGAACATATCGTATTTTCCGCACTATAAGGCGCACTTAAAATCCTTTAATTTTCTCAAAAATCATCAGTGCGTCTTATGTATGAATTCTGGTTGTGCTTACTGACCTCGAACCGATTTTATGTGGTACACGGCGCTCAAAACTGTCAAAAATGTTTTAGTCTGACTTTGCTGAGCTACGAAGCCGCACCGCTTGATGGATTGTAGGAGCATTACAGCTACCGTACTCGGGAGCCTCGTGGAGTAATCTGGGTCCTAAACTCCGTCCTTTTCAGGTCCCAAACTCAAACGAACACTGCAGCATCACTGAGAGTTAGAACCTAAATTCTTTCATCTTTAATAAAATCATCAGCGTTGCTGCTTTACCAGGTGTAACTATGAAGTTTAACATCCAGGCATCCATGAAAACAGGATTTATTACATTCAACAGAGTTAGAAGTTAGCAGGAAGTTAGCTCGCTAGCTTCCACCTAAACATGATATAGCATGTTCTGACTGAGAGATTTCTGAATAAATTCAAACGTACAGCTCTGTTATCACTTCCAACATAAATGAAGACAGAAAACTAAACAGCAGTGACGTTTGTAGGGTTACTGAAGTTGGGCTAGCTGGTATATAATGATGTGCTACGTGATTGCTAGCAACACAGCTATGTTAGCATAAACAGTGAAGCTGGAGGATGAAGCTAACTTTTTTCCACTCGATAAAAGTTAACGTGAAGGTTCCTGATGGTTAGAGACAAATGCAATCGCATGGCAGGATGCTGTAAACAGACCAAACTTCAGCAGGAGAACAACTGAGATAATCCATCCACAGGACCAGGTTAGTCATTAATATACTGCAACAACATGGGAACAGAGCAGCTGTTAGAGGATTCAGCATTAATGAATCAATGGTACAGAAGAGGAGGAAGCAAGATTTAGTTGAGTAAAGTTTGACTTATCTGACTGTTTTGTTTCGCTTAAAGCGCCTTATGGTCTGAAAAATACGGTATTATGTATATTATTTTCTTCGACTCCAAGTACCCAAGGAAGCACAGTGCGGGAACAAACTGCACATGGCAGCTTCAGTAATCACATGCTGGAAAAAGCACCTGGCTTTACAATTTTGTAACCCATTGGCTAACTTAGCCTCTGGGAGCAATGGCCAATTTATCAGGTCTTCTGTTGGAGCCAGCAGATATTCAGGGCAAGATTTCAGCACACACTTCCCCCATTACCCCCCGAATACAAACGTTAACATGCAGAGTAGTACAAAAATGAACCTAATTCCTAAAAATGTGGGGTTTTGGTGCCCCTAGGTGTCTCCATCCCAAAGGCCAGTTCTGTTTGTATGCTAACAAAGCCTTGATGATGCAGTTTAAGACCAAGCCTTCAACCCCCCCACCACCAACAAAACACTGGATTTAAAAAAATTGGCTTGACCCCCAAGGAAAGGTGTTCAGATGCAGAACACCAGCAGTAACAGAATCAAGAAAAGACAGCACGCTGGTGTAAGAGATGGGATTGTTACCAAACATACAGTACAGACAGATACAGGAATTAGCTTCAGTATGGCATAGCTATCTCAGGGGCCTATGATGTGAGAGGCATTTAGACACAGTTTCTGAATTTTAACATGAAAAGAATACACAAAGCCAGCATACATCGCCCACTGTTTAAATGAGAGAACAGAGGAAACATGACTGAAAGCTAGAAATATAAATCCTTTCATTTAAGGATGCCAGAACAAAACCCTTTCATTACATTAAGCATACTGCAGTTGCTTTACAGCATCCAAACTGATTAAAAATGTATGAAGAGCAGCGACAGAAAACAGGCCGGCTTCTTTGTAAAGCTGCCTGTTTGCTGGACTGCAGCCATGTGTGAAGTGTGTTTAAGGAGAGATTTTTCCCTTCAACACATATCCGAGTGCATCGAGTCAGCCAGCTGTTTAGCAGGAAGACATGGTGGGTCAGTAAATGGAAGGTCCTGTGAACAGCAGGTGATGATAGTGGTTGAGCCGCGGCCTCTCAGAGGCTGCAGCTCTTATTGCCTGGTGATTCATCCATCAGCCCGGTGCTCTCTTCACATGGTAATACCCTGACAGAGTGTGTAATGCAGGTATGGGACCACAGAGTGATGACTGCTTTTGTCTGACTAGCGGCTCAGCATTCACTCACTCTGTGTGTTTATTAGCAACATATTGGCCTTTCAGAGCTGGAGCTGATTGATTTTGCACGCTTCTCCTAGCAGCTTCTGTCTGGGGGGGTGGGGCTGTGTCACTCAGTCCCGCCCCTAGAGGAAAAAGGAAAGCACTGCGTACATTCAAATAAGCTATTTTGCTTATGAAGGCTTCTAGCTGGGAGAAGTGAGCCAGAAGTAGCTCCATGGCACCCATAATAAGAGCTGTTTGAATTGTCCAAACGCTTTGGAAACGAGTGACAGTGCTTCCTTTTTTTACCTCCTATAACTCAGAGCACACTGGAGCATCTTTTGTCAAAGGACCATCACATATTTGCATAAGTGCTCTGACGTCTCCGAAAACGTCAGAGCACTTATGCAAATATGTGGTGTCTTGATAAACTGAGCAGATATTTGAGGTTTACACAGCTACATTCTCACCTGAAAATATGTTAAACGTTTATTTTGTGGCCCAGAAAGAATAATAAGAGTAATATTAAAACTAAGTAGCTGCCGCCATTGTTGGAACCTGTAATTGGCTGGGCCGTGCTCTCAATTCTGGGATAGGTTGGGCCACAAAGGTCACACCGGACCCATCCTTCAAATCTGGGGAAGAGGAGGACGCATTTTGAGGAGTCTACAAATGTCGTTGCATTGCTGTGACGTAATCTGCCTACAAATGCAGCCTCAGCAGGATGCAGCCTATGAATTTGGATACGATACTTCTTCTTCTTGGGTGTTTAACGGCAGCTGGCATCCTTGTAGATTCATTGCTGCCATTTACTGTTTCGGTCCGTTATACTAATGCTACTTATTCCTGCGTCTTTCAGGATCTTACAAAGCTTCAAACGACATGCCGACTATTAAATTAGTCATCGGTGATTTTGATAGTCGACGTAATCGTGACTAGTCAACTAATCGTGGCAGCCCTACATCCAACAATTCATGAAAATGGAAAAAGAAAATGCGCTGCTGCAAATCATTAGTAAATCTGGTCCTATATGTTCTTCTTTCAAACTCCAGTCTGTGCAATGAAGTGTTATTTTTCACAGGATGTTCTCATTTAAACGACCTGCATGAAATAACAGAGTAAGAACATTACATTGCATTTCGCAGTCCCTCTTCTGCACATTGCAGTTTCATATTGGGAGACATCCAGCGTCACATTGTTATGGAGGGTAGTGTAAGCAGTGTGATGTCATTCGGATTCTCAGCACTCCGCTTTTCTCTTTTTCAAAGTTCTTATGAGTCTTGGATGATGTTTTTTGTCGAGGTCAAGGAAAGTGGTTTGGAAAAGGAAGCCGTGTCCTAGTTAGAAGACCTGAGAACCACAGAGGGAATTTTTTTTTTCTGAAAACATACAAAATGAAGAAAATCAGATATTAGAGATACTTGATGTGAGATTAAATGGATACAGCAGGATTAAGCAAAAATGCAAAAACTGGAAAAAGACAATAAAAGACATGATCAAAGAGCTTACCAAAGCAGAAAGGAAAACTAGCTTGTGTAAATTAAACTAAAAGGATTAGACATAACATAAAATGAATTACTTCATCAACAATTATCACAAGAATTAACTGAGATGCTAATTTATTTTCTTAAGATTCCAGAAGGTAGTGAATGTTCGTTCCAGATTTATACATCAGAGCAGGGCGATATGACCAACAATATTTATCACCATATACATTTGAAAATATGTGATAACGATATAACTGACCATATAATTGACACGAAACAAAATACTTTACAACTCCACAACTTTATTAGTGCAAAGCAAAAAAAAATGTATTTTCACTTAAACAAGCAGCTGTTTTTTGCATTAACGTTATATAAAAATGTAACAGAGCAAACTCCTCGCTGACAGTTTAACCAAAAGGCGTTTCCAGTGGAAACTGGCCGACATGTCCTCAGCATAACCATGTATAATATCCACAACACTTAAACAGAGGTTATACACACACAATACGGTAACATTATGTTGAAGCACAATACGTATCACTCCGCGAGGCTCCGCCTACGACAGCCGTAATGCTCCGACAATCCATCAAGCGGTGCGGCTTCGTAGCTTAGCAAAGTCGTACTGAAACATGTGACAGATTTTTGAGCGCCGTGCACATAAAATCGTTTCGAGGTCAGTAAACACAACCAGAGTTCATACATAAGGCGCATGGGATTATAAGGGGCTCTGTCGACTTTCAGAAAAATCAAAGGATTGATTTTAAGTGCGCCGTATTTTCCAAACAACACGGTAATAACGACGGCCCGCTAGCATGCGCTACCAGAAATAGTGCTTTGTTGTGTATCTGACGGACGAAAGCTAAACCAGTTCCACACCAGTGAAGCTGCAGCATTTTTACGAACCAGTTCTGGTTCATGGTTTCATTCAACGATCCGCTTTCACTCTTCTCATTCTGCGTCGCCGCCATGTGCGCATGTAAACAAAGGCACTGCGCATGCGCGTTTTACCCATATTCTATCGCCATATTTCATTTTCCTATCGTTGCCCAAAATTACACCGGTATTACCGTGAACGGTATGATATGGCCCAGCCCTACATCAAAGTATGCGAGGGAATTGTAGCAGCAGCCAGCTAGCAACCTAGCCAACAACGACCTGCTACTCCAAGCAGCCCCGCCTATAATTATACAAAACTTGATCCGAGGAGAGCAGCCTTAGAGAGCACAGCTGTGTTTCCAGAAAGCCCCTAACAACAAACGCGACTAAAACCAAATGACTAAAATCGCAATTTTATCGTAACGTCGTGTGTAGGATGGGCTTATTAGAGTAAAGCTGATGAAGAGAAGTTTTCATTTCCACTGTGCACAATAATCCACGAAGGTTTTGTATTTACACACTGTAGGTGAAATCCTCCATGTTTGGAAACTGTGGAGAAAAAGATGCGTTTAGTTTTTTAACAGGTTAATGCAGACACTTTGTTACCATTCAGTTCATTTAGATCTAGAAACTGTTCATTTTTACAGGAGATGAACCAGAATTTGGTGCATAAAAGGCCACATATCACTTTCTGATGTTTTTTGATAAGTTGTTGGCCCAGCAGGAGCCTCTTAATTTAATTTAAATTCGCGAAACGTTATGCCCTCCATATTTCCTGCCTCCATGGGCTGGGCTGACAGAGGGAAGAAGAAGTTGGCCTCTGGCTTCGCTCCTAGACTGAGTTTATCTAGCAACACCCAGCTGTCACTGAGACACACACACACACACACACACACACACACACACACACACACACACACACACACACAGCCTCAAAGTTCAGCAGTGTTTGTGAGTATTCAGCAAACAGAAAGTTACTTTGGATGATTCACTAGTGAGGATTTAATCCTGTTTGGTTTTTTGTTTGAGTTTCGTGTGTGTGTTTGTGTGTAGGTTCACATGAGCCTTCATTTGTGTGTCCTTTTTATCTCCATGTGTGTTCAGTCAGGCCGCCGTGTCACAGGTTTCTGGGTTTGACTTGTTGTTTGTTTTATCTTTAATACTTTTATGCTGAGTTTGGAACATGAAATCGTGGCTACAGCTCATCAAAGCCGGCCAAGCTCGCATTGATCATGATTGGAACGCTTTCTTAAATCAACAGTCGCAGCAGGCTGACATCAGACAGCCTGTTACACCCTGGTGCGTCTTCAGTCTAACTGGTTTCTGTAGGGCAGCGGTCTCCAACCTTTTTTGCACCACGGACCGGTTTATGCCCGGCAATATTTTCACGGACCGGCCTTTAAGGTGTCGCGGATAACTACAACAAAATAAAAGTAGTACCGGTACCGAAAAAAAGATTTATTCATAACACACGTGAAAAGACCCAGGAACACAGAGTAAATGATAAAAACGATAACAAACTAACGCTGAAAACCGATAAAAACCCTGAAAACCAGACATTTCACACCTGAGCCTCAACTCTCGCGGCCCGGTACCGAACGACTCACGGACCGGTACCGGTCCGAGGCCCGGGGGTTGGGGAACGCTGCTGTAGGGGACAGGATTTGATTTTTACTAGCAGGGGCGGGGCTAAAGGGGTGGCACTGCCCCCACTGAAACGTAATTGGCTACTCCTGGTGCCACAACCCCGCACGTGTTTGTCATATCAAAGCAAAGTCCTGATTCGTTTTTCTCTGGGAGAAACAGTGTTGTACTTCTCAGTGCATCGATATTGTTACAGGGCGGCTCGCAGTGCATGCTCATGAAGCCGTTACGTTGGTGCACCAAAGTGTTTGCTTTGGTGTTTATTTCTGATGTAACTGTTAGTCCTGCCATGCAGGATCTGAATCTTTCATCTAAGATCACAGTGGTCTCATCAGGTCTGCGTGTCCTGCAAACATGACACTAACACACTGTTTGCCTTGAACAGTCTGTGTGAACTAAAAATCAGCCCTGCTGCTGTTAATGAATAACAGTAAGCTATTAACTAACGTTTTTTTTAACTTTTGTAGTATTTGGACTCGTAACTCTTGTGAACTTGTGTCTTGTCAAGCTTGTAGCTGAGTTTTCTTGGTAAACGAACTTAACAGAGTTTACCAAGCCAGCTGGTTGCTAGCATCACCTGAGAGCTACGCTCTGTGAGACCGTATAAGCAGAGCAAGATGAACGGATGGTTCAAAGCGGTTTGTATCTGACTGTGTATTTAAACCCAGACAACCATCGAACGCTTTCCCTGAATGTTTAGGTAACCATATAGTAGTGTTATAATTCTTATATTACATCATTCTTTAGCTAACGATACCTGAAGCTGCATTTTTCTACTTGAACAACGTTAGTTAGGCTGGCAGACTCGGTCAGACTTCTTCTCTGTCCAATGTGTGACAGCCAGTGAAATGATTGGAGCTGCTGTGGGAGGATTTGCAGTCAGGCACACGTGTAATGAATCGGCCCTCACATGCCCTGAGGCGCTTCCAGCCCTCAAACTGTTTCATTAGTGTTTGTGTCAGTGGAGAGTTTGGGGGTCCCAGTGTGGCCCAGGATGTGATTTTCCAGCGTTTTACTCTGACCCCACTAACAACCTGAGGAAAACACTGGGCTGCTGTCACTCCTAACAGAGTGCAGGAAATGTCCCAGACAGTACCCTGTCCTGGTGTCTCTCCCTGTGCCTCCTTGTTATTGCAGAGGAGAGTGCATGCCAGACTTTTCAGGGGTTACTACAGTTAGGATCATTTGCTTCCAGCAAAGGTATCGATTAAACGCCAGTAACGCATTGATCCTGTGTGGCACATTCAGGACTGAGAGGGGTTCTTGAGAATTATAGTAATGAACACTGCTACTCTTATTTCAGGATCAAAGTCAACATATTTTATTCAATTTAAAATGTAATCACTTTATAAATGATGAACTAGCAAGCACAAATAATCATTGAAAATACAAAATAAAAGCCGAGGACTTGTGCAGCAATATTATGAACTCCAGCTGGTTAATTACAGAATTAATTATGTGCAAAGGTCAGCGAGTACTGACTTAGCAGCGGTTCCATCTCAGGGCACGCAGGGCAATCGCTTGGAGTGAGTACTGTGAATGACAGTGGTAGTTTCAGCCATCTGTGGGAGGAGCTTAGAGTGACATAAACAGGACACGACAGAAGCTGCAGAGCAGGCAGGTTCACGGCATGCTGTGGATGCTTCAGTTCAAAAAACCAAAAAACTTTGTGAAACATTATCTGCTGTTTCTGCACACCTGCAGCTTCAGGCTGCTGCTCCCTGCTGTCTATGTTGATGTTCTGTCTGAAAATAGGTGGTTGAACTGGGCAATCACCCACTGCTGCCCAGCTACATCTAAAAGCCCCACGCTTAGTTCTGCTCCAGTTCCCTCTGTGCAGTCGGAGGATGGGGGTGTTAAATCACACGGCTCTAAAATCATGTAGCAGCATGAGTGTTTGTGAGCTGGACATGGATAATGTATGAGCATTTACACCAAGCAGGTACAGACCATCAGACAGAGAGCAGAATCTCAACCACCACAGAGGCCAACAGGAAAACAAGCTGTGATTGTCTGTCAGCTTCGTTTTCATGTTAAAGCAAGCTGCCGTTCACATAAGAAGGTTTAGATCACTAATGTCCTTAACCTTAACATTTAAATCTCAAAACAATGTACGTTTCTGTGCAAACAGAGTCGACACATTCCCAGTTTGTTCTATTTTTAGAATGTATTTCAAACTAAAAATGCAATTTTAAACCAAACCATAAAAAATGAAGCAAACACGTATCTGTGCTAAGAAGCTTTTGCTCTCCTCCAAAAACAACTAGCTGTACATAAATTGCCAGGTCGACTCATTCAGGTCTGACTGCAGCCAGCAGTCTTAAATCAAACACTTCAATAAACGGTTTTTAAAACGATGGTTTCAGCTGAAAGTTCGACGCAGGACCAAAGTACGGCTAATGCAAAATAAGTGCATCCATGTGAAGGCTTACAGAGCTGCTGCAGATGTGTGACACGTTTTCTACCAATGAAGAAGAAAAATGAAGTTTCCCAAAAGTGACTCACCGCTAACTCCACTAACTCCACCCTCTGCACCGCGAGACAGACGGGGTTTAAGTGTCAAGCGGGTGGGTGAGCAATGAAGCCTTCTACTGCAGCGTTGTGGATTAACTGCAGGCCTTTCAGGGAGCTTTAAGGACAGCTGTAATTAACGCAGTAATAACAAATGCACGGACTGCTTTGGAGCATCAGTCTGCAGGAATTCATGATTTTAGCTTGTGCAGATCAGACGAGGCCGGCCTGTTTAAATGACACATCCTGGTCAAACATGACTCCGAGGTTTTCACAGTCATACTAGAGGCAAACATGATGCCAGAGTACATCTACAGTGAAGTGTAGGAGCAGTGGCAGTCTGATGCTGGGGGATGGTTGCTGATTAAGGGTCAGGGTGAGACTCCAACTTCGGGGAAACATGAACTCTGAGACTGTTAAAAGAAACATTTTTGCCTCAAGAGCTGGGATGGACTTACTGCTGATGAAGGTTGGCACAGTTAGCTCTTAGTTTCAGTTCGGTTAAGTTCACTTTGTTGATGCTTTTTTCCTTTTTGGTTAATGAGCCAGTTTAGTGTGAAAGCTAACATGCTGAGGGACACAGACTATCAAACACTGTAAAACTGCATTTGCAGAGTATTTGTGAGAAGCTTGTTAGCGTCTCTCCTGTCTTTGTCCAATGAATCAGTTTTGTGGCTGTTTTAAGCAGCAGTTTGTCACATTTCTGTTCTTGAAGGATCAAACATGGCGTTGAGATTTTCCTCCTCATATCTTGACCCGCAGGACTCCTGTGAGTGCATCAGCACAACTTGTCCCTTTTAAATTCAGTCCGTGTCTTTCTTTCTGATGGACATGAGACAGTGTGATAGATATTTACTGCAGTTTCATAAAGTTTGAAAATAATGTGCTTTAAAGCAACCGCGTTGTTGCATATGGTGAGGAGCTCGTACAGAAGATCGTTCTGCTGTTTTTAGCTTGTTTGAGTGTCAGAGACGGCTGGAGGCTGAGAAGCCTTTCATATTGTCAGGAACATGCTGTGCATTTATAACACTGACACGTGTTTGCAGTCCCATAACGATCTCACACACAGAGAAGACTGTTTTATTCAAGCCTTCCTAGCATCTGAATGTTTTGTGGACCTGACAGTTTAAGTTTACTTTAAGATGAAGTGTTGAGCTTCGCTCTGTAAAGGCACCGATCCACGGTGTGGTGAGGCTGCTCTTCCTCTGATGGAGGGAGAAGTTTCTGCTGGACTTTCTTGGTTTTGTCCGTGGTCTCTCTACTGTCCTCTTTCCTGTCTTCTCTTTAACCTCAAACCAAAACTGGTCAAGGTCAAAACGACTCATTTAAGTCTCGTTTTTCTCCCCACCGTGATAGAGAGCGCGGCGAATTGTACTTTGGTTACTTTCTGAAGTCCCTTGAAACAACGTTGTCATTAAACCCTGAGGACATGATGAAGCTGCATTGAGAGTTTGTATTCATTCATTGTGTTACACTCCTTTCTGCCCGGCGCAGCAGAGATGGTGCTGTTAATGATTCATAGTTAGGAGAACAGATCAAACAGCCACAGGCTTCAGAAACACAAATGTATGTGATTCCACTCAAGCTGTATTCTAATGTGTCCGACACAACAACGAATGTTGTAAATGTTGTGGGTGCGTGCATAGATTTACCAACAGTTACTGACAGGATACAAGCAGACGCTCGTTCACGCAGTCGTTGCCGTTCCCCTGCCGCCGTCACAGCCGCCTCTCGTAGCTCTCATCGGTTGCTATTTTTCGCTCGTCGTCAGTGCGTCAAACACCTTCTACCTCTAACACCAGTAAAAATAAAACGTGTTTCTGTCAGCTGAGAAGTGAATTAATTAACAGTGAATGTGAAATATAAGCTGAATATTTTACTCCATGTCACACACAGATTTGTCTAATGTTCTAACTTCATACACTGAGGACTGTTGGGTAGGAACTCCTAACCTTTGATAGAAATTAAAAAAACTCAGTTAATTTTTAATGCATTTACCACACAGCAGGGAAGCAGATCAGTATTTTACTGAGGCATGAACTCTACTGAAGTTAGTGATCCCCTGACTTTTCCTTCAGGGCTACCAGCGAGTCTCCCCGTCAGTGTCTGTGTTTGTTCACTGGCAGAGCCGAGCGGAGGTTCGAAGAGTTTCCAGCCCCACAGACCTGCTGATGAGTCTTATTGATAATCCAAGACAGTGCAGAGCACTGACGTTAGTCAGCTGCACTGATTGTCACTGTAACTTGTGAGAAAGGAAATGAAATCAGTGCTGATTATGGCTGGACGAGAGCCACAACCTGCCTGGTGCCTGGTGAATGAGCTCCACATCCTGGTGTCTGTTACGGAGACGCTGCTCTATAAAAGCAGTCAGGTCTTCTTTGGCTCACCGTGTTCTCACGTCGAAGCTACAAAACTTTACATTGCAGTTGGAACAATGTAGCAACTTTCACATGTTGACAGTTGAACATAATTGAACGATTCTGCTTTGTTTACATTTTCACAGAGATGCTTTGTGATTACCCTCCAACAGTGACACACGCACTTTATTCCTGGCAGATAGTTGATGCGCTTTAACCCACGAGGCAGTAAAGCAGCTCCACGTTCTTCTTTCCAGATGATTTTTGAGGAAATGTAATAAAATGTGTTTGTGACGGGATTAAACAAGCAGTTTAAAAAGGCCGGCTTGGACCATGTTCCATCATTAGCAGAAACGTGAGTCATTAAAAGTGTGTAACGCTGACTTGACTGAAGATATCACAGAAACTTTGTTGTGGGAGAGGCAAACAACATTTCACATCAACACATTTCTGTGTTATCACATTCCTTCTCTCCACCGGCCTGTTTGGCTTATTAGTGCTTGTCAGAAGCAGCGTTTGGACAGAAACAAAGCCTCAGCCCCCCCTCTCCCCCAGCTGGGGTGGAAGAAGCTGTTCTGGATGCACTGACTTGTTGTTAATGTGCAAGCTGTGATGAGCTGACATTTGCCATTGACAGCTTTGTTCCGCATGAGTGTGCTGTGTCTGCTCACGTCACACTGTCAACAGAGTTGCACTGATTTCTGGCTAAATGCAGTCACAGCATTGCGCGCCTCCCCCGGGCATCACAGAAGCCATTTCCTCTGTGAAGGTGCGCTAAAGCTGGCAAGCACACAAAGAGGAGAGCGTTGCATGGTCTTCCTGCAGAAAGCTGCTCCCATCTCTGCTTTACTCCTGCAAATCCCGTCTTCAGCTTTGGGATTTACAGGCTGGATAAACTCTCGGGCCAGGTCCACCAGTCTCTCCTCAAACGCTCATCTAAATGCGACTCAGGTTTCACATCAATTTACTCCGTTACTTTTTTCTTCTCTGAAATTCTCCTTAAGCGGCTTTGAAGAAAAAAGCCACTGTGATTGGTTGTGTCCAGGTTTCATCGAGTGTTGAGTTGTTAATACTTACGAAGACAGCATAATTGGGATAAAACATTCCCTTTGTGCATTAGTTTCAGCTCTCCCGTTATAGATCAAGCCTTCTCGTTTACAGTGTCGCACGCCGGCTCTTCTCTAAAAGTCACAGTTTAGTTTAACTTGAGCCCAGCTGATGGAAGGAGAGCCAACAAGATTTATCACGAAGGAGCAAAAGTTTTAAAAGCTATTTGGAGGTGAGATTGTGGGCACGTCAGGCTAACTGATGTTGTCAGTTGGTTGCTGGCTGCAGCTCTGCATCGCCCTGCCTGTGGAAACCGTTCAGGTCCTCAAAGGGTGCCAGGCCAGTGCTGCATAAGCCTCGTGTTGCTCCTTTCTGCACCCACAGACATCTAAAGCTGGGGGCCTGCAGGGACCAGCAGGGGCCCTCGGCAGACGAGCTTCATGACCACAGATCCTCCCCAGTCTGAGGCGTCTTCTTTCCCACAGATTACAGTATCGATATCGCTGATTACATGTGCTGTCATAATTAAGCAGCTCTGGTGTGAATGTGCAGCAAAATGCACAAATGTCATATAGATAAAGCAGAAAGTATAACTGATTAATAAAATATCACCTGTTTCACGCACACAGTGTAGACAGCAGTTATTAACGAGCAGTGAAATTCTGACAGCCCCATGCTGGACGAGAAAAGTGTGTCGCTGTGTCAGCACATGAGTTATTCATGCTGTTCGTCTGAATACAGATAAAACGGTCACAGTGAAAAGCCTGAATTTCAGCAAAAACTAAGGAAAGTTTTGGAGATAAAACCGTCTGTGACGTCTGTACAGGACGAGCTGTTTCAGTGGGACAAAAGCTGCTGCAGAGAAACAAACGTTTGTCTTGGCCTGCACGCACCGCTGATGCCGGTGTCTGTCTTCTCTCTTCAACAGTGAGCTTCCTGGACTGCGGCGGGGGGAAAGTCTGGTTCCAGGTTGAAGATAAACATGATTTCAGTGTGAATGAGGACGGTGGGGTCTACGCCCTGCACCACCTAAACCTGCTGGGAAAGGAGAAGGCTGTGCTGGTCTACGCCCATGACCTGCACACGAAACAGGTCTGGAAGGCCAGAATTCATCTCCGTGTTCATCCGAGCAACAGCACTCAAACGGAGGTAAAAGCATTCAAAGGCCTTTTTAAAACTTTACAGTTTTCATGTTTTTGATATTCTCATATTTGTCTTATGTTTTGATAAGAGACCGAAACAGGCCGACTCATCTGACTGTACAGACTCATGAGGAACGCTGTTAGCCAGTTATGAAGACGGGAGCTGTCCATAAAGGACAAGACTATTTTTATACCAGGCTGTAAACATGTACACATGGGGCCTGACTCACGCTTGGAGCCCGTCTGTGCCAGCGTGTCACCCACAGATGAATTAGGTCTAATTAAACCAGGTAAACAAAATGTTTAGGAAGCCAATAAAGGAGAAGCTCTGCTAACTGTGCAGATAATTGGTCCAGCATCACCATGACCAAGCCGAGGCAGCCCAACAGCAAAGCAATGACATGCATGCGCCTCAGCGCCAATCATCATATTAAATATACCACGTGTTTGAAGCTCGATGATCTAAGTGTATCACAGCAGGCTGACAGTCGAATCTCTAGTTTTGATTCTTTTATTGAATAGTTTGAAAGTTCTTCATCTACACAGGCAGAAAAGCAGAATCGCAGTCCCTTTTTGAATAGTAATGACTTAATTAACACATTCAGAACTCGACAGTGTTAACACATACCTGTATGCACGTCTGAGGAAGCCAGTATGTGAGAGAAATCTCCCCCCTGCTTCAGCATGAACACATATAAAATCACAGCTTCTGCAGCCCAGCAGGCATCTGAGGTTGGCCAAGTGCTGATTGCAGAGACAAAGCAAGTCAAACAGCCATCTGTTAGTTTGTTTCATGTACAACAGTGATAATAAGGCCCTCTGCATGTATTTAGACAAGGCAGCAGCTTTGATTGGCTGTTCTTATAAACAGGGCCCAGAAATAGCTGGCTGCCATATGCTTTAGCTGCTATCAGAATCACTCGCTGCAGTCGGCGAGGAGGAGAATCGCAGAGGGTGAAAGAAGCTGTCAACAATCCTTCGTAAGGAAGACTCATGAGGACGAGCCATCGCAGCTAACAGCCAGTCATTTGCCAGCAGTGTCAGCATCGAGGCCTTCAGCTGAGAGGCAGGACCGGGGTTGTTATCCAATGGAAGTGTGGAGTGAGACAAACAGGCGTCACATTTGCAGCTCGCCAGGCTCCACATGGCTGCAAATCGAGCCTTTGACCTTTGCTTGTTTTGGAAAAGTTAGACATCGCCGTGTTTAGTAATCCCTGCAACGTTACAGTAGATGTCAGAATAATCAGAGACTTAACAGGGAACGGTACTCTGTGCTGTCCACAGAGTCAGCTGTCCGACTAAGAAGGATAAGCAGCCGTATTCATTCCGGTCAGCTGACAGAGTCGAAGACGAAGTTGTGAATCGGCAGACGGGGAGGGGGGGTTACTCATCAGCATCCCTTCTTCTGTTGCTTCACCTGGAAACCTCTGCTGAATGATCATAGAAAGATAAACCTACATCAAATATCACAGCGGTGAAAATGATGCAGAGGAACAAATTATAGAGTGACGTGTTATACAGATCTGCTCAGACAGTGGCAGACTCACACGAAGCCCGAAGAACAGCAACTACATAAGTATCATATAAATATGCTGAATTGCACCAGTGTAGTTACAGCGTGGACTCTGAGCAGAGCACCACCCGTCCTGCTACCGTGCACCTCTCTGCCACCAGCGTCACACAGGAGGCTGTGACGGCGTGATGTCGCTGGGCGAGTGGTTGGTGAGGTTAGCCATGAATGATGCTGAGGAAGAGTGAGCAGGAACGTGGAAGATGAAGAACTGACAGGCACACAGTTGGCTGTCACACACTCACACACACATATATAAGAGTAAGAACAAAAATGCTAAAACTAGAGGACACGTTGACCACTAAAGCTGATGAACGCTCTGCCTGAGATGAGCCAGCCTCCATAATGTTGCACGTATCCATCGAACGAGTCACACGTCCTCTCTGAAGCTCTGTTTCATTTATTTTCATTTCCACGTCTTCTCCTTTCATATTTTTGATCATTGCTAAGAAATGAGAGTTTTTAACTCCACACATATCAAATCGTTGTTTTATAAAGCAGACCTCTGTGTGAGAGTGCATGTTGCTCCTACACAAGCTGGTTTCTAATGAGAAGAGAAATAAGAAGAAAGTATGAACTCAAACAATAAGCGTGCTCCAGATCACTTTGAATCGTTTATGCAGGCCTGGCGTTTTTTGCACTGATGCCAAATCAATCGTGTTTGCTATAAAAATGAAATAAAATGTTGGAAACACAGAAGAGTACATCTGCTTCCTCTGCGACCTCAGATGACTCTTTGCTGGCTGGAAATGACGCTTCTGTTCAGTCAGTGCTGCTAGTGATATATGAACATAATTTATTGTGCAGTGTATCATATAAATCCATTGTACTGTATGCCAGAGTATTCTTGGTATAACATTTAATTGAATCGGGTCCTGCAGAGAGTAGCCCTCCCCATCTCCAAGGTCAGGGGCTGCACGGCTCCTGTGCAGGTGCATTGTGGGAGAGTAAATGAGAGGCTCCTTCTTTTTTTCTTATCGTCGTCTGTGAGGCCTGCAGTGTCACTGCAGATCTGTGGCTGCAGAGGACACACACACACACGCCCACACATGCTGACAGGTGGTGGTCATTTATCAGGCAGACTATAATGAGAGCATTAATCCAAGCCACTGGAATGAGGTCAGAAATACCCTGAGTCACCGAGCCGTCCCTGCGCTCTGTGTGTGTGTAACCCTGAGCTGAATATACACGATGCTTGTTTACTGTCTCTGCAGGTAAAGCTCGGTGATGCAACACTGACTCAGCAGGTACCAGAGATCTTGTTTCCATGGCGCAGCGTGGTTGTCAGAGGCGATGGTACTCTGAGGCGGGTGAAGAGGGACTGGGTCATTCCGCCTATCAACGTTCCCGAGAACTCACGAGGACAGTTCCCTGAGGACCTAGTCAGAGTAAGACACACACACAGACACACACAACAAGGCCTGTCTTACTGTGGCTGTGAGGACTGAAGAGAAGGAAGAAAACAGGGAAAACAAACAGGAAAATAAAGCAAAGAGCAAAATGTCTGGAAAAGATAATCAAATGTGACCCAAATGGACAGCACGACAAAATAAAGCCAATGAAATACCCAGGAAACAGGATCCTCGTTAGCCTGTTTCAACAATGAGCTAATGCAGTCTGACAGAGTGCTATAGCAGCTATGCACCAGCATACTGCGTATAAGAGATGGATGTAGTGATTAGTCTTTGATGTCCATAATGATATGACGATGATATTTAGTGTATGATGCTATCAGCCAAGCCTAGCCTGCTTGGTTAGCAGCCATAAATGTGCAGCTGCATCTCAGAGCAGTGTTTCCCACGAGTGTTAGTGTTTGTGGTCCAGAGGAGGGACACAGACAAGAACATGACTGACATTAACAAGTTTATCCTCTGAAAATATTTTATTTTCCAAAAGCTTTGTGAGATATACCTAAAGAATAAACCAGCTAGCTCTCAATGAGCCTCATATCCTGTGGTTTAACTTCAGCTTCACTAATGAGCTCAGCTGTCCTCGGACTCCTGTCTGCCACCAAGCAGCTGACGCAGCACCAGCATAGCTGCAGCCAGTCGGACACTCGACACAGGAAGCGGCTAGCTGGTTAGCAGCAACTGAGCTGAACAAGAGGAAGGATTGTAAACTAGTAAATCCAACTAAGCACACATATGCCTACAGATAGACAGATGCCTGCTAGGAGATCACACACTGGAAACACTGCTGCACAGACTGAATAGTCAGTACCATCAGCCATGCAGCAAACTGTAATATTTCTCACATAATTGCATTTAAATATGCAAAAAGCAGCAGCAGCAGCTTCAGTTAAGTGACTGACACTACATGACATTAGCTGAGGTGTGGACTGTGATGGCAGCCATCTGTCACAGCAGCCCCAAAAACATCAGCTTTCAGGTGGATCGTAGAGAACTTTACCATTAATTCACAAACGTACCAAATATGTTCATGAACTTTGTCTTAAAAGGTAAAAGTTGGTCTCAAACAGAGTATTTTAACAAGAGTCTGTGTGGAATCACTGGATTGTGAGTCAACCTCAACTGGTCCAGAACAAGAAATCATTTCTCTTCATTTCTCAGCCCCGAATGCTGCAGCGTGCCCTGAAACAAGGCCATGTTGGATTTACTGGATTCAGTGGACACTGGATGCACACAAATGTTTTGCTTTGGCAGAAACTTAAACAAATGAGTTAAATCAACACAACGTATTCATATTCAATAAACCTGTGTGTTTGTGTTCTGAAAACGCGATTGAAACAAGTTTAGATGAAGTAAGTTGAACTCTTGTTTTAATCCTTCATAATTTTGTCATTTTATTTCAACACTATTCAGTAACTTTTACCCCAGTACTACTTGGTCACTTAAATACCACATGTTGTCTTCATATTACATAATGTTCAGCAAAGTCTGGTTAACATAAAAGTTGAAGGGATCTACAACAACTACTGTCCTCCTGTCTGTAGCCTGGTTGCAGGGGCGTAACCCTAGAGCGATAGGTTACACCCTGGACAGCTCACCAGTCTTTCACATAGAGACAAACATCTATTTGCGCCAGATTGTGGATTCGAACCCAGGACCTGCTTACTGTGAGGCAACAGCACGAACCACCACGCCACCAATCCTGGCTTATCTAAAATGGAAAGCTATGATTTCAAGGCCACGTTTTTGTCCTTGACAGGTTAAACACAGTAAATAGAGCTAGCATGCACGGGGTGTGTAGTGTCTGCCTCCAGTGATTTTCCTGTGGTGTGAAATCTCGTGTGGTCTTGTGAATTTCGTGAGTCCAGCAACTAACCACTCCTACTAGATTGTATCAGGTCACCTCAACAAGAACAAATGAAGTTGTTGAATTTCGTACAGATCCTACATGATTTAATTACGTAAAATGTTTGTGTTCAAATTACAAGTTAGACTTTTTTAATATAACGACCACCCAATGTCCTTTTTTCGGTAAACCAAAAGAAGTAGAGGCGGCTGCTCGACTTGACTGAGATGGACGCCTTCCTCAAACCACGACCCAAAGCGCGCGAGACTGAAATCCCGTGCGAGATTTAACACTGCTATATTATTGACTTACTTCACTCGAACATGATATGAACAATTTAATCTACACTATATAGTTACACTTAACTTTAAAGCCCGAGGCACTTGTGTTAAAGACACGCTGCTTACATAAATCCAAGAGCCGGCCAATCCCTTTTTTCAGTGCGATTGGAAACTTGAAACACTTAAAGGGTCACATCCAGTGACCTCAGAGCCAATCAGAGATTTACAGCAGAGCAAGACCATGCAGTAAATTTTAGAGCAGACATGCACCTATGAATAAAAAATGAACTCAATACTAATGATGACATCTATGAAGAGTCCAAATATGATGATAAAATACTACTAATGCTGAGTTAGATAAGTGTGCTGTGAAAAATGAGTCGTATCTGTGCCTTCAAAGCACAAAATAAAACTTTGCTCACCAAGGTCCACGTAGAAATATATAGAAGCTAAACGAATTCTGATGCTGGCCTTCTTCATTCTTCGTTGTTCTTCAGCACATGGAGCTGGATTCGGCTGTCGGGCGTAGGCTGGTTCAGCTGTGTTTGTGTAGAGGGTGCAGGCAGGGAGCTACACGTGGGTTGGAGAGGTGGACCATTGTTCATATTCAAATAAACCTGGTTCTTTTTTAAAGGAATATTTTCATTTAAAATATGTTTTTAATTTTGATCAACAGAGATAGTTTCAGTGGTTTAGTCGGGATATGAGCAGTGCTTTCTCTACATGTTAGACTTCACGTTACAGTCAGCTACATTCTTTTCATGAATCACTTCTTTAACTCCCAAAGCTTAGTAAGAGACACAGCATCCATCATGTAAACTCTACACTTACACTTTCTGTGGGCTGCAGGAAGACATGAGGCTCTCTCTGTGTTCCTCATGAATCAGACGTGCTTCCTGTAACCCGATGACCTTTGAAACCTTTGGCAACATTTCTTCTGACACAGTACACATGTAATAAATCACTTTAGTTACTTTAACAATGGCAGCCTTGCAGAGCAAACAGCCTCCACACATAATACGTAATTATTATGAAACCAGTTATGCAGCTGTGACTGCTGTAATAGAGATGAAGTAGGTAGAGAATGACAAATGCAGCTGCAGCGTTAGCCTCGCTAAGAACTATTTTATCCAGCAGGAGTCTCAAACTCACACTGGTTTGATCCTCAGGGAGCCAGACACGTGGATCTATAATCTACTTCTTTAAGTGTAAAGAACTGTAAGTCTGTTCTAATATTTCAAAGCAGAACACAAACAGCAAAACAACCAAATGTCAACATTATTTCTTACCAAATGCACATTCAACCTAAGAGCAGCAACTTTGGCATACTGACTGTTTGGAGCTGTGTATATGTAGGAGATACAGTGCTGCACAGTTATATGTGACCTTTGCAGAATATAAGACTACATGTCAGTGCTGGTCCATTTCTAAATGTAACTTTAGGAAAAAAGAAATAGTCCATGTTGTGAAATCTCCGGCAGGTAGATATCTGTGCTCTTTAGCACACAATGAGCCGTGCAGATGGAGAAAGAGGCAGCTTACCTTTCAGACTGAATTTGATTTGTACATGGATCATTTATTCTTTGCTTCTGTTTGAGTGTTTTCAAACGTAGCCTTCCCTCTGGCTCCGCCCAGTATCTCCAAATAAATGCATTAATTCGGAGACGTCTTCATCTTGTTCTGAGACTTGTAAACATGTGTGTGTGCATGTCGAGCATCTTTGCAGCACCCCCTCGCTCTTTAATGCCGTGATGATGTGGACAATGTGCAGAATATTGAAGGTGCTCCAGACATCACAGTTTATTTTAGCTTCACCACATTTCCTTTCCTGAGCTGCTTCAGGCTCCTGCTGCGTGTTGCCTGTGCAAGCCTAAAGTCATCGTGACACACAAGACACATCCAGGTCAAACTCACAACGTAGCTCCACTTTTGGTTTCATTATATTCTTACATTTAAGAAAAGATGGCAGTCGTGCTCAGCAGAAAGAAGCAGCTCCCAGAATACTGTGACAGCAGCAGATGCTCACAAAGAATGTCGACTTCAACATAGAAAGTTTGTTTTTTAATGCAGATTTGATGTTATTTACCACCTCCACTGTTCTCCCAGCTCTGCGTTTCCTGTAGTAAACACTTCCTGTGCCCTTTGTGCTTCTATCTGTTATTTAGATCCGCTCAGACCGGGATAAGAACCGAATGCTGCGCTACAGTGTGACGGGACCTGGGGCTGACCAGCCTCCCACTGGGATCTTCATCATTAACCCCATCTCAGGCCAGCTGTCGGTCACCAAGCCTCTGGACAGAGAGCACATCTCCAATTTCCACGTAAGACTGTGGGCGTGCCAGCGAAGGTCAAAGACGGAGCAAATGATGAATGCTTTAGTGATCGGTGTGTTAGCTCCTCTGGCTGCATGTTAAACCGAGGTCTGTGGTTAATATGCGATACAAACGTCTGCAGCGTTGCGTCTCGGTTCCTTCTTCCTTGTTGCACTGAGCGTTCTTGCATGGTAGATATGTCATAGCGTTAGTGTGTGCTCTTCAAAGTGTTTTCTGTGGCCAGCCAAAGATGAGCTCTTTCTATTTAAGTAACTTTAAAAGTACTAAAAGTTTCACCTTAGATTACATAAAGTGCGGTTTAACACCAACCCTAACACTTAGGACCTGCCTCTGGAGGCATGAGTCTGCTCCCAGTCAGCACGCTGCTCTGTGTCGTCCCTCGCGTTTTCATGTTATATCTGTGCTGTCACTCTCTCCTGGATTTATTCTCTCTCATGCAGAGATGATGAAGACATTCCTTTAAAAAAGCCACTTGGTGTTTGCTTACTATATCTGCTACCGTCACAAACAGCTCCGAGAGCAGAGTCTAACCTTTTGATCTGTAGGAATGCACACACAACTCACACGGGGGAGTGGAAATCTGGAGTCGCAGCAGGTTGATTTGCATTTAAGCTGTGTGATGAATATTCATGTGATTGGATGTAGTTGTCAGAGCTAGGAGCTGGGATTGGCCTGCATGTTTATTCATGAGGGAGGCTTTGGCTCTTTGAGAGCCTCATACAGATGCACTGTAAAGGAATGACTTCTCAGGGCCAATCAATACCTATATTCAGCATCTTTGACCACATTATGCTGAATAAATACATCACATATGCACCTGATTTAAACTAAGGCCATCAAAAATAAAATAGATGTTTGATTTTCAAAGTGGGAGTATGTTCCTTGAAAAGTTGTTTTTCCAAAGTTTTGTGTTAGCTTTGATGGTTTTGATCTTTGAGCAGATTATTTAATATTAATTACAAAGCACTGTTTTGTAGCTTTTATGCTGAAACCTCCAGAGATGCATTCAACTACACAACAAATGGCATATAGCATGTTTTCTGCAGGTGCTGGTATAAACTTTAGGCTGCATACATGTTATTCTAAAGTAATCATTCCAGAGCATCTCCAAATTCTGCACAGTTTGGTCTTTGGCACATGTGCCGTGACCGACCAGTATTAGAATAATAAGCAGTTTAAGGGTCCTCTTTCAGTATATAGGTGGTCCACACCATGGCTGATCACCAAAGTCCAATTCCACTGATGTGTGTCATGACTGTGTTAGGCTACAGTGCCCGTACCCCGTCCTGCTTCAAGGGATAGTCTGGGCCGTGGTTTAGTTGAACTCACAGTGCGCTTGAACTGCAATAGCTATGTGCAGTCAAGCACAACTCGCTTCCTGAACCACAGCTGCCTCTGCTATAATCACTGTTAGCTATTTCATTCATTAATTGTTCTTTAAGGTATTCGAGAGGACCATATGATTCACACACTGGTGCAAAAAGTTTTGCCAAGATGAAACAACAAAATGCATTAAAATTGCCAGGAAAGGAGTATTTATGTAACAGGTGTACAAACTGTATTGTGCACAGCGCGGTTGGTGCAGCCTGGGCTGGAGGCACAAGTGCATGTGTGTGTACATGCATTTCTGAAATAAATCAGTTCATAAAAGTGAAATGTTTAGCAAAACAAAATGGTCACAATCACTTATTAAGAGTAGTGCTAGTGTAGTGTGAGTGTAAGTGTAGTCCGATGTAGTGCGAGTGTAGTGTGAGTGTAGTGTAAGTGAGGTGTGAGTGTAGTGTGAGTGTAGTGTGAGTGTAGTGTAAGTGTAGTGTAAGTGAGGTGTGAGTGTAGTGTGAGCGTAGTGTAAGTGGTGTGTGATTGTAGTGTGAGTGTAGTGTAAGTGAGGTGTGAGTGTAGTGTGAGTGTAGTGTAAGTGAGGTGTGAGTGTAGTGTGAGTGTAGTGTGAGTGTAGTGTGAGTGTAGTGTAAGTGAGAGTGTAGTGTGAGTGTAGTTTGAGAGTGTGTGTGAGAGTAGTGTGAGAGTGTAGTGTAGTGTGATGTAGTGTGAGTGTAGTGAGTGTAGTGTAAGTGTAGTGTGAGTAGTAAGTGTAGTGTGAGTGTAGTGTGAGCGTAGTGTAAGTGGAGTGTGATTGTAGTGTGAGTGTAGTGTGAGTGTAGTGTGAGTGTAGTTGAGTGTAGTGTAAGTGAGGTGAGTGTAGTGTGAGTGTGTGAGTGTAGTGTGAGAGTAGTGTGAGTGTAGTGTAAGTGTAGTGCGAGTGTAGTGCGAGTAGTGTAAGTGTAGTGTGAGTGTAGTGGAGTGTAGTGGAGTGTAGTGTGAGTGTAGTTAAGTGTAGTGTGAGTGAGGTGTGAGTGTAGTGCGAGTGTAGTGTGAGTGTAGTGCGAGTGTGAGTGTAGTGCGAGTGTAGTGTGAGTGTGTAGTGTAAGTGAGGTGTGAGAGTAGTGTGAGCGTAGTGTAAGTGTAGTGCGAATGTTGTGAGAGTGTGAGTGTAGTTTGAGTGTAGTGTAAGTGAGGTGTGATGTAGTGTGAAGTGTAGTGTAGTGGTAGTGTGAGTGTAGTGAGTGTAGTGTTATTGTATTGCGAGTGTGAGTGTAGTTTGAGTGTAGTGTAAGTGAAGTGTGAGAGTAGTGTAAGTGTAGTGTAAGTGTAGTGTGAGTGTAGTGCGTGTGAGTGTAGTGGAGTGTGTGAGTGTAGTTTGAGTGTAGTGTAAGTGAGGTGTGAGTGTAGTGTGAGTGTAGTGAGTGTGAGTGTAGTGTGAGTGTAGTGTAGTGTAGTGTGAGTGTAGTGCGAGTGTGAGTGTAATTGAGTGTAGTTTGAGTAGTAGTGTAAGTGTAGGTGTGAGATGTAGTGTGACTGTAGTGGAGTGTAGTGTGAGTGTAGTGTGAGTGTAGTTTGAGTGTAGTGTAAGTGAGGTGGAGTAGTGTGAGTGTAGTGTAGTGTGAGTGTAGTTGAGTGTGTGAGTGTAGTGTGAGTGTAGTTCGAGTGTGAGTGTAGTTTGAGAGTAGTGCGAGTGTAGTGAGAGTGTAGTGTGAGTGTAGTGTGAGTGTAGTGTGAGTGTAGTGCGAGTGTGAGTGTAGTTTGAGTGTAGTGTGACTGTAGTGAGAGTGCAGTGTAAGTGTAGTGCGAGTGTAGTGCGAGTGTAGTGTGAGTGAGGTGTGAGAGTAGTGTGAGTGTAGTGCGAGTGTAGTGCGAGTGTGAGTGTAGTTTGAGAGTAGTGCGAGTGTAGTGAGAGTGTAGTGTGAGTGTAGTGCGAGTGTGACTGTAGTGAGAGTGTAGTATGAGTGT
>NW_024582366.1:363028-366434 GCF_018398535.1 Haplochromis burtoni
AGTGTAGTGCGAGTGTGACTGTAGTGAGAGTGTAGTGTGAGTGTAGTTTGAGAGTAGTGCGAGTGTAGTGAGAATGTAGTGTGAGTGTAGTGCGAGTGTGAGCATGTGTCCTGACTTTAGGGACAATCAAAAGGCCAGTACCAGAGGACCTCAGGGTCCGTGAGGGTTCATATGGTAAAAGCAGATGTGAGAGATAAGAAGACCATTAAGACCATTAAGACATTTAAAAACCAATAAAAGAACCTTAAAATCCTGAAACACACGGGGAGCCAGTGCAGCGATTCTATCAAAGGCTGCGCTTAGATCCAGCGGCACCAGGACTGAGAGCTTTTGGGCGTCCCAGTTACATCTAAGATCATTTAAAACCTTTAGGAGAGCAGTCTCTGTGCTGTGGTTCACCCTAAATCCAGACTGGAATATCTCCAGGATCTGTCTATCATTCAGAAAGTCATTAATCTGAGTAAAAACACGTTTTTCTAAAGTTTTACTTAAAAATGGTGAGTTGGATACAGGTCTGTATTAAAGTCATTACAATCCAAACTGCTCTTCTTCAGAAGGGGCCTCACCACCGCCGTTTTAAAGGCAGCAGGGAAGACACCCAACTGAAGAGAGCAGTTCATCATGTATAAAAGCTCAGCTTCAAAGAATCCATAAAGTGAAGAGGGGATAAAATATCAGATCTGATGGCGCTGACTTTTCCCCTGAAGTGATCTGCAAACTGCTCACAGAGCGAGTCTGTGGGCTTCTTTGGGAGCTGTTAAAATCAGGGTTAAATAAATGATCTATGGTGGAAAAGAGGACCTTGGGATTATTAATGTATTATTGTACATTTTAAGTTGCTCGCAAAGTATTTGATAGTTAATTACATTTTTATTTTTCCTGCATCTCCTTTCTGCTGCCCTGCAATTTCTTTTGAGTGTTTTGACTTCTTCGTTTCTCCAGGGTGATGCATGTTTTACGTTAATCTTTTTGGTGGTGAGTGGAGCAACGGAGTCAAGGCTTTTCTTCAGTTTGCTGTTAAAATAACTAAAAATCAAATCGCAGGGTGCAGGTAGAATCACAGGGGGGCATTCGTCTAAAACCCTGGTAAAATTTGCAGCCACTTCAGAGGTTAGATAGCGCCTCCTCACAGTTCGCACCGCTGAATAAAACCGGTGATGTTAAAGAACACACAGTAGTGGTCAGAGACAGCCAAGTCAACAACAGAGGACACGCTGGTGGACAGCCCATGGGTGATGACCAGGTCCAGAGTGTGTCCTCTGTTGTGAGTCGGCTGTGTGACGTGCTGGTAAAATCCAAACAGTGAAGAATGTTTAAGAATTCTTTTGCTGCAGGGTCAGAAGGATTATCTATGTGCAGGTTAAAATCACCGGTTAAAATTATCATATTATATTTTGAATGTATGTTTGTTAAAAATTCTGAGAATTCCTTGATAAAAGCAGCGCTGTCTTTAGGTGGTCTGTAAACTGTGACAGATAAAACTGGAGGGCTGCTGAAAACAATAGCGTGGAATTCAAAAGTGGTAAAATGATCAAATAAAATGTGTTTGGTGGTGAGTGTGTTGTTGGCTAAAGATGCAGTCCCACCACCTCTCTCACCACTTCTAATAGAAAAAGAGAAATTAAAATTTGGTGGGGAGGCCTCAGTGAGAACAACTGGTGCATCCGAGCCCAGCCATGTTTCAGTTAAAAATAAACAGTCAAGTTTATTATAATCTAAGATTTGAATTCAGACGAGCCATTCCACATTAATGGTGTACGAAACAGTGACAGCTACCCAGTTGTGTTCACGAGGCTCCGCCTACGATAGCCGTAACGCTCCAACAATCCATCAAGCGGTGCGGCTTCGTAGCTCAGCAAAGTCGTACTGAAACATTTGACAGATTTTCGAGCGCCGTGCACATAAAATCGTTTCCAGGTCAGTAAACACAACCAGAGTTCATACATAAGGACACGGGATTATAAGGGGCTCTGTCGACTTTCAGAAAAATCAAAGGATTGATTTTAAGTGCGCCGTATTTTCCAAACAACACGGTAATAACGACGGCCCGCTAGCATGCGCTACCAAAAATAGTGCTTTGTTGTGTATCTGACGGACGAAAGCTAAACCAGTTCCACACCAGTGAAGCTGCAGCATTTTTACAAACCAGTTCTGGTTCATGGTTTCATTCAACGATCCGCTCTCGCCTTTCTCATTCTGCGTCGCTGCCATGATTTTTCTGCCGTGTGCGTATGAAAACAAAGGCACGTTTTACCCATATTCTATCGCGATATTTCATTTTCTTATCGTTGCCCAGCATTATACCGGTATTACCGTGAGCGCTGGCCCAGCCCTAGTTGTAAAAGCAGTGTGGGACTGTTTGATGCACTGAGACTGGAATATTGCTTTCAGGTTATTGTGACATGTTTTTCCAAAGTACACAGTAAATATTTGTCACAATGTGACAAAGTGTCAGAATCACTGTTAAAAGAGCTGCGTGGGAGAACCATTCCTGTTATAAATATAATAATAATTCATATTTTGTGTAAAGTCTTTTGTGATTTATGGTTGCCTGAAGTCTGGGGTCCATAGAAACCCATTAGGCTCCTTGCGTCTTTGCTGTGACACACAGCAGGTAGACTGCAGTTTAATCAGACTGAGAACAGGTGACTCAGCCAAGTTATTCCACCTTAAAAGCTCTTTGGTTGTTTTATCCATTTGTTTAGGATCACTGCCCAGCTGACCGATGAAATGTGCTCCAATAAGGTTTTATGCCTTTGAATTAATGTGTACAAACACAACGCTTCTGTATAAGTCTGCATTCATTCAGCTGCTTGCTTTTGTGGGTGTGGGATATCCACTGGCAGCCATGCATGCCCAAACCACAACCTAGCCTTAGTGGTTCTGTTTTTTGTTATGGGGTTTGTGCGTGTGCTGCATCCTCAAAGGTTCGAGCCTGAAGTCTTCGCTTGATCTTTAACAAAGAAACATGTCTGTCTAAATCCTGCACAGCAGTCTTGAATTACTCTGCAGCCATAAAAGGGATTTTCTTCACCATGCAGGGTTTGTCCTCATCCATACACGTGTATGACTCTGCTGCAAGCTTATTTAACATTTTCTAGTTTAGCAGTTTTCACCAGTTTTGTCAGATTGTTGGCAAATCGTTCGACCTCTCGGCGACACAGTTGTACTTTTTAGCCCCTGCAAGATAAAACTGATATAAGATTGCACGGTAACAGCATTCAATCTAAACTGCGTGTGAGCTCTTTGTTCATAAAGTGACTCACAGGGGCCTGAGATCCATTTGTTAGCTCAGCTCCATGCTATATGTGCACTTGTGCTTCCTTTAACCTTGTGGGCTGTTTCGTTTATCTCCTGAGGTCTCTCAGAGCACTAAACCCTCGTAATTAGTCTCAGTGGAAGGAAG
>NW_024582366.1:366750-378230 GCF_018398535.1 Haplochromis burtoni
CAGTTTATTACCGTCTTCACCTGTCTGTAATAAAAGTTGTGTGTGCATGTTTGTGTGTCTGTGTATAGTTGCGAGCCCACGCAGTGGACCTGAATGGGAATCAGGTGGAGAACCCCATCGACATCGTCATTAATGTCATCGACCAGAACGACAACAGACCAGAGTTCACTCACAGCATCTTTAATGGCTCCGTGCCCGAGGGATCCAAGCCTGGTACCAACACACACACACAGACACACAGACACACACACACACACACACACACACACACAGACACACACACACACACACACACAGACACAGACACACACACACACACACACACACACACACACACACAGACACAGACACACACACACACACACACACACACAGACACACACACACACACACACACACACACACACAGACACACACACACACAGACACACACACACACACACACACAGACACACACACAGACACAGACACACACACACACAGACACACACACACACACACAGACACACACAGACACACACAGACACACACACACACACAGACACACACACAGACACAACACACACACACAGACACACACAGACACACACACACACAGACACACACACAGCACACACATACAGACACACACACAGACACACACACACACACACACACACAGACACACACACAACACACACACAGACACACACACACACGCACACACTGACACACACACACACACACACACACTCAGACACACACACAGACACCACACTGACTACACACACGCAAACAATAACATGACACACACACACACACACACACACAACCTTTGGATTACATCATTCCTTCCCTGGCATATGTGTGCTGACTTGCTGTGTGCTTCCCTGCAGGATCCTTCGTGATGACGGTGACAGCAGTGGACAAGGATGATCCAAAAACTGCCAACGGGATGCTGAGATATAAAATCCTTTCCCAGAATCCCCAGAGCCCCTCCTCCAACATGTTTACCATTAACAACAAGACTGGTGACATCATCACTGTGGCGGCAGGCCTTGATCGGGAGGTGTGTGTGTGTTAAATGTGGACATTTTCTAACGCTCATATCTGAATCCATATGGAGCAGCTGCGTCTCGGCCTGAGAGTGTGTGTCCAGCCTGCAGCATAAAGACAGCTTTTTAAAGTCTTACGTCAGTAGAGCTGAATCCCATCTGTCTGAGGCCGTGCTATCTGCACGCCAGCATTAATAGTCACTGATGAAGTCTGTTTTTAGAGGTACCTACTGTTCTCACTCAGCGCTGTATTTTAGCTCGTCTGTGACTCGCAGGTCAGATTAACCCTGTTTACCTTATAAAAGCAGGTGAGCTGAGTTATCAACAGCCAGACCTGCATGGCTGAGATACCTCTATCTGTAACACCCACCGTCACTGATATTAGTTATTAACCCTGTAAGACCCAACCCATCGAAACATAACCAGAAAATTCAGATTTTTTGGAACTGAGACATTTATTAACCCTTATAACAAATTCACACCATTTTTTTTTGCTCTATCATGTTGTGGAGTATATATTTCTGTTATATATTTATTATCTATTTTTGTGTCGCATTTGAAACATTGTTGTTAACAAAAAGTTTCCAAAAGAAGAAGCAGAGGTCTGTTTTTCTCTGTGATGTGACTGCTGGGGAGGCTGTTCCAGTGTTTCCGAGCTGCAACTGGAACTTTAAACTGAAGCTTCTGACCTAATCAAGCTGCACGGGGCAAAAAGCTGCAACAGCTATGGTCTGGAACCAGAAGCCGTCATCGTCAGTGTAACCAAATCACAGCAGCTGCACCTTCAGATGCAACAATGAGGAGCAAACATCTAAATGCAAACATGAAAAGTGCTGAAATGACACACATATATAAAATGTAGCACGATAAGCTAATGGAGGCATTTCAGAAGGAAGCCCCACAAACAGTGAACTGCTCTGGGAGCCGGTGTAAGGAAGCCAGGCAGGGTCGCAGCTGCGTCTCCAACCAGCTCTAATTCTTGTGATGTTTGTGCCTCACTGAGTCCAACGTGGAGCAGAAACAGTCTGGATGTGATAAAATCTTGAATCGTAGTTCCATCATAGCTAAAAGTCATAGTTGCAAAATCTGCATGTTTGATATAAGAAGCAAAACTAACAAACAGTTTAACTGGAGGGCAAACTGAATCTGGGCACACGGGGGATTCATCAATCAGCGCTAAAGCTGCAGCTGCTATTATAGTACAAAAAAGCCTGCAGTAACTGACAAAGTAATCTGCACTCGTCTTTTGTCCACAGTCAATCAACCAAACTTTATTTGTGTGGCAGCTTTGGTGCAGGTTGCTCTTTCATAGGTGACTGACGAGCTGATAATGAGATAACACAGACAGCGTAATAATAGAGAGCAATTAAAAACAGAATAAAAGCATCATCACAGAAAAGGAAAAATGTGCCGTAAACAACGACCGAAGATTTTAAAAGCCTGAAAGATAGCAGAAAAATCCAACTTTGCACAAAGAAGAAAATGGCAGATGAAGTAAACAAGGTCAACAAGCCATGATGAGGTCGAATGAAGTGTACATGTGAAGATCTCAGCAGCTTAAAAGTCTCCATCACTTTTTACACTTTATTCTTTTTAAATGTCTAAACATCGTCTCTGTCAGGTGGTCTGCAGCTCAGTCACAGTGTTGTCATAGAGCAGCGGCTTCTGTAATTAAGGTCTGACGTGCATTAGCAATCAGTTTTAGAAAAAGGATCAGCAGTGGGCTGCCCTAAAATGGGATGATTGTGCTCTGGAAAGCAGAAACGGTCTTACATTAGCACAGGGAGTGTGAACCAGTCATCATGTCTCAGAACATTATTTTTAAGTAGCACTGACTAAATCATCAGCTGTAATGGTGATTAGACAAAATGACAGTCCCCTTGTCAAACGGTTTTAATTAGATTTATTTCATGTCATACAATGCGCAGCGGGACACTTCAGTCTGCAGAATAAGTGACGCTTTCTGTTCTGTGATTCCAGAAAGTCACGCAGTACACCCTGATCATCCAGGCCACGGACATGGAGGGGAATCCCACCTACGGCCTTTCCAACACTGCCACCACCGTCATCAGGATCACTGATGTCAATGACAATGCTCCAGAGTTCACCACAGAGACAGTAGGTGCACACACACACAGCGTGCTGGCTCTGCATCAGCAAACGGGCGAGGCAGCGTCGTCTGAACGACACTAAAGCTCTCTGAGCTTTTATTGGCAGCAGGCAGATGGTGGAGGAGTGAAAAGCCAATGAAACATCCAATATGTTTATCCTCCTCAGTAAAGCTGAACAGGCTGGACAGGAAGGAGCGGTGTTTGTGGGAGATGTGCTCTTTATTCTCAGATATACTGCGCTCGGCTCTGCGTGACAGGGAACTGTTTGCAGTGGCGAAGCATTGTTTGTTTGTGATGTTCACCACAGCTTTGTGTAGTGTGGAGTCATCCAGTCTCTGCTCTTTCAGTTCTTCGGAGAGGTTCACGAGAACAGGGTGAACGTGATCGTGGCTAACCTGACCGTGACCGACAAAGACCAGCCTCACACTCCGGCCTGGAGCGCCGTGTACCGCATCATCGCCGGGGACCCCACGGGACGCTTCTCCATCCCCACTGACCCCACCACCAACGAGGGCCTCCTCACCGTGGTCAAGGTGTGGTTTGGATGTGCACAACATGCACATGAGAATAAAATGCTAACTCTCGAGACTTGCCTGGCGAGTAATGTTCTCACAGAGCGATCTAAAAGCAGCAGCTGTGCTCGACTCTCAGTGTGGTCGGTTTGTAACATCCAGAGAGCAGAAGATCCCTGTGATCGCGATGTTTATACTGTCTGACATGTTCCAGAGAAACACGATGAGATGATGCTTAAGGTTGCACGTGCTGAATGTCCTTGACGTCGGGCATCATTGTCGTCCTTCGCTTTGTCTGTGCAGCCCATAGATTACGAGAGCACCCGTTCCTTCATGCTGACTGTGGAAGCGGAGAACGAGGTCACGCTGGTCCGCGGCATCCACTTGCCTCGTCAGTCCACGGCAACCGTCTCTGTTCGAATCCTGGATCTGAACGAGAGCCCGGAGTTTCGCCCAAACCCGAAATCCATGCGACTGGAGGAGGGTCTGTCGGCCGGGTCCATGCTCACCACTTTCACTGCGCAGGACCCCGACCGCTACATGAGACAAACTATCAGGTCAGAAACTCCTGGAAACTCTTCAGAAACCTTTCATTTGTGCCAGTGAGGTCGAACTACAGCACTAAAATAATCCTTCAATATATAATTTCAGTTTGTAATGCAACAATAAACTGTTGAGCGGGTTTGAGTAGAGACGTGAATGTATGCTTCAATGCAATTTGATAAGAAGAACATTTAAATATGTGGAGCCTTTTCACTATTTAAATTAGTCACACATCTATTAGAATAATCAGCGACTGTCATTGAAAAATGTGCCACTGAAAGGAAATTAAAATCTGAGTAGAATGTAATTCACCCTCCAACATTTACGTATTCTTCTACATTTATTCAGTGCACGTCTGCATGTCGATGGCGTGCTGTAGTGAGATTAAAGCAGAACCTGACGCGCTCATTCTTCACCTTGTTTTAGAGAAGATTCGTCGAGTGCGTCTCGTGTGAAACTGAGAATTTATAAAATGTGCACAATTCCTGGAACGTTTCCAGTTGGACACAATCGTAGACTGAATCAGCACGTCTGTGCTGCTGTTTGCTCTGCTGCTGCTCACATAGTCGTCGCAGAGACGTGGAGGGCGTGTTCATGTGAGAGAACAAAGGAGGCGCAGCCCTGCTTCTAACCTTCTTCCTCAGTAATCATTTTACTTGTAAATACATCCAGAGTCCAAGCACAGCCATCATCTCGACCTCGCACACGCGTGTCTGTGTTTGCATATCTTCGTGGGACAACATGCCGTCCTGTCGGTTTGAAGGCCTAGTTGTAGTGTCAGGGTCAGGCTGTGGTTCGGCGTAGGCGTTCATTTGGAGAGAAAGTATCGTGTCCCCACACAGATATGAAAACGTGGTTTTTGTGTGTGAAATCAAAACCTCTGAGGTAATTTGATGATGCAGATTTCAGAATTATAGGTTGAACACTGTGTGAAGATTTACCAACTTTAACAGCTTTTCTGAAACAGCTCTTGCTCAGTGACGCGCACCAGCCAGCGTAGCGCTCAGCGAGCAACAACTCTGAGTTTCCACATGACAGACGTTATGTTACTCTCTCAGCATGAGGTTTGTGAGGCATTAGGAATGTGACCATTGTCGGCGCGAGCAGCCGCTCCTCCTCTGTGACAGTTTTCATTTTCTTCTGCTGGTCAGGTTTCATTTTAAACGCATTAAGAGACTTGCATCTTCCATCTCAGGCCACTTTGCAGTCCCCGTTTTCATATAAAAGCTAGATTTTGTTATGAGTGCAGATGCAGGTTTCAGATGCTGCAGCACTCATCCAAACGCTCAGCACAGCAGAGCGCAGAAAGCCTGCAGGACTGATGCTTTTGTCCCGATCCTTCTTTCTTTTACATCCCACTATTTGTTTCTAAATGTAGTGCTGAAGTCTTTGTAGCCTAGCAACAGCCAATAGTGGACGCACACTGTGCTCACAAAAACACACACACACAGCGAGTTGTGTGTGGAGTGGGCCAGCAGAACGTTTTTGCTTTTGTTGCTCTCTGTTGTGCGCGTGCTCCTCGATTAGTCATCTGTGCTGCTCTCCGTTTTATCTCGCCAGTTACGAACATACCAAATGGATCGTGTTCCCTTTCATGCCTGCTTCACGGTGACTTTTTGGCTGACCTGTTTTCATTTGTTGAAGCTGTGCCGTTTGATCCATGTGCAGTGTTTGAAAGATGACTTTATGCTAACAGCAATGCAGATGCATGACTCGAGTCTCTTACATGAATTCATTTCATCAACAATTTGCAAGAGCTTTTATTGGTCTCTCCTTGGTTGTTTCCAGTTCCAGTAAATATAGCATTCTTTCACTAACAGTCGTTCTTTATCGTTTTTAAGAGAGTTAACGTTTGAATTCATCCCTGAGAGTAAATGAATGAGTTGTGGCTGCCTTGAGAGAGCGTGCCGCAGTCCCCATACATCAGCTCCCAGTGGCTGCTCGGCGTGCAGCCAGGGAAGCAGATAAAGAGGCCTCTCTGTGGTGGCTTCTCATGCTGGCTCTCTCTCACCGAACACAGGTACTCCAAGATGTATGACCCTGCCAACTGGCTGGAGATTAACCCGGCTAACGGACAGATTTCCACCATCGCCATTCTTGACCGAGAGTCTCCATATATCAAGAACAACCACTACAACGTTACCTTCATGGCATCTGATAACGGTGAGACACACAGGCTGTGCTGCTGTCCGGCAGTAACCCATCCCCCACATACAGAGGTGGATTGTGTTCACTGTGCCTCAGTGCTCTTTCATTAACTGCACTAGTGCTGCTTCACTGTGGAGTCAGTGTCACAGTGCAGCTCCTGGTGCAGGAAGTGCTTCATGGAAACAGCCACGAGCTGCTGTTTGATACTTAAGTAACAAAACTAACGATACAAACTGTTAACATAGCAGGTTTTTGGCATCACTGATGACATGGTTTTGTTGAATTGTGTAAAATAAATAACTGCTGGAGAACATTACAGTGGTTAAACCACTAATATAACTAACCTGCTAGTATAAAAAGGCTTCCATCTTCCTTATCTTGATAACTACAGTCGGTAGCACAAGTCTGTCACACTCAAACCCCCCAAAACCAGTGTTCCCACTACTGAGTATGTAGGAAGTGCACGCTATGTTCCTCGATGGTGTAGTCGGAGCAGTCACAAAGACTGATGCCAGAGCTAGGACCCACTTTTTAAGCAAACTTGGTTGCAAAGAGGGCGCTGCATCAAAAACTTTATGATTGCTCTGGTTGCCTGCAGTTTGCATCTAGTTTGCATGGAAGTTTGCATGGTTGTGTCCAAACATTCACTAACTGCTACACACTCCTGGGAAAGGTGCAACACAAAAACCAAAGATGAAAAATGTTCAAGTTTAGAGTGAAAATGGTTTGAATTTGGTTCACACAGCTTCTGTTCACAGTTACCTCTCAGGGAAGAGTTGGCGAGTGTTTGGGAATAAATCAGATGTTCCATGCAAACGACGTGACAGCGACCACAGTACTCAGAGGCGGTTTTTCCCAGCAGGTCAGGGAATATACATTTCTCCCAGATGGAGGAAGACCTCAGTAGGCTGCATGGGTACATCCCAGTGACGAGGATACTCACTAATAAGTGTAAGCAGCTGAAGCTGTTTCTTCAGGTGAACTGTGGGCAACTGTTGTCTATGCACAGGGCAGTGGATTCACTGGACTAACACCAGCTACTGCTACATAGGCACAGATGGCTGCAGCTGGGCATCAGCAGATTAGCCAACAGGTTAAAGAGCATGAAAATCAGCTGCACCCATCTGTCACGAACCGAATGAATACGTCGAAGAATAAACTTTAATATAGTCAGGTGCATTATTTATTAGAAGAGCACAGTTTTATGGAGGAAATCCAAACCCAGGCTACAAACAGGTTTATTTCTGCTGTAAAGTTGGCTAGTTTCACACGGGGACTGATTCACTTTTAAAGCCACTTGAGGGACAGACCGCGTGTTTTGGCACTTCTTGCTGAAGTAATCTTGTATTTGATTCATCATAGTTACTGTTTCTCAAACATCAGGCCAGCAGGATGCCCAGTCACATACAGAGCCTGTGAAACTGCTTCAGCATGCTGCCCGTGGTTTACAGAGTTCGGCCTTGTCCTGCGGTGGACACACATCTTCCCCTGTGAGCAACAGATTGTTCCATCTTTATTCAATTATGCTTCACCTCTTGTAGGACTACACAGACGGTCTTTTGGACACAGGACTCTCATTGATTACTAATGGAGATGTTTTCCTGCCTATTTAGTGCACGATTTCCAAAGTCTCCCTTTTGTTTCTGATCACAGTTGTTCTTTATAGCCACAGAAAAGAGAGAAAAGAGGGTTCTCTGTTCAAAGTGGGAAATTGTTGAAGGGGAATGTCATTCAGCAGCAGCTCAGTCCATGCAGTCCACCATAGACCCCTCTGCACAGAGAAGCCGCTGTGCTCCAGCTTCCTGCTAACTGACTGTCTTAGCACTTTCTCTGCCCTTGTCTCACACACACACACACACACACATGCACAAAAAGCCCAAACACAGAGACAAACACACAAGCTTGTGCTGCAGTCTGCAGTGTGTTGGTGGTCACCGTATGTGCACGACCACCAGCTGTTGTTGAACACACTGTAGCTCCTGCTGTGTTCAGTACATTTTTAATCACTGATTAATCAAAGTAAACAATGGCGTATCGTCATGTGTCTCCACACGTTGCTCTGAGCATCGCGGATCGTTGAGGAGTGTTTAGTCAGACTGGAAGTAAGGACTTGTGGAGGCCTGTTCCCCACAGTGTCACATTAAGCAGCAGTGTAATAAAAGAACACGGCCGGGCCAACATTGAGGCTCACTCATGTGTTTGATTTGTTTTTGCTCACAATGAAGTTTAATGGCACAAAGAGAGAATATACATGCAGGTGATTCAACACCTCTCACTGCTGCACAATCTGCACATGTGCAGTGCTGCATGCACTTTGTTTTCAACTGCATGCGCCAGCACAGTCCTCTGCAAAGTAATATGTCTGCTTTATTACAGGAAGCATCATTAGAGTTATTATGTGACGAATATTTCTATTATTTAGTTTTAGTTGGGCTTTGCAGAGGAAATTGTTCCCACCATGTTTCCTTTGCTTCATGTGGGAAAGGAAAATGAAAAAATCTGCAGATTTTGGTTCAAAGTACAGTCAATATGTGTCTCTTGCAAGTCAAAGGAAAGATACAGAATACAGCCGTCATGTTGATAAGGAAACCTTTCACTATAGATGAAATATAAAGCAGTCATTTATAGAGCCTACATATGTGAGAGAGAAATTGTATTGTGAAGACCACCTGACGTGTAGTTTTGTTTTTTGAGAAAGCTTTATAGGCTGATAATGGAGAGCTAATTTATGTTAAGATTTCAGCTTGAATTTGTCTCAGTTTGCAGCATCTCCTGCAGCATCACACCTCAGGACCACGTATAGAGATGAACTTTAGCCACGTCTGGTGCAGTAAATGTTCTGTGCGATAAGCGGAAGCAAATGCATCCACTGCTTCATTTACTTTCCGTGCTGGTTTGCAGGTACCCCCCCTGCCAGTGGGACAGGCACCCTTCAGATTTACCTGACTGACATAAATGACAATGCGCCTCACGTGTTCCCGCCGGAGGTGGAAATGTGTGAGAGGCCGGAGCCCAATGCTCTCAACCTCACAGCCAGCGACCCCGACCTGAGTCCCAATGCTGGACCCTTCGCCTTCGAGCTGGCCAATCGTCCCTCAGATGTACGTCGCAACTGGACTCTGCATCGCCTCAACGGTCAGTACTGCATAATGTTTCCGTTTTTCATTGCACTTTCATTCAGTCTGTCTGTGGGAGGAATTCTTCCAGGATTTCAAGTCGTGCAAATCTCTCAGTGTCAGTCAGAGATCGTGAGATAATGACAGTATCACTTTCCAATAAGCTTGAGAAATTCATTTGCTCTTTCGGTGCCCCGATGGTCCAGTTGTCTCTCTACATATGATAATGAGGCCCAGTAAAGGTCCATGCAATCAGAGCGGCACCCTGTGATGTTAGGCCAAGTCAGGCTGGAGTCACAGAGATGTCAGCGCTGCTGCCTCGGGGTTTGAAGACTGGCATTAGATGATGTAACACCTGATGTAGATGTCATTATTGTGCAGCCAGGTCGCTGCTCAGGTGGAGCTTCTCATCCTGCAGTGCTTGATCTCTCTCCACCTCTGCGGCCTCTTCTTGACTCGTATCATTAGCTGTATGAAAACATCTGTAACAGTTCATTGAGGAAAACTTTACAGTGTGGGCCTGAGCTCTTTTAGTTTTTATGTTTTTGTCGTTCATACATTTATACTGAGAAACAGACAGTAGTGATGTGGCTCCAGCTCCAGTCTGCAGCTCCAGTCCTTGTGTTGCTCTGCAGCTTTTCCACCTACTACAACCTCTACAGAGCTGTCACCAGCTGCAGTACATCACTGTGGAGTCAGAGTCCATCTGACAGCTGGACAGGAAACTGGAGTTCACCACAACAGTGACCTGCTCGGCTAACAGGGAGGAAATGTAAGACAGGAAGAAGCGGGCTAGCTGGTTAGCAGCAACTGAAGCTCTAAACCAAACTAAAGCATTTCAGACTGTAAAGTGTACTTGTTCTCTCCACCCAAGTGTCTGTGTAGCTTATCATACGTAGCATCATAGAGGGTCAAGTTTGCTTGTTTGTTTGTGTTATGCTAACGCCAACGTTAGCTCGCGTTGTCGTAGAACATGTTGGTGTAATATGATGAAAGCTAGACTTAAAACAACTATATAAATAGAAGCCTGTTGTATATGATGTGTGGGTGACTGGAGTTAGAATAGACCTGTCTATAATTAATCCACTCAAAGCCATCAGGCTCTGGACCAGTGAACATAAATACATTTTGTGCAGCGATTAAAACTCTTGTGACACATTTCAGGTATAAAACAAGCGTTTCATCTTTGGAAACATGGCGCAGTTTATCGAGATACTTGCGATTCGCACATTAAACTGTCCGTTAGCACTGCTTTCAAACCATTTGGTCTCTGTTAAGAAAAACAATATAAAGAGGAAAAATCATAATCTTTCTCCTCTTAGCTAAGAGCTCCATCTCACAGTCAGCCCCTGCTTGCTGCACTCTGAATCAAATGTGTGGAGAGCACTTGCACTTTGTGGCAGGCACTATTTAGAAATAAACATTTTATTCTCCTTTTGACTTAAGTAGTTCAGTAACACAGCACTAAATGAGTTCAAGCCTCGGGTGAAATGTTCTGTTTGGATCCTTGAAAGTAGGTAAAAGGAAGATGCATGAAACTCTTCTCTTTATTTACTGTGGAAAGCTTTTTGCAAAGGAAAAAAGTAAAAACATTTGTTGTTAGTTTGCTACCATAGTTGATCAGCTGGAAACGTTCCCTGTAACCACCTCCAGGAGTCGGGGACAGCGACTCATCTGTATCCATCCCTGTGTCATCGTAGGTGAGCATGCCCAGCTTCGACTGCGGATAGGCTTCCTGGCCAGCGGGCTCTACGAGGTTCCCATCACAATAACAGACTCTGGCAACTTGCCCATGTCCAACACATCCTACCTGAGGGTCAAAGTGTGTCAGTGTGATCACCATGGAGACTGTGTGGACATGGAGCGGATCATCGCAGCTGGACTGGGCACCGGAGCGATCATCGCCATCCTCATCTGCATCATCATCCTGTTAGGTGAGCCCTTACAGCCCGATTCTGTCACGCACACACACACACACACTCACACACACACACTCACACACACACACACACACAC
>NW_024582366.1:379090-384208 GCF_018398535.1 Haplochromis burtoni
ACTCCCACTTGCCAGTGTGGGACCCTGTTAGTCTCCTGACTGTCCTCAGGCCTTTTTCTTACCCGTGGTTATGAACGCAGATGTATTTGGGAAAAGCTAATAAAGCTAATTGGTCAGCAGACGGCAGCCGGTGGTTCGGACACTGCATTTCAACAAATGCTGTCTGCAGAGGTCTGGGCAGTATATCGAGGCACCTAACCTTAAGGTTTGTGGCGCTGTGTGGAAACATGTGTGAAGGGCATGTAGGCACACTGTACTAGAGCCTGACTGAACAAAACCAGAGAGAGGCCAGAATAAAGTGGGCAGAAGAACAGAACCTGATGTCTGATGGCTGAGCTGATTCTATCCATCCGATTCTCAGGCCCCGTATAAGGTGCTGCGTGCGACTTAATAAATGTCACATCTGTTGTCGTGACGTCTCTGTTCTGTGCTGAGATCTTGCAGCTGCTTCGAGCCCTTTTGCCACATATAAATTACTGCAGATGGAAATAATCTGATTTCCAGAGTGAACTTAGATTGCTGCAGAAATGATGTTTGACATTGTATTCAGAAAATAAATAATATCACAGAAAGTGGCTCGAGCTGGTCAAACAAGGCAAAATAAAGCCAAGCACTTAGAGCAGATATCTGGTAATAAGCGATCACATTTATCACTGCTATGGATGCTCCTTCTTCAGCTGTTTCATTTACTGTCGATCTGTTTGCAGTTTCATCCTCACTGGCAGCATCAGTCTGTCCATCAGTGCATCACTTTGGGTCAAATTAAATATCGAATGGACTGCTGTGAAATGTTCTACAGACATTTATGTTCCTGTGAAGGTGAATTGTAATCACTTCATCAGGTCACAATTTTAATCTATTGAGTGCTTTGGCTTATGACGAAATACCTGCAAAACGAATGACTTTCCCATCATCCTCAGCTGTACTCGTGTGTGCATACGGTGTTCACAGGGTACTTATTTCTAAGTATAGTTGTGTCCAATCAAATTACCAGAAATTAATTACTATGCTTGTGAACCTTGGGTCAGATACTATTAGATTGCTTCAGCTCAGTGGTGCTGATAGAGTTGTGGGTCTTCAGGTTTGTAGCGAAGCTGCTAAACCCTGTCTGTTCACTGCACCGTCGACTCCGTGTTAATGATCGTGCAAAATACAGCAGCTATTAAATATGCATTCCTTTCTGTGTTGGGAAATGTGTGGACAGAGGCCGCGACAGCAGAGCTAAAGAAACAGTTCAGTTTGCTGCTGCAGCTCAGCGACACTCACTATGAGCCAGCAAGACATTTCAGGCCTAATCCAAAGTGTTGGTGTCGAACGCCTCACAGTTTTTCTTGAATTATGTCCTTGTTAGCAAGCAGCACCTGATGTGCTTGGACATTCTGAGTGGCCCTTTGAGCTGCTTCCTCAGCACAAAGCTACAGGTGACAGAAGAGCAGGAAAGCAAACAAAGTCAGCTTGACTGATCACTCAGCTGAAGCACTGCAGAGTGTTCTTATACAAAGAAGAGATCTGAAGCCCGATTGAACCACTGAGTCACACTTTTAAAGGTTTTTTAAAGAAATAAACACAGAGCTCTCACTCGGGTTTCACATGATGGATCAAACTGTTTGATTAGCCAGTTAGAATAAAGGCATTTGGGCCAGCTAGGAGACTTTAAAATAGAGCCATTGCCAAAGCTCTGCAGGCTACAGTGAGCTGTGGCAGAAAAATGATTAGTGCAGCAGGCGACATTCAGGGCCAGAGAAGCTTTAATGAAATCTGCTGTACTATATTTTAATAACTGCAGTCTTACTGGAAATTGTAATGTCACCTCAAGTTACACAAGGCATGAACAAAGCATTCAAATCATTATGACGGCCATTTTTGTGCACAAAAACGCCGCCGCTGATAAAGTCTGGCTGTGCCGAGAGGAGGTCAAATGGAGTCGGAGGAAACAGCCACAAGCAGGAGAGCAGCACATCAATATGCCTTTCATGGACCTGATTCAGGAACTGAGGCACAACGAAAGCAGCCACAAGAGCAAATACTGAACTGAGGTTTGAGCCCTGAAAGACATCACAGGGAGGAGTTTCAGATTTAGAGCTAAGTGAAGTCAGATCAGTTTAAATGACGTCCTTGATGTGGGGAAGATTCAAGTGTCCACCACTAAAGCAGCTTCAGCCTCTGATAAAAGATGAAGGTTCCTGGTGTTTTACTGCAAATGCTTTTGTGTAGCAGCAAAGACAGCAGGGCTGTGCAGAGAACTGTCAGTATGTTTATTACCATCTTTATAATACAGCTTTATTTTAAATAATGCCATCAGCTCGTGACCATAGACTGTATATAAAAGATGGCTGCAGCCCTGTGACATGCGGCTACAGTCGATGAAAGGCTGGAGCATCGACTTATAAATGAACACCAGCAAGCTACGTTCATAAACAGTATGGGTGCAAACAAACATGCTAACTGGTGCTGAGTAAAGGACTTGCTGTAATTTCACTCACCAACACTGAAGCACAAACTTCTTGGGCAGGCAGCACGCCGTGTCACCTGTCAGGTAACTGCAAATACTCAGAGGCACAAACAGCACAGATAAGCTAAGCTAAAGCTAGCAGAGAGCAGCAGAAGAAACTGCCCACGTGGATACCAGTCAGACTAAATGCTCATGTCATCTCGACACTTTATGGCTTTCCTTGGTTTTACAAATGAAATTCACAGCCCTCCTTGCTAATGCTCGTAGCCACACCCTGAGCAAAGTGTGGTTACACATCACTTTGGTTGCATGCTTATCTAAGGGTTAGCACAGGTGTCATCGTTTACTCTCCCCGCTCAGTCGGTTTCAGTTTCCATCCACAGAGAGAAAGAGAGGAGGGGGACGGAGAAGCCTGTCAGGGCTGCTGGCGTTGGAACTTCAGTTGTATATTAATATGCGTTTAAACGACTGGGATTCCTTTGGTCAGCTGGGAGGAGCAGCAGTGTTTAAATGTGTAGCTGACAAGCACACATATGCCTAACTTAAAGGTTTTTTTTTTTCAATCATATTATATCAGGATATAATGTGTGCTATAGTGTGGGCCCCTGGTGGGCCGTGACGGTACTGCAGGGGAGTCATGTACAGTTACGGTCACCTGTTTATATACATTTATTTATTTATATAAAAAACAAATTAGTTATTTTGAGATATTTCTCATTACTTTGACCTGAATTTACAGTTCTTGAAATGTGTCCCTTGGTCTGAACACTTTGCATATGACTGGGTACCAACACCATTTATAACCAGCAGCCTGGGTTATTTATGATTTTGGAATAAAACGAAACGCATCAATGTCTCTTGTATTTTGAATAGAGTCAGGCTTTAAGATAAGCTGGGCCCCATGATTTTCTGTTTATATGGAAACGGCCATGTTTTATCTTTTTTTGTGTGCTTCTTTGGCCAAATTCAGAACTCCATATTTTGTGACCTTGGTGGCCAAAGGTAATTTGCAGCACTTTCCAGTGTGTGAACTATTCTCCTTAGTTTGATCTGTTTTTCAGAGAAAGTTGCAAAGCTGCATGTGTCTTTACATCTACCAGCTCCTGGGCCTGAACACCTCCAGATGGGAAGTTTAGGTCTCAGACTGAGGAACATTTCCCACATTATGGGATGATGTAAATTGTGGAGCAGCAGTGATTTGCATTCTAAATAGACTGGATGTGTTGTCTGGTGTCCTGTTGAAAGGCAGTTGGGTGAATAGCTTCCAGCTTTTGCTGATGGTTATACTGAGAAATGTTACTAATGGTGACATTATCGGCTCTCTGGGGTTTCAGTTGTCATTTAGAATTTCTCTCAGCATCCTCGTGTGTTTTGGCCTGTGCAGGTACATTGGTGCAGGTTCATGAATGCAGGCGCACCCTGAGCTGTCTCATAAATCCCTCCAGATTAATGTGATCAGTAAGACAGAGAGATTCACACTGACTTTTAAAACCCACCAGCTGTCTCAAAATAAGAGCTGAAATCCCAGCGTAGGGGAGCAAGTATTTTAAAGAATGGAGTGAAACATGCAGCTATTTTGTATTGAACTGTGACTGTGTACAAGGTACTTGAGGAGATAACAGGGGCTTTGCAGTGGTGATTCAAATCTTGCATCAGAGATGATGAAGTCGGTCTCCTGGAGAACTGCCTCGTGGTTAAAATAGTGAACCCGTCTGTAAAAAGACAGATGTGAAACCATAAATCAGGAGAAAGTGCAGCGTTTTGATCTGATGGGACAGCCGTGCGTGCTGCTCTCTGCTGTGTTGTTCCACGTTTTGATTTCATATTATACAAACTGCATGTGAGATGTTTCACTGCGCAGAGAAAAGAGGGAACATATCTGCAAATTCACAGAAAACAAAGAGAGGAATTAAACCAAAGGCATATTTACGTATCACTGCTGGCATAACTGACATGCATGTCGTGTGAGCGAGGCAGCGTGTGGTCTGCAGGACTTAGTGGAAGGTTTAACAAATGTCTGCTGATGCTTTCAAAGGAAGATGCAAAACAGAGGATGGCTGAAGGTCTCGTCACAAACATGTAGCTGCTAACTAAAGCAAAGTGACTTCGTTGCTGTGTTCTAGGGCAGGGAGATGTGTTTTGACAATACTGGGCCCCAGTGTAACATCATACTGGGACCACTCCAGCTTAGATATCTCACAGAACCATATCTGATATATCTGTGACTATGGGATGGCTCAGTATGTCAGTGGATGGGTCTTTTTTCAGTTTTCTTTCCTACTGTGAGTCAATGGGGGGTTTGTAACGGAGCCTCTGATTGGTAGATGTGTTCTTTCAGTCTGAGCTAAACATGAAACAGTTGGTGGTCTCTGAAGCCCTTCATGGAAACTCACTGGTGCTCACTGAGGTCTTCGTGTGTCCTCACTCTTGCGTTGCAGTGCTGGTGCTGCTGTTTGTGATGTGGATGAAGAGGAGGGATAAGGAACGCCAGGCCAAGCAGCTCCTCATCGACCCGGAGGACGACGTACGCGACAACATCCTGAAATATGATGAGGAGGGCGGTGGAGAGGAGGACCAGGTATACAAATGAACACTTCATGTTTTTGTAACTATTTATATTAGCCTGCTTCCTTCCATCACTGCCATACAGCAGCAACACACACACA
>NW_024582366.1:384228-404606 GCF_018398535.1 Haplochromis burtoni
ACACACACACACACACACACACACACACACACACACACACACACGTCTTCAGATAGAAGACATAAAACACACACACACACTCTGCCTCTCTGCAGTTTTCAATCATCTGTCCTCCAGCTAAGATTAAGTGTACTACAAAGAGGACCTCGAAACAGGATTAATTGCTTTCTGTTGGAGAACAATTTCCTGTGTCTCCACACAACTTTTCTGCTGGTGCCAAGCACATAAGCCGCTCCGCACTTCTACTGCGGAAATGTTTAACCCCCGTTTACCCAGCCGACCACACTCAGGCCTGTTTTACTTTCTATAGAAGTGGCTCTCTGCGAAACAACAAACGTTAAACTGTGAACGATGTAGGAAGTGTGTTTAAAAATGTGAAAAAGCATGCAGGAGAGCGCAGGCTGTGGTTCTCAGGCTGCACCATTTTCTCATCTGTAAGTCCTTTTGTTTAGCGCCTCTCCTCCTGCCTGCTGGGCGTCTTCAAACTAACTGCAGTCAGTCAAAATGGAAGCAAGACGATGTCAGCGGTAATACAGAAGCACTGGTACTCGCAGAAAGCGTAGCTCGAAGTAATATCGATGCTATGCTTTAGTTTCCTTCAAGTATCAGAAATAAACAGCAGAGTCAGTCGATTATTAGCCTGTGGAAGACTAACAATGGCTTGTTTTTTCATTTTTGTGATCATATTTATGCTTCTCTAATAATAAATGTAGAATTTGGCTTAGAAATATTACACCAGTCTAATCAGCAGAGTCATAAAGTAAGCTAACATCGCGAGGCTTCATCACTGACGAGGTAGCCTCCTGAAAAAAGCATCTTATTTTGAAGGTGACCTAAAACACAAATAGAAACATGTTACAACATGACACTACAAGTACACAAATACAACAGCAGATTCAACAAAAAGATAAATAAATGTGTCCTTTGTAAGATGACCTGAAACAGCAGAAAGGGAGGGAAGATGATGCTGGTCACACGGCGATTCATTCTGGAAGGACCATATCAGGCTGTTTGTGTGTGAGAGGGTATAAAGATGAATATGGGACAAAAAACTATTTCAAAGAGGAAAGAAAATTCAAAATGAAGTAAAATGAGTGAAATTGCCTTTTGGATTTAGGGTGCAACCAATTCAGCGATTCATACATCAAACTTTTACTAAGCCTGAGAGTTTGGTTTCACAGCTGCGCCCCGCTGAACAGAGCACAATCAAGAAATTTGCCCCTTCATCAAAAAGTGAAGGCCGCTGTCATCACCAGCTGTCACAGCCTTAAAGTGTTTAGCCCCCGATAGCCCCCGATAGCCGTCAGCCCAACAGCAGCACTAAGGCTGTAAGCGTGTAGCGTGGTGTGTCGCAGTGATGCTGGTTCCTGATTTCTTTAAGTACCGCGAGGTCACCACTTTCTTCACATGAAATTCCTGAATTTAGAAGGAAGTTTGTGTTTGGTTGTGCGCTCTGTATATCCGTATTTGTAAAGATGACATTTAATAGTAAGACGGTAAAGATGATTGTACTCGCTGTACTTTGACTCAATGGTTTGAGCATGCTAGCATGCTGCTGTGATTCAAACAGCGGGACTGCAGAGCTCTCGTTTTACCTGATGATGGTTCTCATCATCACGTCTGTTCTTTAGTCTCACAGCAGAATTCTCTGGAATAAGTCAGATCCCAAATATGGGACAGTCTCATTATTATGAGTGATGCTGGTGAGCACGATGACAAACTGGCACCAGAACCGTTTGAGAGGAGTCACACGCTGCTACAAGCACAACATGAACGTGAAGAAGTGTTTAGAACAGCCGCCTTTAACACCCACAGACACATTTGGACCCAAAACACTGCACATACTTTCTGACATCTAAAATGAAGATAACACTGATGTACATAGATGGTTTTTACCTTATGCTTTGTATAAGAAACTGTAGTGTGTTGCTTATGAAATCCATGAAGGTCTACAGAGAAACTCAATTCTATTTATGTGATGAACACATTTTGAACATTTTGGACTCTTAAAAAATAATAACAAAAAGAAACACTCTGAGTTGAAGGTCTCTGTCAAATGAATTAAAAAGCTGAACTTCAATGATGCACGTAACAAAAACTGTGAGCCTCATCCTTGCATCGGCGTTGGGCTCTCAGAGCGTGTCGCCGAGCCTTGACCTGAATTTAAAAAATAAATTAGAAAAAAGCGCTGTGTCACTAAACAACGAAGAAAAAATATTTACAAGATATCTGCAGAAATATTTATTTTACCTGGTTAATGGGCCGTCTGCTCCTGAACCATCTTTAGCAGGACCGCGAGCTCGTCTGTGAGCGGCGTTTGTTTTTAACATGGTGGAGAACAGCTGCTCACATACATGTGTGGATGCAACGATCGACACGACTCCAAGAGTTATTCCGGTCTTTCTCCACTCCTTCTCCTCACTCCATTTGTGATTGTGAGCAGGAGTGGCCTGCTGATGTGGAGTGTGATGCTTATTATGAGTGACCAAAATTACATATAATTTTATTTTAATATTTCACGATCACAATAATCTTCCAATTTAGAGCGAACACAAATAAAATGCACTTCGATTAAATACCGTGGCTGACTGAGGGCAAATAAATTCTAAGGGATGAAAGCGTCGGCCCCTGGCTTAGTACTGAAGTGTATTAGGGTCAACATCTGTGTTATTGTTGTTATGTTCATTGAGCTCACATTAGTTTGGACTTAATATTGTTTCTGACTCATTCGTCTTCTTCCTCCTTCTGCTGTAGCTGTGCTCACATTTAGACAGAACTTTGGAAAAGGCGTTTCCTCCTCAGTTATTACATTTGAGTCTAACTCAGCAACTTATAACCCAGTTTGAACACAAAGGGTCATGAAAGCCCCGAGGCTTTGTTCCAGCTCCTCTAAAATAAAAATGGACATTTCCATCAAAAGATATTCATTTTAAATATTTCTCTGAATTTGAAAACTGGGCCTTGATAAGCTTGACGAATCCTATCAATATTGTAAGTGATGAAGTTTTTCCAAACATCATAACAAAGTACATTATTAAGGGGAACACACTCAACAGAGCCTTGAATAAAACAGAGAAAATGAAAGCTGAGTGGCGTGTTGGTTGACTTTGGTTCAGTTCGTACTTTATTCCCTGCGGTTCAATAAACAGAAGCGCTGGTGTAATCTCTCTCCAGGCTAAACAATGGACACAAAGTTAATAAAAGAAAATCAAGGTTTGCCTCTTCCTTTATCATTGCCACAGTAGCACACTGCACAGGCCTTGGATGGTGTCGGGGATCTGCACTGTTTGATAAGGATTTTCATTTCTTTTCTACAGGCAGCTCAGCTCTTTATTTGTCTGGATTTAAGCTTCAGATAAAAAGCAGACTGAGTTCTCGGGAACACACTTGTGTGCTTAAGCATGCCAACACCAAGAAACACAGAGACATACTGTACATATACACACAGTCTGCCACCTGCTGTAGCTCAGGTGCAGAGCAGGTCAGCCACTAATCAAAAGGTCAGTGGTTCGATCCCAGGCTGCAAATATCCTTGGGCAAGATACTAACCATGTTTGCCTACTGGTGGTGGTCAGAGGGCCCGGTGGCGCCAGTGTCCGGCAGCCTCGCCTCTGTCAGTGCGCCCCAGGGCGGCTGTGGCTACAATGTAGCTGCCATCACCAGTGTGTGAATGGGTGGATGACTGGATGTAGTGTGAAGCGCTTTGGGGTCCTTAGGGACTGAGTAAAGCAAACAAATGCAGGCCATTAGACCTTCAGCCGGCTTCTGCTTATGCACCATTAGCCAAAAACTGAGCTTCGCATGAGTTCATACAGGCTACAAGGTTGTTCAGCCTCCAGCAGATGATCTTATCTTAGTGCCAGTTCAGCATCAGCTGATGATAACCTTTTACACATTCAACTGACAGATCGTACAGTGTCATCTATAACTGCCTATAACTGCAAGCTGCTTTGCAAACCGCTTCCTCCCAGCTCCAACATCTGGCCTCATCACTGTCCTATGCTGCGGTCCATCTATGCAGCAAAGACAGAGCCAAACCAGCAACTGTAAATTACTGCAGATCACCGTGTTCTTTGACTAAACTAATAATACGCTATCTTTAAACGCTACGTAAAGGCGTTGACATGAAACAAAGTGAAATACACAGGTGCTCACACTCTCTCGACATAATCTGATAACAGCGATCTGTGTGGATAAATGTCCGTCACAATCACAGGTGAATGTGGGATTTGGAAAGTGCGAGAAGCCTGAGATTTAGTGTTTGGGAAGAACAATGACTCAGAATAACACTGAGCGTTTGTTTTTGTGCAAGAAAACATCATTAGAACAAAAGACCAGAGCATGAAAGAACCACAATACTGCACCATAAAAGAGTCATGAAGGAATTATTAACATTTGTGGAAGTTTTAACCTGTTACGACTGGATGTTAGCAGCAGTGCGCAAAAACCAGGCTCAAGTCCAACATTTGTGTTTCTGAGGTGTCTCAAAAATTCAGCTTAACTTGAAAATCTCAAACTGTGTTTGTTCTTTAATTGTGGTTCCGTAATGATGCAAACAGATATATAGACAAACATATAGTCACTCATAACAAATGACTAAACCTGGGACAACAACTCCACTCAGTTTATAAAAAATGGTCCATCAATTCAGTTTTATTTACACAGCGCCAAATCACAACAACAATCGCCTAAAGGTGCTTTGTAAGGTCGACCCTACAGTAATACATCCAGAGAAAAACCCAACAGTCATGTGACCCCCTATGAGCAGCACTTTGGTGACAGCGGGAAGGAAAAACTCCCCTTTAACAGGAAGAAACCTCCAGCAGAGCCAGGCTCAGGGAGGGGCGGGGCCATCTGCTGCGACCAGTCTGTAAAGACACAAAGTAGCAGCGTTGCTACGCGGGTTGATTACAGCCATAATGCGCTGTGTGGGGGTTTCTCCTCACAGGTTTGTTGGTCCAGGATTTGGGACAATACCTAATAATATTCAGCGCCTTCAGGCGACTGTTGTTGCAATTTTGTGATACATTTTAATTGAACTGAGTTGACATTTTTATTGTTTTTCCTACTAGTTAGTCCTCGAGTGTCGTGCTTTGGTTTGGACTTGACAGCGTCAGCCTGGCAGATGCTCGGAGGTTAATGAGTTTTGCGTTCAGTTGAACCGTCCTTGAATTTAGAAATGCTGACACTTATTATTAAACCTCTAAACGTCAGAACAGGGACAAAGCTGTCACGTCTCCAATTTGTAAGTCATTCGTGTCGTGTAGAAAGAATTCTACATCTTTTCAACAGAAATGTGCTGGCATAGTTGTAAAAACAGTCCTCAAATGAAACATTCATTCAATCAGGTCATGGCAAGTATAGAAAGAAAAGAAGCAAAGATCGTTTTGTTGCTGCCTGGCAGGTTAACGCTGGGCTCTCAGTCACAGTGTTCTTCTGATTGGTCGTTATTGTGAATAAAGCCCAAGGTCAGTCCACAGCCTTTAGTCGATTTTCCCTGGAAACCAGAAAGCATGAATTGTTTTCTGGGAGGTTTCTGCGGTGACTCAGACACAACCATTCACCATGAGCAGATCAGGCTGTGACGCTCCTCTGATTGTGTCCACGCTGTAGGAGAGAAGGTGAAAGACGAGCTGCGACTCTCTAAGTGGATGCTAATTAGTTTGCTTTAGGGTCGTTCTCATTTTTCCCCGAGGATGATGTGGGAGAAATGGTAGACATTGCATCACGAGAGCCAACTGTGCTCATTTGACTGGGTGAAATTCACTGAAACTGTTAAATACAGCTAAAACAGATAAGTCCATTAGCTGAGTGTGAGACTGCTGCTTTCATGAATCTGTCAAGTTCGTTATGAATTTTAGAATCCTTTTGGTATTTCCACTGCCACAGGCTTGCAGAGTACCTGGCATTAGGCTACGATTAGTGAGAATATATTATTATTCAATGATGGCGAGGATTGTTGGCCAGGAACTAATTTTTTCTCGTTTAGCTTGAAGTGTGAATTTATGGCAGCTTAAATATTCTGTCTCTTTTAAGGTGGAAGTGTTTGAAGTTGAATTCATATTTCAGGACACTCTGGAGGTCGCCGTGTCTCCGTGCATAGTAACGAGACATTTTAAGCCGTACATGAAATGCAGCGTTTCTGAGTCTTCACTACATTCAGGTAGATTTGGCTGCATGCAGCAGGTTAGTGGGCCACAGCTGTTGCAGCATTGTGCAGAGTGTAGAGAGTGACTTTCATGTAACGACTCTACAGCCTCACATAACAGTAGAGTATATAAGAGAGTGCTCTTAATTCACAACAACACAAAATGATACCCTGAGATGTTGCTCCTGGATAAAACAGCAGTGTAATCCCATTACTGGAGGCAGACATGAGTAATATGGCTACATTATCTCACCTTAAATACTGCAGTTGTTGACAGTTAATTGTGGTCAATACTCATTTTTCACTCTGAATAAGCAACAGCAAAGTAGAAATCTAAAGATGTTTTTCTCTGTTCAGAGCAGAGCATCCCTGCGCACCTCTGTCTGTGCTGCCACACAGCAAATCAATAGCACAGCCACCCACTTCACTGCTGGGCTTACAGCTCTGCTATTTTAACAGGAGAGTAGATAAAACACAAAGTGAGCAGCTGAACGGTTATAGCAACTTGGTATAATTGAGCATAAATAGTTTCAGATGTACAGAAACTGGCTGGTCTCAGTGCCAACGGCAGCTGATAACCTGCTTCAGGCACTTTTCACACTGGGTCTGTTTGAGCTGCTTTAACCTGCCGATGCTTCTGGTCTGAGGTATGTGCTGTAAAGTCCAACATTACTCTGACATTTATGTAAACTTTACACACAACAGCAACAGGAAACAGCAGTTTAATACATAATATAACACATACTATTTATCCTTATGAAGCAATGGGATGCTGCATTAATCATCAATGGACTGTCCTGAGAACTCTGAGTGCTGCACAGGTTGTAGAGCCCTTTGAGGCAGGATTGTGATGCAGGGCTGTGTGACTCACTGTAATGCCAACATTTGTGTGTTTGTGTGGGTGTGCAGGACTATGACCTTAGCCAGCTGCAGCAGCCTGATGCCCTGGAGCCAGAGTGCGTCAAAGTGGGGATCAGACGTCTGGATGAGAGGCCCCTCCACCATGACCACCAGTACCCGCTCCGCTCCGCAGCCCCCCACCCAGGAGACATAGGCGACTTTATCCACGAGGTACGGCAATAAGCAGCATCTTTGAGAGGATACAGACCTGGATGACAACATCTTTGTGTAAAATGTCAGTCCGAACCTGTGCGTGTGCTTCGGTCGACTTCCAGCCGCACACACTTCAGACTGTTCCCAGATTAAATTCCAGTGTTGTACACATGCACTTCTAAGCACACAGGAAGTGATGAATCGCAGCTTCAGTGAAATACAGAGTGTCTGTCTGACAGCACTAAGTGAACACTGTGTCCATAAAAAGCTGGATTTGCCAACATTAGTTACTTTTGCTTCCCTCATCTTTTTTCCTCCTTTGGTGTCGAGCATCAAAGAGCGTCCAGGATGTGTGCAGTTTACCTCATCACCTTAAAGGATTTAAAATATTCAAGTTCAAACAGTTTGTTTAAAGCTCTGTGGAGGTATTCTGAGCTGCCAGTGTGAGAACGGGCCCGTTTCAACAGTTCTGACTGCGGCTATTTAAAACTGAAAGCTGAGCATATTTAAAAAGGCAAGCTCACATTAATCATCACTAAAATGATTCACATTTAGATTGTATTTCATTCTAGGCTCTGCTGTTTACAACATTTCCCTCAAATAAATGTCAGATTCACACTTTTTAAGCATCTTTGATCAAACTGTTGGAAATGATAGTTGTGAGCGTCACGAAGAGAGAGAAGGAAGCACTTCGTGGAGCAGGTGACATTTAGAAAAACACAGAGATGTGATGGCTAATTCTTAATTAGCTCTGCTAATGGTTCGGATTTGCTGGCTTGACATGTGGTCACAGCCTGGCTACCAAACTGGAGGTAAATCCACAACGTTTGGTTAATCCCACAGACCAGCTGAGGGTCCTTAAAGGGCTGATTGAGGGTTTAGGGAAATCCAACTTTGATTGTTTTACTGGGCAAATGTTTTCAGCTATTTCTCATTTCTTTATATTTTGCTTCCAGTGAGTTAGACTTTCTTGGCTTTTTGTAGGACGCTGTTTCTTTGGACATTCACAGGATTTTCTTCTTCTTTTTTTTGCTTAACACTGACGTATGAATCAGGTATTAAAGATGCACCTAATTCAAGAGATAAACCAGTGTTTATATAACATTTAACAGGGTTTAGTAAAGAACTGATATTAAATTGCATCTTTATGCACTTTATTACTCGAAGCCTGTTGCAAGAACAAATATTTTTCGCCCATTTCTTTAGTTGAATCTAAAAAAATGGTAAAGATAACAGAAAAAGTGTTTTTGAACCAACGAGGTGATTCCTGAAAAGCTTTGCTTGTCATATTTTGTCAGGACAAGAGAAGTGGCATGTCTACAGCAGATAAAGAGTGAAAGCATTGTCTTTAGGAAACAGGAAAAAATACACAAAAAAGTTGACATGCAGTGGAAGAGATACATCTGGTGCTTCAGTTTATCCATTTACTGTTTGCACAGCCTCAGCAGAAATGGTCTCAGTGTAAAGCTGGATCTCCAGGAGAGAGGAGAAAAGGATGAGACTAGCCAAATTATACAAGAACTTGGCTGAAAACAGGTCTCATATATCAAGTTATCAACAACCTGCATGGAGGAGTTCGGAAAGGGTACAGTGTTTGTAAAAGTGCAGCTGTTACGGTCAGGAGCTGCATTTTAGCAGTGATGTTGGCATTCTTGTTAAAAATGATCATGAATGCAGAAAAGTCCAGTCAGATTGTGATCCAGCAGGTAACAACACCTGGAAGGCGTCTAATTTGGAACAGCCTTGTTATTCAGCATGTCATTCATCCCAAACACACGACCAACAGAAACAAACCTGGATGAAAGAACAATGAAACACTTTCAGGCACGGATTAGCCTCGCCAGAGCCCGGACTTCAGCATTATCGAAGCAGCGTGGGGTCATCTCGGCACAAAGTGGAAAAAACTGCAGCCAACATCCAAAATCGATCCTTAGAGAAGCAGAATTATTCCTGAAGACCGGTTAATCTAATTATCAGAAAAGTCCAGGCTGTGCTGAAGGATCAAAGTGGTCGTACCAGATATTGACTGTCAAGCTTGTTACAAATTGTTGCCCTAAGTACTGTCCATACATGTTTCAGTAAATTACTGCACCTATTTCTCATGTTTCTAGCAAAATCTGGAAAACGATGGGGGCTCAAGATTTTTGCACAGTGCTGTAGAAGAACTCATCATATTTATATTAATGGTCACAGTGTTGCATGAGGATGCAGCGGCCTTTCTTATGTCAAATGAAACTTCTTATAATCACCGCCTCTGTGAGTGCGCCCCGGGGCAGCTGTGGCTGCAGTGTAGCTGCCATCACCAGTGTGTGACTGTGTGGTAGTGCACAGCGCTTTGGGGTCCACAGGGACTGAGTAAAGACAAATACAGGCCATTTATTATCATCAGGTTCATATTTGATCTGTTTGAAGAGCGGTTTGCTTCACTGTTTGGGATTCTGATGCTCTATAGCAGCGGTCCCCAACCCCCGGGCCGTGGACCGGTCCGTGAGTCGTTTGGTACCGGGCCACGAGAGCTGAGGCTCGGATGTGACGTTCATGGTTTTCAGGGGTTTTTATCGTTAACTCTGTTTCCCTGGGTTGTTTCCCGTGTTGTAGTTGTGTCTTATTTTGAAAGAACTATTTGCCATAGTGACCAGAGAGCATTGAGGGGCAGAGAGGAGGATGTTACTCTCAGTGTTGTTGGCGCGTTTCAGGAGGACGCTGCTAATAAAGTTACACAATTACACAGTGAATTCACGTTTATTGTTACAAAAGACCACAGTTTTTGTCTTTGTCTGTATCGTTTCATTTTGTTGTATTTATCCACCACACCTTAAAGGCCGGTCCGTGAAAATATTGTCAGACATTAAACCGTCCGTAGTGTAACTACTGCTGGCCTCGACTCATCACAACCCAAACTTGTAATTTAAGTTTAAACAATTAATAATGAAGAGCTTCTAGAACAATCAGATGTGCACACACACAGCACAGGCTCACATGTACCAATCATTGCATTCAGTTCATGTGAATACAAGGTTCTCGTTAGAGTTCATGTACAAACTGTGCAGCACTGACTCGACTGTGAATGAGTAATGACCCACTGTGACGTCACTGTGTGTTTGCCACACGTGTAACGCTTCCTCACAGAAGCACACTCGCTTAGAGAAATAACAGAGTCGCCTTAACCCATCGAAGCATCTCAGAGAGACTTTTTCTTCAACAGAGCTGACATCATAATCTCAAGCACAAAGTTATCTGTACTGATGCAGCTGATGCATGTTGCTGTCTCTGCAGTAGTTGCATCCATATTATCTGCATGTGTGTGTGTGTGTGTGTGTGTCTGTGGTTGGGCTGCATAAAGACATCTGCCAAGCACAGCTATGAATAATGATCAGGAGCTGTCAGACATGGCAAGCTGATCTAGACAGCTTAATCCTACAGACATGACAAGCTGATGCAAGCTGATCCCGCCCCTCCCTCTCCGCGTTAATTCTCTCCTTCCTTTGAGTTCAGAGTGACAGGAGTGTCTTCAGTCAGATGACAGGCGGGGCCCACAAAACATTTTCACAGCTTATCAGATTTGCTTCTTTCAGTTTAAGCGTCCTGAGTGACAGCGAGATGCAGAAGAAAAGGACTCCTGCTGCAACACATTTGAACAGACTTTTTTTGTTCATAAAAATAGTGCATGTTTGTGAAACACGTATGTTTCCTGTATGTAGGAGGGGTTTGGTGGTTTTAAGTTCAGGCCACCCTGAGTAATCTGTTCAATCTCCTCGTAGAGACAGAGGCAGCATCTGTCCAGCATGACCCAAATCCTCCTCTCTCCTACACTCCATAATCCCTCTTTTCTCCATACTGTCCATCTCAACCCATTCACACACACACACACACACACCACACTGACACACACAACAACAAGCACCACACACACACACAACACACACACCACACACACAACGCACACACACGCACATCTCAACCATCACACACACACACACACACAGCGCGCGCACACACACACACACATAACCCCAACCCTAATTATGAGGAGTTGCATAGCCATGGTCCCCACACCAAATTCAAATTGTATTTGTCACACACAGTCACACACAGTCACACACAGTCACACACAGTCACACACAGTACGATATGCAGTGGAATGCTTACACAACTGCTCGTGACCTAAAGAAAAAAAGGCTATGAATAAGATAGGAAATAAATATGAAAATTAAAAAGGGTAAATTTAACTAGGAAGGAATAAAATAAAATATATAAATTAAAGTTAAAAAATAAAATAACTGTACAACAAAATACACAGTATAGAACTATATAAGGATGTATGAAGAAATATAAATATTATATACACAATAACAGCAGCTGTACCAGTATTAACTGGAAATGAAGAATATAGTGACCAGTGTTATTTATTATTTAGTGTCTTGTGCAGTGTAAATATGCTTAAAGTGATTAAAGTGATGAAGTGAAAACAATGTCCAGAATGTCCAGTGTGTGTGGGAACCATATGTGTGGGTCAGTACTGTGTGGTGGTGTGATATCGCCTGCGGGAAGAAGCTCCTCCACAGTCTCTCCACCACAGCTGCATGAACAGTTTGTCCCCACTTCATCCAGAATACAAGGACCTGCCTCGCCCTCCAACCCTCCTCTACCTTACTCTGATCCAAAGTGCCGCCCTCGTTCTTCTTCTCCTGGGACTGAAGTAGTGGTGGGAGTGAACACTGACATTTCAAATCCCAGTTGGTTGGGAAAGCGAGCTTTGCTCCCTGACGATGGCCTCGGTGGATCCACAGAGATCATCAGCTGGGCTTTTTTGCGGTTTTAACTTGGTCTTATAACTTTTAGCGCCTGTGTTCAAGCATGAACATAGGTTTCTATAATACCCTCACACTTACTGTACAGTTACTATAGAAATGTAGGATTACTATAATCCTCTACTTAATACTGTCAGACTTGTAGCTGCTCTACTATAAATTGTGCTTTTCTCAGTCACTGAGATTCTCTGGAGTTGTTACGGGTGGAAAACCTCTGGTACAAATACAGACGTATCTCTTCCTGATCAGCTGAAAGTTTACTTAGCAGAGATTTTCCATACAGTCTTCAGTGGTTTAGAAGTGATGAGTGTGGAAGTTCCCAGATTAACCTGTGTCAGGATGTTCTTAACCCACAGAAAACAGTCTGTGTGTGGGAGGTGTTATCACTCCCTGCTGCAGCAACCACTGATAAAGGAAATGAAACCTTTACTGACCCACTCATTTACTAACAGTAACGCACAACAGAGTGTCAGTATTAGAACCCGTGATGTGCTGCAGGTTCTTGTCTACAGGGGGGATAAAAGACCAAACTTTGGGTGGTCTCCAAAAGGTCTGATGAAGCACATGGTGGTGCTACGATCCTCAGGCTCAGGCAAGTTTGAGAACGACTGGCCTAAAGTCATTTGCAGGCATGAACCCCAGACAGTGTGAGTGGAATCAGCACCCAGCATGAAACGGTCCACTTCAGACTGGAAATGCTCCTTTTGGTTAGGACTAAGCTGTTGCTAGGGAAGAACATGGATGAGGTATGAAATAAGCACTCTGACCGAGTACAAAGGTCGGCCTCATAGACTACAGTGTGTCATGGGACTGCTTTAGACATTCCACGTCCAGCAGGCGATGACCGAGGGCTCAGTGTAGGAAACATCTTGGAGAAAGCTCGCATTATAATAATAATAATGGATTGCATTTTATAAAGCGCTTTACAATTCCACTATTCATTCACTCTCACATTCACACACTGGTGGAGGCAGCTACAGGTGTAGCCAGACTGACAGAAGCGAGGCTGCCATATCGCGCCATCGGCCCCTCTGGTCATCACCAGTAGGCGGCAGGTGAAGTGTCTCGCCCAAGGACACAAGGACCGAGACTGTCCGAGCCGGGGCTCGAACCGGCAACCTTCTGGTTACAAGACGAACACCCAACTCTTTGAATCGCTATCACTCTTATTTCCAGTATTGTTCCCTCACCTTCCTGCTCCCCCTCTTTGTTTTGCAGGGTCTGAAGGCAGCAGACAACGACCCCACCGCTCCTCCCTACGACTCCCTGCTGGTGTTTGACTATGAAGGCAGCGGCTCCACCGCCGGCTCCCTCAGCTCCCTGCACTCCTCCTCGAGCTGCGGAGACCAGGATTACGACTACCTGGGCGACTGGGGGCCGCGCTTCCGCAAGCTGGCCGACCTGTACGGCGGAGGGGATGATTAGCATTCCCTACTAACAACGGCCACTCTGCCCCCCACCCTTGCTTCGGAGCTCAGGTGGCGGGTGGGGTAAAGAAAGATGAAATTGGGTAAACACGGGGTTTGGATCTGCACTTCTGTATTTCTGCGGGACAGCTTGTAAAGAGACTCGCTGCCTCTTAAGGACAGTTTGATGGCACTAGGGGCCATGCTGACTCCTGGCCTAGCAAGGCCTGGCACTGGCTAGCATTCAGGCTAGCTGACATGATCTGAGCATTAGCCTCGGTGCTAACAAACGCACGCAGCCAGAACAATGCTCTCAGAGAGGATGTTGTCTTTGTGATGGTCGAGAGCTTCGACAGCCATGCTACAGACGCTCATTTACACTTGAATCTTACAGTACAGCAGCACTGGGGTCAAATGTGCCTTTTGTACATTCTTTTGATTGTGTTCAGTCTTGATTCTTTTTGTTGCTTTAAATTTCCTGGTGTTTTGCAGCAGCAACTGGAGGAGCACTGCGCCATGTTAATGAGTGTGTGTGTGTGTGTGTGTGCGAGCAAGTGTAAACCGTTTCCACAGAGACACACTGGATGGATACTCTAAAGGGCAAAGCCTACTATGAGATGCCTTGGATGATCCTACCAGCAAAAACATGGCTTCAGTGTGCAGCTCTGGGTTTCACTCGGCCTACAGCATCAAACGTCTAGACTTGGATCTGATGCAACACATTGTAGTTGCAGTTGCAGCTGCGTGTGTTGCTTGGTGGCAGTGGTTGCTCATTTTCACAGTGCTCTAGTATTAATGTGACTGTCTGCATCAACAAACCTGGACAAGCTCAGAAGTTTTCATTTTCTCAGAGCTTCTTCGCACGCATTCAGTATCCGTCCTGGTCTTTGAGTGAACAGGAACGTTGCCTCGTCTGGCTTTCACTCTTACATGCTCGAGAACATTTAGTTGGCCAAAATGAGTTTAAACAACTGTTTCTGAATCTGTGAGGTTTGTGCAAACACACGATGTTATTTGTGGTGCAGTTAAACTGTTGTGGTTATGTCCTTGCTGTGCGTTCACAAAAGGGAATTCAGAATGGGATGCAGTTTAGCTTGTTTGCAGGATGACAAAACACTGAAGCAAAGCAGTGAAAAACAAGAAGATAAAATATAATTTCCATTTGGGTGTTTGTGCAGATGAAAGCAAAAGAAAAAGAAAGAAAAATGGCAACAAAGCATCAAGGCCACAAACAAAGGAGCTGGAATCTATAAACATTTCAAGCGTTTTTGTTTGCTGAGCCGCTGTTGGAGGAAGTGACAGATAAAATTAAAATTCCCATCATAAAAGAAATGGATTGAGTAATGAAATATTTAATGAATATGACAGAGATGCAGCAGTGGGGCTGTGTCTGGGCTGAGCAGACGCACTCTGGATGGAGCTTTTATTTACAGGTGAGCATTTATGTTTGATGAACAGGTTGTGGACAGAATATAAAGCAGCTGACTGATGTTCAGCCTCGACAGCCTGGATATGCATAGTTGTATAAAAGGAAATTTTAAGGTACAGGAAACCTAGTGGTAATGAAGACGACAACAACGTGGTAGTGTGTCTCATGTACTATCCAACCAACCTTTGCCCTTTTAGCAGGTCTGTGCAGAGCTACAGACACACACAGCAAACACATTAGGAGCTGCTCAGCATTCAGGACCAAAACTAAGTCAACAGGTCGTTTGTGTCCCACAGAAGCTGAAACAGTGACGTGTCACCTCCCATTACTCTGTTTTTCATAAGAACCAACAGAAGAAAGAGGACATGATCAGAGCTTATCAGGAGCTCCTGTGGTTTCACTCGGCTTCCTCCAGCCTTCTCCTGTTTGTCGTCTCTCTGTTTAAGAGCAGAGTGAATCCTGCCCACTAGTGTAAACCTGCTGCTGTCTGTGAGCGAATTTCACCTTTTTACAAAGTTCATAAACTTTCAGACACACATTAGTTTCTGTTCACGCCACACGGCACAAATTTGCATCAGCTGCATGGATTTTGCTCCACACTCGGTGCTGATGGGACTTCACAGTTCACTGCAAGAACGCGCCTCTTTTACAGCATCTGTTTTTCAAAGTTCAGGCAGCTCAGCTGATCTCAGTGCCAGCCTACATCAGCTGATGGCTCGGTTCATCGGTAAATGTGTGCTTGAAGCTGTTGTAGCCTTCTCATATTCTCTTTGCTTCTGCAAGCTACTTTGCAGCCCAGCCCATCAGTGAAAAGCTGGAGCTGTCACAGGGGTAGAGGTGGGATCTCCTGGACATGTCACCAGCCTCACTCAGTCTCTTATTCAAATAATTTACTAATGACCAAATAACCTAACCTGGATACTTTTTAATTCTTACTGCAGAAGCATGCACACTTCATACAGGACGCCCTCCGCTTATTTAAATGTGTCTCTGTCACTCACCCACGTTGCTTTCAGGCTTTTTAGACAATGAAAGTGACTTTGTGTGACAGCACACGCTCCATCCTGTGACAGTGGTCATTGGTGATCGACGTCCTCGGGCCCTTTTTTGATTTCACTCATCAGGACTAGTTTTTGCCTGTGAGGCTGAGCCACCATAAGCTGCTCCAGGGATTCACCAAACTCAACATTTTTAAAGGGCTTTGATGAAGTTGCATGTTAGCGACACGAACAACCAAAAAAGCGTAGCCGTGGACATCAGTGTCTCACTTCTAAACTTTAATAAAAGGTCCAGTTTTATGCTTTTTGAAGCCGATTTCCAGTATTACCAGGTAATTGAAGTAAACAGTTTGCTGCACCTGTAAAATTGAGTGCAGGGCGCACCACGCTCAGCACCGACGTGCCATCTTGGTGAAGCTGTACGAGTAACATCGTTCCTTTGATGTTGTTTGAAACAAAGGTTGGTCAGACCCAGAGCTGCACAGAGGAGCTGGATATTTTTGCAAGTTTGATTTTCCAAAGCTGGTGAGAAGACATGTACAGTAATGCTAGACTTTAGATAGATACCTTCTGTTGTTTTTTGTTTTGCTTTTATCACGATGTAACGTATGCAGCTGATTGCTAATAAAGGAAGTCATCAGTCCTTGTTTTGTAGCAAAGATACTTCTTGATACTCTGCTGTGGTGGATTAAAAAGGCAATGTTTTCTTCTGTCTGCTGATGATTTGCCTTAGTGTTCTCTGGTACTCTTCAACTGGCTACTCACTGTAAACTGAAACATGTACAGATTGTATTTTTCTCTTGTTGTTCTTTTGGCTGTGGTCTCTGAAAATGACATGCTAATATCTTGAATCCTTGTATATGTGTAATTTGGATTACAAATTAAAACGTTTTTGCATGTTTTTATCTTTTTATTATGGGAAAACAAGAATTTTTGGATGTTTTTTTTCCAGTGAGTTAAACATCAAACCCCCACATACCAGCACGCAGACGCTCAGAAGGCTGGACTCTGCCTTTGGAAAGAGGCGGCTCATCCAAACCTTAAAGGTCAAAGAGATCAATGACATTTTAATTAAAGGTTTTGTCACTTGTGTAAATAAGCCAACTGTTGCATATTTCCACATCCAGTGGGCACAAAGCAGCATTTGGATTGGTGTTTTTATCCCCCTGGCTTCATTTTCCATCGTTCTAAAACAATTTTCTAGCAGCTAAACCCTCCACAGTGTTGATTAGTTGGGCAGTAGGTTTATCAGAGCTTACCTGCTGTGGCCAAAAGGACGCTATTACCAATTTTTCACCTACAAGCTGGCACAGACGCTGATGCTGAAAAGCTGGCACCGGCACAGCATAACAAAATTCCTGGGTCCCAAAGTTGGAAGCACTGATGTTGGTGTTTAATAAGCGGCTACAGATGCAACATTCCTGTAACTTCTGCCAGTAAAGCCGCACAATAAACTGCTCTCAGACGTGTCCACGTGTGTTCTCAGAGGGAACCAGCACACAACAGGCTAAAATGATTCATCGCACTAAAATGTCCTCTGTTGCATTTAGAACAACCATGATAAGTGTGCGTCATGACAAGAAGTAACTGGTGGCAGAAATACTTGCACAATGTAAAACCAATGAGCCGTGCACTTTGTTAAAAAGTTAGGAGGTTTTTCCAGAACACTAAAACCTGAACATGAAATCAGCAGAGAGGGTGATATACTGCCGCCTGTGGATTCAACTCCAAAACATAACTAACCTGGGTTGTCTCACAAAGACAGATATTTTCTCAGGCATGAAAAAGATGAAACACAGCAGACGTTGCAGCTGTTTTCACAAACATTAACACAAGCAAGTGTTGTGTGCAGGACGTCCAGGGAGTGTACGAGCAATGCCAGAGCGATGCAGCGGTGCACAAGGAGATGACGCTGAAGCTTGCAGATCACAGGATCTTGTGGTTTTTTAGTTAAAGAGCACCGAGGCTGCTTTCTGTAAAACGTGACATGGTTCACATTTCACTTCATATTTAGTGACTTTTTTCACTTTGTTAGTTTGCTGCTTACCCTTTTGACCATTCAAGGTTATTTATTGGGTTTGAAGTACTTACATTTGAATATAAACTGCAGAGATGCAGGAGTTCAAAAAGTTAAAGGCTAACATACATTTAAATTTCAATAAAATGCTGGACATCTGGACTGATGTCTATATGTTTTGAGACTCCTCGACCTCATCCAAGTTTGAAGCTTGACACAACTCCACCAGCTGAATGGTCAGTTTGGCCTCAGAGTGAGGTTTGCTGTTGCACAGCAAATGAAATCTGTTTCATTTGACTCCAGTTGCTTTTGGGGAAGGGTTAAACAATGCCATGAAAATAAAAGCATTTTAACTTTAATTAATAAATGACAGAGATTATTTTTATTGTACATTTTTTGAAATAATAGATTTTTCCACTGTCAGTGAGACTCATCCTGCTCTCATCTAATTCCTGTGTGTCCCACATTCCCCGAGTACTGAGCCTCAGAACATGAAACTGTTTAAACCACGAGCAGGTTTCACTGTGTTGCCAGTGTAATGCACTCGTATGGTTTAACCTGCCATAATGGATGATAAATAGGCAGCACTTCACCTTAACAGGATCAGCGGGTTGGCAAAAGCGATGTTGTTTCTATAGATTCACTGCAGCCTGCACGAATGGCTGAACACAGTCATGTGACAGAGTGACATACATCCCCACATTGGCATTCAGCATGTTTGCCACAGTCTAGTCCTCAGCAGCTTCTCTGTGACAGCTTTAAATCCTCTTCTTCCTCCTTTGGCCTTTTATCTCCAATTCGACGCGAAACACACAGAGTGTCTTTGCTAACCAGGCCCAAGGGCACATCAGCAGTATCTTTCCCCAGCAGCCAACCACAAGCTCACAGGCACAAGAGCAGAGAAAATGGGAAAGGCTCAGGCCGTCTCTTGAGATCTCACACAATTAGACAAACACACTTGGCCTGCTGTGTGTGTGTGTGTGTGAGTGTGTGTGTGTGTGTGTGTGTGTGTGCGCGCAGCTTTTTCAGATACATAAAACAACAATGTGGTCCTGACCTGGAGAGCTAACACGCAAGTGATTGAAATAGTTGTTTTAATTTTGAGGGATGTATGCATGTATATGTGTATATATATATATATACACATATACATATTGTAATATGTTACAATTATCACATTACCACCCCCCCACCCCCCCACACACACGGATCACAGTTTATTTATTCAGTAGCTCAAATGTTGTTTTGTGCAATTAGAATTTAAAGACAGACAATTCAGTTCAAAGGGAATAAATCAAATAAAGCTCAACGGCTGGGCATATACAAAATAACAACAACGATCAAAGACCGTTTTTGTGCTTTGTGGTATTAAAACAAATCTGTGTGATAATTATGAAAAGCAAAAATTAAATAATTTAAAAAGATTATGAATCACAGTTTGCACGTAGTCACAGCGAGCTGTTTAAACGTTTAATCAGTTACTCTCACGTCTGTAATCTAACTGGAAATCTGTGTCACAGCATTTCTGGTCAGAATCATAATTAAAGCCATTCACAGTCATGTTCGTACTACGTGAAACTGTAGAACAGTAAAACGAAACTGGCTGTTTTAACATTTAATAACCAGAGTGAATGATGTTGGAGAACTCAGCGGTTCGTTTTTTCTAGTCAGAATGAACCTCTTTGATATGCACAGGGATCCTTCTGCCCTCCCAACTGTCATTCCAGATTTCCTCATTTGTGATGTTTCAATTTCAGACACTTTTCAGAGACCAGTAATATAACTTTGACTAAAATACACCATGACACGTGAAAGATGTCACCAGGTGTAACCAACAGGGCACTTTACACACTGAGTCAAATCTTAACAGCTGTATTGTTAATATTTGCATATAGGGAAATATTGGGGGAGGATAAGAAACTAAAGAAATTTGGCCTAAAGTGATTAAAGTTGCAAACCATTTGAAATATTATCTCCATCTATAGCTTCAGTTTTGACAATTCATTTTAATTGGACTGTGGGCTTCCTAAATAAACTGTAGACCGCCTGTGCTGATCCTCTTTGTGTTAAAACAGTCCAGATATCCCCAAATCTACGTGCATATCTGTGTTTACTGTCGAAAATATATTTAAACCATTTTCTCGTTTTCCACCAAATTTTAAAGAAACAACCTCTTTGTCTTCATAAAGGGATAGCAATTTTCACCTTTCACAAGTTTGGGTTTTTCCACCAAAATCAACTTAATTTAACCTTCCACCCACCCTGCAGCTTATCAGCATCCAGGTCACAGGGCAGCAGTCTGAGCAGAGATGCCCAGACCTCCCTGTCCCTGGCTGCTCCCTCTAACTCTCAGGGCAAATACTGAAGCCTTCCCAGGCTAGCCAGAAGACATAATCACTTCAGTACCTCCAGGCACCTCATCCAGGAGGCACCCTGGAAACCTCTCAGCTGGCTTTATCAGGATGGGCTCTACTCAGAGTTCATCATCCTTTCTCTAAGGTCACTGCAGACACTGT
>NW_024582366.1:404768-414406 GCF_018398535.1 Haplochromis burtoni
TTTTTTTTTTTTTTTTATGTACCTTTCGAAAAGTTGCATGCATGTTGACTATTTAAGAATTCTGTCATGAATTCGCTGTGTGGCAGGCAGGATGAGGATGCATATGCAGGACTCAAGACGAAGGAGTAAACTCAAAACAGCAGCCTGAACTGAGAGCTGGGAAACACAGCACAGTGAGAGTACGACACGACAACGGCTAGAGAAAAACACAGGGCTTAAATACACAAGCAGAGCTGAGACAAATCAGACCCAACAAGGCACAGGGACGCAAGACTACAATGCACACAGGACCAGGACTATCAAAATAAAACAGGAAACAGCCGAAACTCAGACTCAACACAGTGAGTGGGGAGAAACGTGGGACACAGGAGAAGCACAGAGTAGACACAGGCTGGGAAAAACAGTGATGGGAGGGAGAACAAAGGTCACTGAGAACTAAAGAAAACCAAAACCACGAACAACAATAATCAAAGAACATAATTATAAAGTCAAACACAAATACTGGGTCACAGTACTGTGACAAATTCAGAGTTTTTTATTCTGCTTTCTGCTTAAATCCTGTTCAGGCCCTTCACACGTGTTCATATGTGATATATAAATGGGACAAAGATTTATGGAAACTGAAATTTCAGCAGCACATCAGCTTGTGCCAGGTCTGAGAGACAGTGACTGCATAATACCAGTGATTACCAGATCATGAAAAATATTGATCGATTGATGAAAAATAGTTTTTTAGTAAAAATCCTAGAGCAGATCAAAATTACATTTGAACATATTTTAAAATGAAAGCTGACAGAACATCAGAAGTGATGGTGCTTCCCAAATATCAGAGTAGGAAGAACGTTATCACTGGATAAATGATCTATGTGGACCACATAGACATGAATCTTCCCCTCACAGAGTGCATTAACAGCTCTCATAGGTACGAAAAACCCAGATGTGCTTCAGGGTGTGAAAAATAAGTGGTGATAAAACTAAAGAACAATGGGCTGTGGAAATCAGAACTGCAGGGATATTTTGGCATGTGTTGCTGTGCAAATGAAGGTGATACAAGAGAATGTCGCCCTTGTGACGAGAGAACAGGTGCAGGAGGGGGAAGAACGATGCACTTTTGTACACAGCTGTACAAATCTCTGAGGATCCATTCATTTCTCTTTCATTTTCAAAGACCAATTTGCTGACCAATTTTTAAATATATACTTTGTGTACACTTACCACTCTGTGCCTAATGACTGATTTTAATTGTATCTTTGTTTTCATGTGCACATTTCTTTAAAAGATTGAAGAACATATTAACATTTATACTTTTCATTTATTGTGAATAAGCCAAATCATATACCTTGTTCAATCTAGGCACCTTTTGTGAACTGAGCTGATTGTCATGTTACAGATTATATTCTTATCTGGTCTTTAAGTCAGACGTCATCAGCCGTGTCAGGCCCAAACTCTGCTGCAGGTTATAAATGTGGAGATGCCCTGTATCTCACTGTACAACTGCATAGTGACAATAAAGGCATTCTATTCTATTCTATTCATGTGGATGGCCGGGTGTGTGTGTGTGTGTGCGTGTGTGTTGTTGGGGAAATACGTTTGCTACGGTGCATTATGGAAGAAGCAAGCCAGCAGAGGCAGTGTGATGCTTCAGGCAACATTCTGCTGGGAAACTTTGGGTCCTGCCATCCATGTTGATGTTACTTTGACACGTACCACTTAGCTGAGCATTGTTACACACCATGTAGACCCTTTCATGGAAATGGTACACCCTGATGCCTACGACCTCTTTCAGCAGGATAGTGCTACCTGCCTCAAAACAAAGATGGTTCAGGAGTGGTTTGACTAGCACGACAAGTGTGACTTGGGCCCACATTCGCCATATTTCAATGTAATGGAGCATCTGTGGGAGGTGATGGACAAACCAGTCTGATCCATGGAGCCCCACCGTGCAACTTGTAGTACTTAAAAGATCTGTTGGTGTCACTGCGGGTTACGCTAGTGTGATAGTTTAACGGACCCAAGAGCAGACCCAAAGGAACTTGACTTGAATGTCTAAACAGAAAGCGAGTCTTTAGTTTGGCTGATCACATGGAATAAAAACAAAGTAACACAGACGATCCAACAAAGACTGAATGAAACACAGAGACTAAACACCCACAGGGATGATCAGGGAAGTGGAAACACACGAGGGCAAACAGCTGACACACATGATCCTGATGACGGGAAAGGGGAAGCAAAACTAAATACAATGAACAAAGAACACCAGACTCTTTCAAAATAAAACAGGAAACATGACTGAGGCAGACATAATACTGATTTGACAACATGAAAGGATCGAGATGAACAAGGGCTAAAGACTGAGCAACTAAGGAACTAGATGATTTAACATAAACAATGACAAAATACAAGAAGCTCAGATTATAATTGATTATATCAACAACCAGAACCTAACACATCTTCAGTAACATAAGGTAACAATACAAACTCTTTTAGTTTCTCTATCATGGGCTCAACTCACAATGTAAAGTGCATGCACACGACCAGTTTAGTTTGAAACTACAAAATGAGTGAAACTTATCTCATCTGTCGTATTGATTTTGTTGTATTTTTCTTCAGTTTCTCCTCATGTTTTGTCCCCATCATTTTACACTGAATATGTATATTTTACAGCCTCATATATAATTGACAGTAAATTCTAGCACTTTGTCATCCATTAAAAATACACATCTCCCCGTCTGGTAAATGTTGAATGAGCAGACGATGCTGGAGAGCAAAGTGTCAGCCTTCTGGCTCAGCTGCATTGACTGCTGTGCCTGTTCAATAGACCTTTTTTTAAAGCAGGCAATTTGACTTATCAGAAAAGCACAGGTGTGTCTGCTCTTTTACAGTGTGCAGGACAGTGTGACGGTGAGCCAACACCAACAATGTGAGGACCCTGAAACTGAAGGAGAAAATGGGAATCATTCTTATTCCTCACAGCCAGGTTTTCTTCTCACTGTCACATGCCGAGACAGAATCAAGGTTACATTTAGAAATTATGAACCAGGTTTCTGGAATACACCTCAGACACTCCACACCTGTATGTATACAGAGCAGCAACATAGTGAGGTGAAAATGTGTCCTCCTGTCTGTGTCCCCACACTTTGTTGTAACTTTTTCTTCCCTGTCTGTGTGCATGTGTGAGTGTGTCCATCATTCTGCTGTGTGTTTCACTTCCTGTGCACCTGGCAGGGTAATCACTCACCTGTGTCTGAGGACTTCTCATCTGCTACTCAAGGCTGAAGATTCCCTTAGTTGATGCCAGATTGTCGTACTCACTGTGGTATTAAAGTTCAGCTCCCCATGTTCTGTATTTTGCTTTGTGAGAAATCTGTTTGGTTTCAACTTACCTGATTCTCTTTTGTGTAGATGCTTCCAACTGTCACCGACCTGTAAAGAGAAACCTCTGAAGAAAAGGAAATCTGTGAAGGGAGGTTTCATCTGCCTGCCTCCCTCGCTTTCCTCCCAGAAAGAAGATCCTCAACTAATTTACAAGTTGTATTCAGTTTGAAATCTGTTTAAAGTGCTGGTGCTAAATAACTTGTAAAGGTTCTGTACGTAGCAGAGCAGCTAATCACTGCCATCTATTGAAAGTCAGCACTCAAGCTAAGCTTTTGTCAGGGAGGTGCCCCTCCCTGAGCGGGGTCAGGGATGGAGTGGCAGAGGGGGGTGGGAGAGCTCACAGGCATGCACCACATGTCGCACCGGGCAGCCTGTGATTGGGGGGACGACGGCGCTTCCTGAAGGCCCCCTGCAACTGCCCTGTGACATGGAGGTCTCCGACTGATTGCAAAGTGACACACAGACAGGCGTAGCTGTGATCCACCGCTAAGAGTTTAAAGTCTGTTTTATTTTTAGCTTTAGCTGATGTTTGGAACCAGCTTAAAGGTGGCGACTTAAGTCAACCCGTATCTAGGGATGGGTACCGGTATCGGTTCTGACGTAAACAGTAGTAACCAGACCGAAAAGCAGCGCACATTTTTCCTGAGCTGTGATACACTTTGGATTCTAGCCAATCATTTTACGTTTCCGAGGATAGTAGGCGGGGCCAGGTACGTACGTTCTTTTAGAGCAGAGCTACAGATTAAAAATGCCCAAGGAAGCGGTCAAAGTCTGGCTGTACTTCACAGCAAAAGATGCAAACTCAGCAGCAACAAGTGCTTTAAGCTGATACTGTGATACTGTCAAAGGAGGTAACACCTCAAATCCGATGAAACACCTGGCGACGCATAGCGTTTTTTTTAAAAGCCGAGAAATGCGCCGTATTTGATAGCTTGCTGCGAGACCTCACACCGAGCACATCTACTGCGGGTGTGGTGCCTGTTATCGACCCGGAGTTAGCAACATCCCCCAAAACCCGAAGAGGAGAGTCCTGGCCCCTAGCCCTGCCAGTGTAGCAGAAATGATGAGGATGATGATGCAGCAGCAGCCGTTCTTCTCTGCGTGAGTAGCTTAATGTTGTTCGTGTGTAATTTACGTTGAGTAGGCTAACCACGTTATTACATTAATGCAGTAAGGTGAACTAGCAAACATCATCATAGCTACATGCGGCTGTCTTCTTGTTTGATGGCAGATGCTCCCTTCACCCTGGCCAAAAAGGCTAAAATGACCAAAGAAAAAGTGGAAAACAGTTAAACATGAGAGGTTTTTGGACAAAGTTTGTGTTTTTCCATTGTTTAAGCACTGCTTCCAGCCAAGAGTGATACCATATATGCCCCATAGCTGCAGAAAAGGCTAACATTGTTATCTTTTTACAAAAAACAGCTGAACATGAGAGGTTTTTGGACAAAGTTTGTGTTTTTTCCATTCTTTAAGCACTGCTTCCAGCCAAGAGTGATACCATATATGCCCCATAGCTGCAGAAAAGGCTAACATTGTTATCTTTTTACAAAAAAACAGCTAACATGAGAGGTTTTTGGACAAAGTTTGTGTTTTTTCCATTGTTTAAGCACTGCTTCCAGCCAAGAGTGATACCATATATGCCCCATAGCTGCAGAAAAGGCTAACATTGTTATCTTTTTACAAAAAACAGCTGAACATGAGAGGTTTTTGGACCAATTTTGTGTTCTCCATTCTTTAAGCACGGTTCTGAGCACCGTTTAAGCACCGGCACCGTTTCAAAAGTACCGGTTTGGCACCGGTATCGGATAAAACCTAAACGATACCCATCCCTACCCGTATCACATGTGAGTGGCGTGGGGGTTTGCACTGTTGCCGAGTCGACTACCACAATTCAAATACATGCAATTAGTTGGGTTAACTGGTGATTTTTTAAACTGCCCATAGTTGTGAGTGTGTGTTTGAGTCTCTGTGTCACACTGGCGATGTGTCCAGGCTGTACCCTGCCTCTCGCCCTGTGGGTGCCGGGGATAGGTTTCAGCCTGCCCACAACACTGATAAGGATGGATGGACATTCACATGGAAGGGACACTGTTTCCAATGTTTGACCAATCAGAAAAAGCGATTGGTAATAGCAGCAGAGCAGCACATTTTATGATAAGCTGTGTAGCTTAGATGTAAGGAAATTGGAGGAAAGGGTAACATAATAGGGGGGGAAAGGAAAATAAACTGCAGTTAATTGCAGAGGCGCAGTCATACAGGTGAAATTGCTGAGAGAAAACAATTACCAAAGACAAGAGCAGACACACAAGGAAAGGGGTCAACAAAACAGAAACCCAAACACAGACAAGCCAGAATAAGTGGAATTACAGGTTGTAGAAGAAGAAAAATATATAAAAACTAGCATAAAGTATAAAGTACATACAGTGAAATATGAAAATATGCCCCCATATACACAAAGTAATTATTATTAGCACAGTACCCCCTACAGCCTAATACCCTCACATGGTAAAGCTGTGATATGAAACTCATTATTTTTATTATCACTATACTGGTAGATCTGGACACGAAATGACACCTTTGCAGCTCAGTGTGGAAGTAATGAAGTGGCAAAGCAGTTATTAGCCTACATCCCTAATGACTGAAGACTGGGTCTCCTTCTTCAGATCATTACAAGTGCCATTCACACATCCTTTATTCTATTAGAGAGAGGAAGTCTGGGTTATTACAAATTTTCTAATAAACCCAGAGATGTGAGCAGTCATCTGCTGGGCTGAATATGGTCACATCGGTGATACTGTATCAAATGCTCTGGATATAAATCAGCAGCCACGGCCCAGTTTGTGTCAGAAATACAAAAAAGCAAACTTTGTTTCAAAGAGAAATTTGAAGTGTGTTCGTGCACAAGATTTGCTTAATGATTTATACAATCTAACATCAGAATAACGTGTTTCTGAGCTCCAGCCTCAGCGTTACAGTATTTTTCTAATATTTCTTACCAGCACTGCTGCTGCTGATGTTTCTTTGAAATCATTTTGAATAAAAATTAGATCAAACTCCTGGTTGTTTCACAAGCTCACTCTAACCATACATAATAAAATTAATAAATAATAAACTTTGGTCCACTGTAAGCGTTTCTGGCTGATGTACAGTGTCAGCAGCGGTGGTTTAGGCGGTGCAGCAGGTCATCTGCTAATTGGCAGTTGGTAGTTCAGTCCATAGCTGCTCCAGGCTGAATCCCAAAGTTACTGAACACAGAGTTGTTCCAGATGTCTACATCGTTATAGAGAAATGGAAGATAGAAACGCACATGAACATACAAAAAGTGTGTTGTGTGTGTGTGTGTGTGTGTGTGTGTGTGTGTGTGTGTGTGTGTGTGTGTGTGGCGTGCGCGCGCATTGGGGGATTGCTATTCTATTTACTAATATAAAATAAAACACAATGCAATACAGTAAGTACATTATGTTAAGCTGTCCCCGTATGAAAATGCACTGAAACTCACAACAGGAAGTGAAAGAGCAGATTTCTCTCCACATCACGATCTTTATCTAAATCTAATGTGAATAAAATCAAAGAAATAATATCATAGAAATTAAACTGCCATCGTTTCAGAGCCAAACTCAAGACTCCAAGTAAGACGGGGGAACAACAAACAACAACGGAGTCAAACAACCAGGAACTCCAAGAAACACACGAAGGGAGAAAAACAGACAATTAAATGTCATTTATACAGAGTCAAATCACAACAATGGGTTTGCTTTATATTTTAAGACATTAAAAAAATACAAAGAGGAGATGGGGTCTTCACACACCCCCGTTCTCTGCTAGCCATTGGGGCGGGGGGGCTGGGAGGAGATGTTGGCTGTCCGATTGGCCTCCCTGCTGCTGCGGAGCCTGGGACGGTCTGCTTGCCTCCACCCCGGGGGGAAGGGTAACATCTCTTGGGTCTGGGTCCTGGACCCGGGGTATAGAGTATGTTTGGGGAGTTGTGATTGTGTGTACATGTCCATTTATGTCAATCCTTACGTTGGGTGAGTGCTGAGTGTTTGTATATGTGTGCATGAGGGTTCTTGGTGTCCGGGGCTGGGCGCTCAGGTATGTACCAGCTCACTCCCGGTGGCTACTTGGCGGGGCCTGGCGCCTGTTGCTCGGTCAGGCCTCCTCCGGGGTGCGGGGGGCCCTCGGGCCTCCGGCCTCTGGGCCTGCGGCTCGGTTCACTCTGGCACAGCTGGCTGCCGGCAGAGCCGGCGGGCACGCCGGTGCAGCCCCCTCTAGCTTCTGCTCGGTGGCTACTGGGTGACGCCTCGTCTGGGGATCCTCAGCCCTTCCCATGAGGGTGGCACGGATGCCCCTCCGGTGGTCCTCCTTGGGCTCTCGCACTCTGGGGCCTCTGGATGTCTGGGGCCTGGATCTCCTCCATGCCTGCTTCATGCCCTGGGGGACGGGGCTATGGCTCTCTACATCCTCTTGCAGACCATTACATGTGGAAACCATTTGAATACAAGCGCGCTGATCCACACAGGTGTGCACACGGGTGTTCACTGTTCGTAGACTTAAATTACACCTTTCTTGGCTGCTACTTCAAAGCACATTGTGCGCTGTCTGTCCTGCAGGACCATGACAAAATCAAATGTCAAGCAAAAAACAACCAAAGTATTCAGAAGTCCCAAACAGGTTCACGGTCCCCTGGTGAACCCCTCGCCCTCTGCTCTCCAAGTGTTGCTCTTTAAAAGAGGTTCATTGCTGCTTTACGTCTCATATTTACCTGCAGCCGTAGCATCATTGCCCCAATGTCAAACACTCCTTGTCTGATTGTGCCACCAGCACCAGACAGAATGAGAGCGTTCAACACCCTGGGATGAGAACGGTTTGGATCTACACGTGGACAGATTGTTCCCGGACTTTACTGCTAGAAATAGTCCAATACAACATTCATGTTAGATATATTATTGAAAACAAAAAGCTGAATTCATTTTTTATTCTTCCACTCAAACCAACCTTGTTTCTCTTTGGAAAACAGGAATAAAACATCTTATCCAGCCCACAGAATCCACTGGATTATAGAGATGCTCTGTTTGCTTTTAAACCACAACCATCTGATTCCTGGCTGCAGACAGCAATCACTGTGACCGCTGTGAGTCATATGAAAGGCTGGATGAAAGTCACTGATATCCACTGAGAACAGAGACATTCAGAATGAAATTAATGCGATTGTGTGACTTTGATTTATGGGAATTTAAAGAAGCTGAAGCAGCTGTTTGACTGAATGTTCAATCTATGTGAATATATGTTTAGAATTAAACGATGAAGGACATAAAACCTGCGACTGACAGAAATGGTAATGCTGAGAACATTACAGATGAGCATTTTAAATGATCTATATTTATTTTGTTGATTTGATGTTCAAAGACTCAAATGATCAGAAAGAAAACACAGCACTGCCACCACAACTGAGTTGTGGTGGCAGTGCTGTTGAAGAATCACATTAAATACATTTAAAGTACATGTACTTTAAATGTATTTAATGTATTTAATGTGATTCTTCAACTCAGCACACAACCTTGTGACCTAGTCTTTAAGTGATGACGTGATGAACCCTTTCAGGTCCAAACTACTCTGTGTTTATTAAGGCTGTCTCAGTTTTAATCATCACTGTTCATTTTACAGCTCAGTGTTTAAATCCTTACGATGTAGCTGCAGCCCAGCAGCAGTATATTAATGACTAACCTGGTATTGTGGATGGATTATCTCAGTTGTTCTCCTGACTGAAGTTTGGTCCGTTTACAGCATCCTGCCATGCGATTGCATTTGTCTCTAACCATCAGGAACCCTCACGTTAACTTTTATCGAGTGGAAAAAAGTTAGCTCATCCTCCAGCTTCACTGTGTTTATGCTAACATAGCTGTGTGCTAGCAATCACGTAGCACATCATTATATACCAGCTAGCCCAACTTCAGTAACCCTACAAACATCACTGCTGTTTAGTTTTCTGTCTTCATTTATGTTGGAAGTGACAGCAGAGCTGTACGTTTGGATTTATTCAGAAACCTCTCAGTCAGAACATGCTATATCATGCTTTAGGTGGAAGCTAGCGAGCTAACTTCCTGCTAACTTCTAACTCGTTAAATTTAATAAATTCCTGTTTTCATGGATGCCTGGATGTTAAACTTATTGTTACACCTGGTAAAGCAGCAACGCTGATGATTTTATTAAAGATGAAAGAATTTAGGTTTTAACTCTCCGTGATGCTGCAGTGTTCGTTTGAC
>NW_024582366.1:414431-415624 GCF_018398535.1 Haplochromis burtoni
ACCAGGTTAGTCATTAATATACTGCTGCTGGGCTGCAGCTACATCGTAAGGATTTAAACACTGAGCTGTAAAATGAACAGTGATGATTAAAACCGAGACAGCCTTAATAAACACAGAGTAGTTTGGACCTGAAAGGGTTCATCACGTCATCACTTAAAGACTAGGTCACAAGGTTGTGTGCTGAGTTGAAGAATCACATTAAATACATTAAATACATTTAAAGTACATGTACTTTAAATGTATTTAATGTGATTCTTCAACAGCACTGCCACCACAACTCAGTTGTGGTGGCAGTGCTGTGTTTTCTTTCTGATCATTTGAGTCTTTGAACATCAAATCAACAAAATAAATATAGATCATTTAAAATGCTCATCTGTAATGTTCTCAGCATTACCATTTCTGTCAGTCGCAGGTTTTATGTCCTTCATCGTTTAATTCTAAACATATATTCACATAGATTGAACATTCAGTCAAACAGCTGCTTCAGCTTCTTTAAATTCCCATAAATCAAAGTCACACAATCGCATTAATTTCATTCTGAATGTCTCTGTTCTCAGTGGATATCAGTGACTTTCATCCAGCCTTTCATATGACTCACAGCGGTCACAGTGATTGCTGTCTGCAGCCAGGAATCAGATGGTTGTGGTTTAAAAGCAAACAGAGCATCTCTATAATCCAGTGGATTCTGTGGGCTGGATAAGATGTTTTATTCCTGTTTTCCAAAGAGAAACAAGGTTGGTTTGAGTGGAAGAATAAAAAATGAATTCAGCTTTTTGTTTTCAATAATATATCTAACATGAATGTTGTATTGGACTATTTCTAGCAGTAAAGTCCGGGAACAATCTGTCCACGTGTAGATCCAAACCGTTCTCATCCCAGGGTGTTGAACGCTCTCATTCTGTCTGGTGCTGGTGGCACAATCAGACAAGGAGTGTTTGACATTGGGGCAATGATGCTACGGCTGCAGGTAAATATGAGACGTAAAGCAGCAATGAACCTCTTTTAAAGAGCAACACTTGGAGAGCAGAGGGCGAGGGGTTCACCAGGGGACCGTGAACCTGTTTGGGACTTCTGAATACTTTGGTTGTTTTTTGCTTGACATTTGATTTTGTCATGGTCCTGCAGGACAGACAGCGCACAATGTGCTTTGAAGTAGCAGCCAAGAAAGGTGTAATTTAAGTCTACGGACAGTG
>NW_024582366.1:416701-455846 GCF_018398535.1 Haplochromis burtoni
TTTTATTTTATATTAGTAAATAGAATAGCAATCCCCCAATGCGCGCGCACGCACACACACACACACACACACACACACACACACACACACACACACACACACACACACACACACACACAAACACTTTTTGTATGTTCATGTGCGTTTCTATCTTCCATTTCTCTATAACGATGTAGACATCTGGAACAACTCTGTGTTCAGTAACTTTGGGATTCAGCCTGGAGCAGCTATGGACTGAACTACCAACTGCCAATTAGCAGATGACCTGCTGCACCGCCTAAACCACCGCTGCTGACACTGTACATCAGCCAGAAACGCTTACAGTGGACCAAAGTTTATTATTTATTAATTTTATTATGTATGGTTAGAGTGAGCTTGTGAAACAACCAGGAGTTTGATCTAATTTTTATTCAAAATGATTTCAAAGAAACATCAGCAGCAGCAGTGCTGGTAAGAAATATTAGAAAAATACTGTAACGCTGAGGCTGGAGCTCAGAAACACGTTATTCTGATGTTAGATTGTATAAATCATTAAGCAAATCTTGTGCACGAACACACTTCAAATTTCTCTTTGAAACAAAGTTTGCTTTTTTGTATTTCTGACACAAACTGGGCCGTGGCTGCTGATTTATATCCAGAGCATTTGATACAGTATCACCGATGTGACCATATTCAGCCCAGCAGATGACTGCTCACATCTCTGGGTTTATTAGAAAATTTGTAATAACCCAGACTTCCTCTCTCTAATAGAATAAAGGATGTGTGAATGGCACTTGTAATGATCTGAAGAAGGAGACCCAGTCTTCAGTCATTAGGGATGTAGGCTAATAACTGCTTTGCCACTTCATTACTTCCACACTGAGCTGCAAAGGTGTCATTTCGTGTCCAGATCTACCAGTATAGTGATAATAAAAATAATGAGTTTCATATCACAGCTTTACCATGTGAGGGTATTAGGCTGTAGGGGGTACTGTGCTAATAATAATTACTTTGTGTATATGGGGGCATATTTTCATATTTCACTGTATGTACTTTATACTTTATGCTAGTTTTTATATATTTTTCTTCTTCTACAACCTGTAATTCCACTTATTCTGGCTTGTCTGTGTTTGGGTTTCTGTTTTGTTGACCCCTTTCCTTGTGTGTCTGCTCTTGTCTTTGGTAATTGTTTTCTCTCAGCAATTTCACCTGTATGACTGCGCCTCTGCAATTAACTGCAGTTTATTTTCCTTTCCCCCCCTATTATGTTACCCTTTCCTCCAATTTCCTTACATCTAAGCTACACAGCTTATCATAAAATGTGCTGCTCTGCTGCTATTACCAATCGCTTTTTCTGATTGGTCAAACATTGGAAACAGTGTCCCTTCCATGTGAATGTCCATCCATCCTTATCAGTGTTGTGGGCAGGCTGAAACCTATCCCCGGCACCCACAGGGCGAGAGGCAGGGTACAGCCTGGACACATCGCCAGTGTGACACAGAGACTCAAACACACACTCACAACTATGGGCAGTTTAAAAAATCACCAGTTAACCCAACTAATTGCATGTATTTGAATTGTGGTAGTCGACTCGGCAACAGTGCAAACCCCCACGCCACTCACATGTGATACGGGTAGGGATGGGTATCGTTTAGGTTTTATCCGATACCGGTGCCAAACCGGTACTTTTGAAACGGTGCCGGTGCTTAAACGGTGCTCGAACCAGTGCTTAAAGAATGGAGAACACAAAATTGGTCCAAAAACCTCTCATGTTCAGCTGGTTTTTTGTAAAAAGATAACAATGTTAGCCTTTTCTGCAGCTATGGGGCATATATGGTATCACTCTTGGCTGGAAGCAGTGCTTAATCAATGGAAAAAACACAAACTTTGTCCAAAAACCTCTCATGTTTAGCTGTTTTTTTGTAAAAAGATAACAATGTTAGCCTTTTCTGCAGCTATGGGGCATATATGGTATCACTCTTGGCTGGAAGCAGTGCTTAAACAATGGAAAAAACACAAACTTTGTCCAAAAACCTCTCATGTTTAACTGTTTTCCACTTTTTCTTTGGTCATTTTAGCCTTTTTGGCCAGGGTGAAGGGAGTATCTGCCATCAAACAAGAAGACAGCCGCATGTAGCTATGATGGTGTTTGCTAGTTCACCTTACATGCATTAATGTAATAACGTGGTTAGCCTACTCAACGTAAATTACACACGAACAACATGAAGCTACTCACGCAGAGAAGAACGGCTGCTGCTGCATCATCATCCTCATCATTTCTGCTACACTGGCAGGGCTAGGGGCCAGGACTCTCCTCTTCGGGTTTTTGGGGACGTTACTAACTCCAGGTCTGATAACAGGCACCACACCCGCAGTAGATGTGCTCAGTGTGAGGTCTCGCAGCAAGCTATCAAATATGGCGCATTTCTCGGCTTTTAAAAACCCGCTATGCGTCGCCAGGTGTTTCATCGGATTTGAGGTGTTACCTCCTTTGACAGTATCACAGTATCAACTTAAAGCACTTGTTGCTGCTGAGTTTGTATCTTTTGCTGTGAAGTACAGCCAGACTTTGACCGCTTCGCCTTGGGCGTTTTTAATCTGTAGCTCTGCTCTAAAAGAACGTACGTACCTGGCCCCGCCTACTATCCTTGGAAACGTAAAATGATTGGCTAGAATCCAAAGTGTATCACAGCTCAGGAAAAATGTGCGCTGCTTTTCGGTCTGGTTACTACTGTTTACGTCAGAACCGATACCGGTACCCATCCCTAGATACGGGTTGACTTAAGTCGCCACCTTTAAGCTGGTTCCAAACATCAGCTAAAGCTAAAAATAAAACAGACTTTAAACTCTTAGCGGTGGATCACAGCTACGCCTGTCTGTGTGTCACTTTGCAATCAGTCGGAGACCTCCATGTCACAGGGCAGTTGCAGGGGGCCTTCAGGAAGCGCCGTCGTCCCCCCAATCACAGGCTGCCCGGTGCGACATGTGGTGCATGCCTGTGAGCTCTCCCACCCCCCTCTGCCACTCCATCCCTGACCCCGCTCAGGGAGGGGCACCTCCCTGACAAAAGCTTAGCTTGAGTGCTGACTTTCAATAGATGGCAGTGATTAGCTGCTCTGCTACGTACAGAACCTTTACAAGTTATTTAGCACCAGCACTTTAAACAGATTTCAAACTGAATACAACTTGTAAATTAGTTGAGGATCTTCTTTCTGGGAGGAAAGCGAGGGAGGCAGGCAGATGAAACCTCCCTTCACAGATTTCCTTTTCTTCAGAGGTTTCTCTTTACAGGTCGGTGACAGTTGGAAGCATCTACACAAAAGAGAATCAGGTAAGTTGAAACCAAACAGATTTCTCACAAAGCAAAATACAGAACATGGGGAGCTGAACTTTAATACCACAGTGAGTACGACAATCTGGCATCAACTAAGGGAATCTTCAGCCTTGAGTAGCAGATGAGAAGTCCTCAGACACAGGTGAGTGATTACCCTGCCAGGTGCACAGGAAGTGAAACACACAGCAGAATGATGGACACACTCACACATGCACACAGACAGGGAAGAAAAAGTTACAACAAAGTGTGGGGACACAGACAGGAGGACACATTTTCACCTCACTATGTTGCTGCTCTGTATACATACAGGTGTGGAGTGTCTGAGGTGTATTCCAGAAACCTGGTTCATAATTTCTAAATGTAACCTTGATTCTGTCTCGGCATGTGACAGTGAGAAGAAAACCTGGCTGTGAGGAATAAGAATGATTCCCATTTTCTCCTTCAGTTTCAGGGTCCTCACATTGTTGGTGTTGGCTCACCGTCACACTGTCCTGCACACTGTAAAAGAGCAGACACACCTGTGCTTTTCTGATAAGTCAAATTGCCTGCTTTAAAAAAAGGTCTATTGAACAGGCACAGCAGTCAATGCAGCTGAGCCAGAAGGCTGACACTTTGCTCTCCAGCATCGTCTGCTCATTCAACATTTACCAGACGGGGAGATGTGTATTTTTAATGGATGACAAAGTGCTAGAATTTACTGTCAATTATATATGAGGCTGTAAAATATACATATTCAGTGTAAAATGATGGGGACAAAACATGAGGAGAAACTGAAGAAAAATACAACAAAATCAATACGACAGATGAGATAAGTTTCACTCATTTTGTAGTTTCAAACTAAACTGGTCGTGTGCATGCACTTTACATTGTGAGTTGAGCCCATGATAGAGAAACTAAAAGAGTTTGTATTGTTACCTTATGTTACTGAAGATGTGTTAGGTTCTGGTTGTTGATATAATCAATTATAATCTGAGCTTCTTGTATTTTGTCATTGTTTATGTTAAATCATCTAGTTCCTTAGTTGCTCAGTCTTTAGCCCTTGTTCATCTCGATCCTTTCATGTTGTCAAATCAGTATTATGTCTGCCTCAGTCATGTTTCCTGTTTTATTTTGAAAGAGTCTGGTGTTCTTTGTTCATTGTATTTAGTTTTGCTTCCCCTTTCCCGTCATCAGGATCATGTGTGTCAGCTGTTTGCCCTCGTGTGTTTCCACTTCCCTGATCATCCCTGTGGGTGTTTAGTCTCTGTGTTTCATTCAGTCTTTGTTGGATCGTCTGTGTTACTTTGTTTTTATTCCATGTGATCAGCCAAACTAAAGACTCGCTTTCTGTTTAGACATTCAAGTCAAGTTCCTTTGGGTCTGCTCTTGGGTCCGTTAAACTATCACACTAGCGTAACCCGCAGTGACACCAACAGATCTTTTAAGTACTACAAGTTGCACGGTGGGGCTCCATGGATCAGACTGGTTTGTCCATCACCTCCCACAGATGCTCCATTACATTGAAATATGGCGAATGTGGGCCCAAGTCACACTTGTCGTGCTAGTCAAACCACTCCTGAACCATCTTTGTTTTGAGGCAGGTAGCACTATCCTGCTGAAAGAGGTCGTAGGCATCAGGGTGTACCATTTCCATGAAAGGGTCTACATGGTGTGTAACAATGCTCAGCTAAGTGGTACGTGTCAAAGTAACATCAACATGGATGGCAGGACCCAAAGTTTCCCAGCAGAATGTTGCCTGAAGCATCACACTGCCTCTGCTGGCTTGTCTTCTTCCCATAATGCACCGTAGCGAAACGTATTCCCCAACAACACACACGCACACACACACACACACCCGGCCATCCACATGAATAGAATAGAATAGAATGCCTTTATTGTCACTATGCAGTTGTACAGTGAGATACAGGGCATCTCCACAGTTCTGCAGCGCTATATACATATGGACAGTATTAACAGAGGGAAAATATATATATATAGTATATATATTATATGTAATAATGTAATATATTAAATATATATAGTATATATATATATAAAATGTACAATATACTTAAATAAGTATATGTAATAAATAGGGTTGATGTATATACAGTTAGAGTTGTTGCACATAGAATTGGTATTGCACAGTGGTGGTCCATAGAGGAAGTGGAAGTGGGGGGCTGTGTTATCTGTGCATGTGTGAGTTCAGGGTGGTTATTCGCTTTGGGGAAGAAACTGTTTTTGAGTCTGTGGGTTTTTGTGTTGATGCACCTGTAGCGCTTCCCTGAGGGAAGCAGGCTGAACATGTTGAAGCCAGGGTGGGAGCTGTCCTTGATAATGTTTGCTGCTCTGCTGAGGCAGCGGGAGGAATAAATGTCCATCAGGGAGGGGAGAGGGCAGCCGATGATCTTTTGTGCTGTCTTGACCACACTCTGAAGCCTCACTCTATCCGCCTTGGTGCAGCTGCCGTACCATACCGTGATGCAGTAGGTTAGCAGGCTCTCAATGGACGAGCGGTAGAAGGTCAGCAGCAGGTTGGAGTTCAGCTTGTACTTCCTGAGGACTCTCAGTCGCGTGTGGGCCTTCTTGACGACCGCTGAGATGTTGTCTGTCCAGGAGATGTCAGCAGAGATGAGGACACCAAGGAACCGGAAGGTGTGGACCCTCTCCACACACTCCCCGTTGATGTAGAGGGGGGCCAAGTCGGTGCTGTGTCTCCTGAAGTCAACAATGAGCTCTTTGGTTTTCTTAGTGTTCAGTGCCAGGTTGTTTTCTGAACACCATGGCTGCCAGCTTCAGGACTTCCTCTCTGTACTCTGCCTCGTCTCCCTTCGAGATGAGTCCGACTACCGTGGTGTCATCAGCAAACTTGATGATGAGATGTTGTTGTGGGTCGAACTGCAGTCGTGGGTGTAGAGAGAATACAGGAGGGGGCTCAGCACACAGCCCTGTGGGGAGCCGGTGCTCAGTGTGCGAGTGGAGGAGAGGGCCGAGTCTTACAGTCTGGGGCCGGTTTGTGAGAAAGTCCTTTATCCAGGCACATGCGAGAGGAGGGAGGCCAAGAGTGACCAGTTTGGTGATGAGGATGTCCGGGATGATTAAAGGCTGAGCTGTAGTCCACGAAGAGCACATGATGCAACATCAGATCGTTACGTTATTTTTTACTCTAACGCATCATGTTTAAGGAGAAAATATTAACTTGCTCCCTGATGTATCCCACCCATTAACAGGTGGCACAATGAAGAGATAATCAGTGTTATTCACTTCACCTAATGGTATGCCTGATTGGTTTACTTGCAGGAAGGAGCAGAGAAAGAGAAACACAAACTGTAGGATAGAAGACACACAATAAATGATATGCTATGGTTACGTATACATATACCACGCAAAGGAGAGAGGAGGGGCTTAGAGAATCATGAGGTCCCCAAGCAGCTCAAGCCTACAACAGGAGAACTAAAGTATCTGATCCAGTCTGAACTAAAGCTCCCAAAGCTCAAATTTGCAAATGTGCAAAGTAGGTAAAATGTTGCAGTAGCATTGCACACATTCATTCAGTTTAAAGGCGATGAAGTATTTAAATCCAGCTTTTCCAAGCTCAGCAACAGGATGTACAGCCAGTGTTAAAAGTCCTGTGACAATGAAAAACCTGAACGTTTGAAGTGAAGTAAGAAGTTGCCTGCTTGTATTTGTCACTTAAAGACCAACTGCATAAGCATTTATACTCTTCCAGCACTGTTGACACTTTAGAGCACTCTACACTACATGCCACCTTTTTCACACATTCAAATGGCACTTCATTCTTTGCACTTACTTTGAATTGAATACACGCCTGTGGTCAGTGTTGAATCATCAGTTACTCTAACATTAACCTGTAGGAAACACACAATCTGGTGCTGCATTAACACAACCCAAAGTGTGTTTTCACCTTGAAGAACCAACACATGACTGTTGCACTAGCAGCTGTGAGAGCTGCCTCTTCACAAACTCCTTTACACTCAGACTCTAAGCGCGTGTCCTCAAAAAGCAGTTTATTGATTTAAGTGTTCCCCTTGAAGTGTGCTTTTAGCTTAAGAGAAATGAATAAGCATCAATTGTTCCACTTATCCACCATCAATAAGAGAGTATGCACTGTTATGCAAGAGCAGCTTCTCTGGCCGAGTCAGCAGCAATTGTATAATCAAGACTGAAAATAAGCTAATTGGTAATTTTTCCACATAATTAAGTCTGTGCCAAAAAAATATTTTTTCATTTACATAATCTGATTATTTGCAAGGGCAAAAAGAAGAGTTGCAACTAGATTATGTTTTGTATTAAGGTAATGAAAAAGATTTTTAATTTACGTATTCAGCAAGCTGCAAATACACTGATAGTGAATGTTTCTGGGAAAAAACGAATATTCGTTTTCTGCAAATAATGAGCTAAATGTCATTAAACTTTTCTTTTTCTGTGGAAACAATTGTTTATCTGTTTAGACCGTGACGGCTTTAGTTTGGGAAAGATGATGGTCTGTTTCAGTAATAATCTTTACATTCAACTCATCAACTGCTGCCAACATCTGCAACACCTGCAAACAAAGAAACCTATACATTACGTTAATTCAGCAAACAAGATCTTCCAGCCTGAATCCTTTCTATGTAAAACTGTTTGAACTGAGCACACAATAGATCTTCTTTTTTTTTGTAAATATAATGGCAACTGACAACACAAGGCACATCATTGAAACAGAAATTTTGAATAATAATAATAATAATAATAATAATAATAATAAAAATTTTGAGTATACCGTACATATAATGTACGGTATAATGTAAAAATCACCAAAATGCAGATATACAATAAAATGTATATATGTATGTATATACACAGAAATGTAATATATATATATATATATATATATATAATATATATATATAATATATATATATTATATTATATTTATATATATATATACATTGTTTATCATATATATTTTTATTTTTATTGTTATATGTATGTAATATATATTATAGTTAATATATATATATATAATATTATATATTATAATATATTAATATATATAGTTATATTATTTATTGTATATCTGCCTTTTGTTTTGTTTTTTTCCTGCATCATTTTTGCATCAATATAGAGTAACATTTCATTATGTAAAATGTTGACAAAAATTTGGAAAACCAACAAAGGTTCCTGAATAATTTGTATTGCTTACAAAAAAGTAGTATTTATTATCTCTCAGCACACACGCGCAGATTTGTTCCATGTTTGATAGAAATGTAATTTAGGAGAGACCTGAACATTACATAATATAAACATAATATAAACACTATACATGGTCACAAATTAAGACAATTGTGTGCAAAAACAGATGCAAACAAACAAACTGGAACTTTAAATGTTCCAGTGAAATTTCTAAGTATTTTAATCCTGTTTTTCAGGATTTAAATAAAGGATTGTTTTTCAATTGCCAGTCTTGGCAGCCGGGGATCAGTCCGCCAGGGCCTCCTCTCCTGGACACCACCCGGCACACAATGCACCCGACCCCTACGGCCCCTCCTGTGGGTGGTGGGCCTGCGGGAGGATGGGCCCATGTCCCCTTTTCGGGCTGTGCCTGGCCGGGCCCCATGGACTAAGGCCCAGCCACCAGACGCTCGCCCTCGGGCACCCTCCCCGGGCCTGGCTCCAGGGCGGGGCCCCGGTAACCCTATCCCAGGCAGGTAAACTGTTCCCTCAATGTTTTCTTCATAAGGGTCTTCTGAGGGCGAGAAGTTCAGCCATCCGGAGGGGCTCAGAGTAGAGCCGCTGCTCCTCCACATCGAAAGGAGCCAGTTGAGGTCCGGGCCTCTGACAAGGATGCCTCCTGAGCGCCTACTGGGTGAGGTTTTCCGGGCATGTCCCACCGGGAGGAGGGCAGCATATAGTTAGGGCTGGACCAGATGACCAGGTGATGAATCCTCCCTTAGTTATGCTGCAATAGATGTAGGCTGCCGGGGGATTCCCATGATGCATTGAGTTTTTCCTTTCCAGTCACCTTTCTCACTCACTATGTATTAACAGACCTCTCTGCATTGAATCATATCTGTTATTAACCTCTGTCTCTCTTCCACAGCATGTCTTTATCCTGTCTTCCTTCTCTCACCCCAACCGGTCGCAGCAGATGGCCCCGCCCCTCCCTGAGCCTGGTTCTGCCGGAGGTTTCTTCCTGTTAAAAGGGAGTTTTTCCTTCCCACTGTTCGCCAAAGTGCTTGCTCATAGGGGGTCATATGACTGTTGGGTTTTTCTCTGTATCTATGAAGCGCCTTGAGGCGACTTTTGTTGTGATTTGGCGCTATATAAATAAAATTGAATTGAAATTGAATTGAATTGAATATTAAGTAATCCAAAGTATTCAGAATAGTTACTCTCATTGAGTAACGTAACAGAATACATTACAAAATACATTTTGGGGCATGTAATCTGTAATCTGTAGTGGAACCTTCCCAACACTGCTTATGGATCAGTTTGAGTCTGTTAGCATCAGCGACCCTCAGCCTGCTCCCCCAGCATGCAACGGCGTAGAGGATCGCACTGGCCACAACAGACTCGTAGAAAATCCTGAGCATTGTCCGGCAGATGTTGAAGGACCTCAGTCAAAAAAATAGAGGCGACTCTACTTCCTGTAAAGTTCTGTGGTGTTTGTAGCCCAGTCCAGTTTATTGGTGAAATCAACATCTGGAGGGTCGGAAAATCAATTTGGGCCAAATAAAATGGCTTCTGTTTTACAATCGTTAAAATTTAAACAATTTTTAGCCATCCATGACTTAACATCACTAAGACAGTTAAGGAGAGGTTGAATTGGGAAGGTATCCGCATGACTGAAAGGTAAGTAAAGCTGGCAGTCATCAGCATATAAATTAAATGACAATCACGCCAAGAGGGAGAAGATATAGCGAAAAAGTGGCCCAAGAATGGATCCCTGCTGCACACCCCAATGCAGAGGGGCCACAGAGGATGAAACCGGCCCCAACATAACGCTAAAACTCCTGTCAGACAGGTATGATTTAAACCCCAACAGTGGCAAGTCAGAAATTTCCACACAATGGTGAAGGTGGGAGATCAGTAGATCGTGATCCACTGTGTCGAAGGCAGCGGTCATGTCCAATAAGACCAGCACTGCATATTTACCACGATCAGCAGTCACCAAAACACCATTCATTACTCTTACAAGGGCTGTCTCCGTGAAATGGCTTAAAACCTGATTGAAAAATTCCAGACAATTGGAAGTTGTTCAAGTAGTCCATCAGCTGAGTATAAACAATCCTTTCCAAGATCGTACTTAGAAAAGGAAACTTAGAGGCGGAAAGCTAACATGAGCAGGAAACATGCTGAGAAGGGTCGGCAATAGCAAGAGTTGGAGGTCTCAGGTTAGCAACCTTGTCCACAAAGAAATTAATAAACTTATTGCACAAAGCCTTAGATGACAGCAAGGAAGCATAGCCCTCAATATTAAGTACAGACTTTATAGTGTTATGCAGAACACGAAGGCTATGTGAGCTGGCGGTAATAAGTTGAGGGAAGTAGGAGTGTTTGGCGACCTTCACTGCTCTCTGATAACCAGCTAGCTTTGAAGGCTTCCATTGAGATATACAGCCTGTCTTTTTTCCACCGTCTTTCACATCTCCTACATTCTTTTCTAATCACTCAGGTAAGATCAGTTAACCAGGGACTAGCCTTGGGCACTGCCTGAGTCTTAAAGGAGCAACAACATCGAGGACACATTTACAAGCAGAATCAAAATAAGAAAGTAAATCATCCAAGGTGGACAAAAAAGGAGGATAGGGCATGACTTGATCAAACAGTAAGGAAAACCGCTCAGCAGAATCTGAGACAAAAGCACGATAACAACGAACAGGAGCAGCCTGTTTAACAACAGAATTAAGAGGAAGATTATCACATAAAACAGGCATGTGGTCAGAGAATACAGGGTCCTCAACATGCACATTACTAATAGACCATACGATAAAACCAAGTCCAATGTGTGACCACATTTTTGAGTGGCACCGTTGACAAATTGAGCAAAATTAAAACAGTTCACTAAGTCCAGAAAGTCCTTGGCCAAGAGCTTCCCAGGGCAGCAAACATGTATATTAAAATCACCAAGCAGAAGGATCTGATCATAGCGTGAAGCACAGTCGGCAAGAAACTCTGAAAACTCAGCTAAGAACTCCTTATTATTTTCAGGGGGCGATAAACAATCGAGGGCGAGTGGCCCATCTCAGTTCAAAGCTGGTGTGGGGAGTCGATGGGGATAGCTGCTTAAAGTCAAAATGTGTCTTAAAAACAACAGCTAGTCCTCCTCCACGACCAGAGACTCTCGAAACATTAAGAAAGGCACAGCCAGCCGGCAGCAGCTCAGTGAAGGCATTTTACTCGCCGGATGGATCGAAGTTTCAGTCAGAAAAAGAAAATCCAGCGCATGGGAAGAGAAAAATTCTTTCGAAATAAAGGTCTTATTTGCCACAGATCTGGCATTAATTAACCAAAACCCTGTCTCCTGCGTCGCTTCCGGGTATCTGGTGGCAGTGGTAAGTCTGCGCCAGTGCGGTGGTGTTCATTCCAGATAGGGAGGCAGAAAGCCTTGGTTGTTGTTTCCAGGCCAATCTAAGATCTGTCTGGCGATCATAAGACAGTGTTAAGCTGACACGTTGCACAAAGTTAGTAAGAACAATAAAATAAAACAAATAAAAAAGAGCGATAGACGGCGTGCCAAACACACAGCCGCCATCTTGACTCATAAATGAACAAAATGGGAAAGATTGGGCACACGTGCTCAGGGTGACACTGGCATTGGACCTGCCAATTCTGGTATTCTATGGCAAATGCCAAACATATGGCACCAAACATAGCGTCCACTATAAAACACTGGGCCCTCAGTGCTCCTCATGCAGTCCGTTTTTGATTGTTTGGTCAGAGACATTAACGCCATGTCCTGATGGAGGTCATTTTGTCTGTGTCCATCCTCTGTGCAAAAAGGAGCAGATAGAATAAAACAGAATAGAATAGCCCTTCATTGTAATTGTACATGTGTTTTTGTGTGTTTGTATGAATTGAAGCTTGTATTGTATTTATGCTTCCTGTTACAACTCTTCCTGCAGCATATTGAATCATCATGTTAGAGATTCAGCTGGAGGCTTCGTGATACAGGCAAATTATAAAAGTCATAACATTAACAAATGTGTATGCTGCTTTTTTAGTAATATGGAAAAAAAACTAGTAAAGAATTGATTTCCATATGTATTTCATGCTGCATGAATTTAAGACTTAACTATCAATCTAGCAAACACTCTTTGATATAAATATGGAGGGGATATTGTTAAAGCTATGTGCAAATGTAAGTTTGGAGTCTGTGCTGCGCTTGGGCTTTTACAAGACTGAATCAAAAGGTCAAAGGTTTATTTACAAATCTGGAGAATCTGTAGGGGAATACTAAGTTGGATGGCTGGGAGGTAGCTGAGTCGGAGATGAGGGTCTGGAGTAAGGAGCAGGGAAAAGGTTGGCAAGGTTCCAGTAGAGGGAAGCCGGAGGAGAGGAGTCCAGAGAGGAGACAGAGGCTGGAGTCAGGCAGAGCTGAAGAGCCAATTAGTGGCATTTATGAAAAGTGAGCTATTAAACTTAGTGAAACGGCTGAATACGTGAGAACAGAGTCCACGATCTGGAGGCGTGATGCAGTTGGAACCAAGCAGAGGGTGGTGAAGAGCAGCTGGCCTGACTTCCTGTGCACCTGACTCCACTCCTACGATCACACACACACACACACACACACACACACACACACACACACACACACACACACACACACACACACAGGAGAGTGGCTCATGAGTTTCCTTTCAGCATAAACAGGTTGTGACTCAATGAGCCTGCGCTTTAGCGCTCTGCAGAAGTGAAAGAAGCAGTCGTAGGCACACATTTTTATTTATGTGAGGTAAAGAACGCATATTTTTAAAAAATAACTCCAAGGTTCCAGAGCGCTACAGGCCACGTTACAGTTTTTTACAGACGCTAGGACACATTTCTCAATACTTAGGTCACTTTTGCAAAACTCTTCACACAATCCTCCTAACTGACCGTCAGCTTGGCAAAGCAGCTCATTTCACATTCAAAATGCACCACAACTACCAAAACACTTCATTCAGGTCTCAAATAAACTCATTCTTCCAGAACACTAGCAAAGGTTGACAGCCGACAAACACACTTTGTCACCCACAAAACAATGACCTAGAAAACACTAGCAACATGTAGCATTACAGCGTTTCCTTGTGTAAAACAAGGACACACCTCTGTTTATAATTTCAATATATGTTACTGGAATGAATCAGACATCATGCAGAATTCGTTAATATTTGTTTATGTATTTTTATGTTTTTGCACTAAGTAATCCCAAAATACAAGAATCTGTATACACACCATCCACTGATACACATACAATAGTAATGCTAATCTGCTCGGTCTCCTCCATTTGGCCACAGGTTCTCATCCACATCACATCTTATGTCATCTAGGGCAACACACCTAGGAAAGAATCTTCTGGCTGCCAGAATTGAAGGAGTTGAAAGATTGAAGCAGTAACACCTGTGCAGATGTTCATCTACAATGAGAATCAGCTGTGGCTGGTTAAACTGCGTGTTTAGATTTAAAATATGTTTCAATAAAATATTGCTGTTGGATTTTGCTCTTTTTAAGTTTTGCATTGTGTTATTGTTTTGGCCATAAGTTTAACAGTTTTGAAAACAGTATGTAAGCACATGCAAAATGTCCTGTACGTACAAAGGTTTTTGGCAGTTGTTGTGTCTGAGTGAGAAGATAATTCATGAAATTTGAGAGATGTAGTCATTGAATGCATTTTGTGCCAAAACAATGATAACTGGTCCTCAGTTTAGCCCACATAGACTTCTGTTGTGCTCACTGTGTGAGGAGCTTTGCAAACGTGACCTAAGTATTGAGAAATGTGTCCTAGCGTCTGTAAAAAACTGTAAAGTGAGACACTTGGGTTTTTAATGATCCCTTTCCTGTAATGCCAACATTACGTTTGTGTGAAGTCTTTTGTGCTCCTCAGCCAATCCTGGGATTGGTTTCTGGGATAATCGTGGCGACTTTAATATGTCTGCTAAAAGAAAGGCTGCAGTTCAGCCCGTCCTGGCCTTGAAGCATTGCACTGCTCTTCATGAAGGGGAGCGATCGTGTTCGTTTGGCTGCACTAGAGCAGCTTAGCATGATTTACAGTTTAAAATGATCCAACTTCATTCTGATTGGCTGTCCCCCTATAAACATGTGATTTGAGCAGCATGTGGGTGGAGCTTAGTTTAATTGATAGTGGAGCATCACTTCCTTTCCAGCTTTCACTGCTTTATGCTTGTCTATCAGCTGTGCTTCTTGTTTGCTTTCTTTTTCAGAATGACAGCAACATCAAGTGTTTCACGCAGCCAGGCTGCGACTCTATTAGCAGGAGAGTGATTGAGATAGCTGTCCTCTGTATGCACATGGGATTGCAGTTACTCAATAAATTTGGTTACAGGGTTTTCATAGCAATAAATTGCCAGACAAAAGAGATATCGGGAGGAAGTTATATTTTTTCTGAATGTGTGCATACACACTGTGTAAGATGATTAGCATAAAGAGAAATTACATGAATCAAAGAAACGCGAGTAATTAAATGTCCTGAAAAACTCCAGAGTGTGCCTGAACTAATTTTTTACAAGCATGAACATCATCATGACAATAGCGTGTCTCGGATCTCCATTAACAGTTATACGCCAATCACATGGTGTCTTTTTAATTTGTATACATACAGACTGTATGATGACATTTCCAAGTGCACCTTTTGCAATTCCCATGTCATTTCCTGCGTGTACAAAAGGGCCTGAAGGTGTTGGAGTACAGATAGGGTCTAAATAAACCTCTCAGCTCTGAGTGCTGGCTGCTTCCACAGAGAAACCCAGCAGAATGACCTCCTCGGGGATGGACGCACAACAGCTCCTATCTTAATCCTCTCTCCTTTTTCTCTATTGCTGCCTTCCTCTCTAAACTGCCTGTGTGTGTGTGTGTGTGTGTGTGTGTGTGTGTGTGTGTGTGTGTGTGAGAGAGAGAGAGTGGTGCTGGTATTACTCAGAATGTGGGGACCTTAAACGTGACTTTATGGAGATGCATTTTTTTCATGAGAACAAAAAGCGAGTCTCTGTAACATAAATTTTACATAACAAAAATAAGACCTGATTACATTTATACTAAGGTTGGTTTTAGGTTAGGAAATGCATGTTAGTGTAGTGTGTGTGTGTGTGTGTGTGTGTGTGTGTGTGTGTGTGTGGTGGGGGGGTGACTCATGCTAACATCTTTACGTGAAAATGTTAAAATTAAATATATAATATTTCTGTAACAATGAGGATTTTTTACAGCTTGATTTTTAAAGTGCAAGCATCGACTGCGACAACATCGGGGTTATTAAGTGACAAATGAGCTGTGTCCCACTGCTGCCGCTTTTTATGATCCTGCCAGCACTTCCTCGCCTCTGCCCCCGTTTCTCCCTCCTCACATTTCCAGTTTCTGTCTCTTTCTGTGGCGTGTGCATGCGTGTGGAGGGAGTGGCTACTCCTTCTGCTCAATCAACCAGCACACCTGAGCCTCATCCTCTGATTAAAACTGCTGCATTTATGCCCTCTGTTTGTTCTCTCTGGTTGTTCAGTTTCCAAAGTGGTTCAAACACTACAGTGTGCACGTGCACGGGCACGGTGTGCTCCTAAGCAGTCTGGCTCTTTTGTAAGTTTTGTCTCCTGTGCGTCAGGTCAATTTATTTGTTTGTATGCCAGCTGCCCAGCTCTCAGAGCCAACTAATCCCAGAGTTTTTCTGCCAATCTCACACTCTTTCCTTGCCAGTTATGATTCCACCGCGAGTTAGCTGCTCAGGACTTCCTGTCCCTCCATTCCTCGCCAGAATACCTCTCCAAGCAAATGCTGATTGTGATTCCAATAACCCCCCCATCCATATCTACTGCTGTTTCTGCGTGGCTGCTGGCTTCACCAACCCTAAGAGCTTTTCTAGCTGATCTCTTTCTGGTTTATTTCTGTATTATCTCAATACTTGGAGATCCTACATGACTGACAGGTTCAATATTTGATTTTCTCATTGGCTCTTGTTCTCTTTTAGGCCACTGAAACGGGATAAGAGTAGCTCATGCTACCACTGTGTATGCATACCTGCTACACTACCAGCAGCTGTCTCATTTAGAGCGTGTCTGTTACTAAAACACAGGCCTTTGAAAATTGTGACATTTTAACCATGAAAATGGCTAAAGGAAGAGAAAAGGTTCCTGAGAATGCAGCAAAATAGTTGGAAACCATGGAATCTGTCGCGAAATCAATCAATGTAGAGCAGTGTCACAAACCACGGAGGCCCCAGAAAAGTGCAATCAAACGATGAGTTTATTAACAGCCCGGAGAAAACATCAACATATGTCTTCTGACCAAAATACATGTTGTGGATACTTATAAAGCAGTGGGGTACACGCCCCCCCATGGCGTCGATGACAGATTAAAATAGGTTCCAGACATTAGTCACAGTTAATCGTACATCTTTAATAGCTATAACAGACATAGAACTTCTCTTTTCTATAACACCGTCCACACAAGGTAATAAACTTCAAGCCCTCAGGGTCTCTGAGGCTAATTATTGACTCTGATCATCTGTTACCAAGTAGAATAAAATATATTCAGACACCAAATGAGTTAAGGCCTCAGGCCGGACACATTCCTAGATTATATGTATTATATGTACTGTAAGCATGCATTGCAGTTATCCTTCTATGTTCTAGTTTCCCTCAGCATGGATCACCTGGACAGTCACGCCAGTGAAGCTTAAGACCCTTAATGACCCGAACATCAACTCAAAATAAGCACAGATATGCAATGTGTATAAAATACTTCTGACCGTACTTGTAATACAAGTTAACATAATGGAAGGATCCTCAAATGGACATCTTCAATAAACAGCTGTAATGCAGTATCAATACGGTGAGAAATATTATTAGATGGAATAATGTTGTAAAGAATGTTATTAATGCAGTTATAATGATGCAGGTTATATGGCAGCAATAAAAGAATTTCTGTATCTCCCCAAATCTCAGACAAATATTTAAAAACATCTCGTAGAATATTTATTGAATATTATTTGTATTTTGATTTATGTATGTTATGTTTTGTTTTACTTCATATGTTTCATATGTTGTTTGTTTAATTTAAGACAAAAAAAAATTAAATGAATGAGAGGTAAAACTTGAGGGGGTAGGGACAAATAAGTAAATACTTCAGCCTACTCCTTTTCAAACAAATAATGGAATGATATTTTGTAATGATTGTGAAGGCACATGTTTGAAATGTTTGAAATAAAAATGAACTGAACCACAAAACATGAAAAAATATTTTATATATATCTCACTCTAAATGCTCTCACACACACACACAGGCATTTATTTCTACACCGAAGTGCTTACTGTTTAAAATTCACACAATCACACTCCAGTAAGCAGCTCAGAGTAATTGTGGGTTCAGTATCTTGCACACGGGTACGTTGGCATGCAGGCTGTAGCAGCCAAGGTTCAAACCACCAGTCTTCTGATTGGTAGATGACCTGCTGTGTCTCGTTACTTACAGTCACCCTATACTGGACCTGGTATTCCCACGCGGTTCCCCATCCAAGTACTAACTTCAAAGATCAGACGAGATCAGGCATGCTCAGGGAGGAGGCCTGAGGAGGCCATCCATATAAAACATATCTATCACAATTTAATACTAAAACCACATAATAAGGTGTTTTAAAAAACAAAATACGGCAGAAATGTTTAAGCATTTTCCCCAGTACCAGTCTAACATTTGTCAAACTGGCCATTTCCCCCCTTACTGCTCCAGTAGAGCCATACTGGACCCCATTCGAGAGACTATTTCAGCATGTGAAGCTTAGTTTCACAACTCTGACTTCCCCCTCTGGAGATTTTCTGCCTCTTTTTGATATTAAACCACCTCATTAGCACATTTTATCATTTAAGACTTATGAAACTGACCAGCTGTAGAGACTTCCTGTGAATTTCTCTGGAAACTAACATCACTTTCATGGCTTCTCCTCTCGGGAATGGTTCACCTACTTTACTTGTTGTTAAGTAGAGAAGAAGGCAGCTACCTTGTAAAAATTTCTGATGATTCTGCACTGTCTCTCTCCTTCAGGGACCACAACACTGCAGCTGAAGCGCTGTAATGATCCTGGATCATGTAAGGACTGAGGCACACCGTCACCGCCGGCTTAGGTAAGATGTAAACAATGAGACGATTATTTTGTAGCCAGTAGATTTTCTTCGATCTGAAAACAGTTTTCAGTCCTTTCATACCATCCTTTGATTCGGAGTCTCTGACCTTTGGTTTATCTGCTGGGTTCATAACTTAATGGTGAGGCTCAAAACAGCCGAGCAACTTAATTAAAATCTGCTCCAAGATTATTGGAAGGAAACAGAGGGATTTGGGATCTTTTCACGACTAGCGAATCTCATGAAGAGTGAAACGGATACTCAGTCTACCGAGAGCATCTTAGTGAGGTTTATATTTCATAACCTGCAGACGACTCATCCCTCTGCAATATGCCAATTTTATACCCCTTCTCCTTCTTTCTGAGACTTTCAACAAGTGCTCAAGGAAGTTCTCATTTATGCCGAGTGCCTTTTAGCTTATTTTACTCAGTCCAACTGACCGCAGACCACCTCAGCTGCTTCAGGTCATAGGTTGTATTACACGGTGGCTGTAACTACCACAGTAAATCTGCATGGGTTTCCTCCTACATGTGCATTAGGTTAACTGGTAATTCTACATTAATCATGGGTGTGTACTGAATAAAAAGCTGTATAATAACATGCTGACAAAAGTGCTGCATACATACCAGTCCAACGTGTGAGAACATGACCCGCGGGCTCTCTTGATTTTCCTTCTTCTTGCAGCCAGCAGGGTCACTCTCGTTCCCTGCTGGCCACTAATGATGATGCAGTTTCAGGAATATTCTGCACTGTCTTTGCCTTTGAGGCTCCACCTTTGTATACAGCCTGGTTCAGGTTAGGTGATTGTGGAGGCCAAGTGATTTAGGTACCAGCCTCAAACATCAATGAATAACTTAGATTCATCACAGCTGACTGGCTGACCTCCGCGTCTCAAAGTAATAATGGACTTTTGTTTCTCTTGAGTGTCCATTAGCATAAAATAGATCTCTACAGTGTTTGAACAGGACTATGTTCTCTATAATAAACACTACCAGTGTGATGCACACTTTGTGTCACAGTGTATTCTATATAATTAAGGCTGTTATGTGTATATATGCATTCATACAAACAAGTGAGGCTTCACCCATACACTACATACATCCAAAGGGTATAGCCTATCCATAATCTGACTGAACACACACATTAACTCTCAGGGAGACTGGCTGCCGTCACACATGGAGATGGTTAAGACTGATAGATTTTCTTCATTACAGATATCAACAGTGTTTGCAGTATATAGCAGCCAGCCTTTTAAAGTGGCCAGCCTGCAGGGTTTGATGGTGACAACACTATCCTGCCAAACTAATTACAGACATGACGGAGTCTCAGCTAAAAGCTCTTTAAACCAGCATACACAGCTAACAACAAATACATAAAAGAGCCAACAAAATTTTTGTCAACAAATTCTGCAAAATGACGTAAACACAAAGCGTGGAATCGCCCGTTCACGCGACAGCACGTACAGTAACAGCTTTACATCTCACAGAGTCGACAACTGCAAGTTTCGTCACACTCTGACCAACATTCACTGAACCAGCAGCAAAAGACGACCAAAACTATGTTTTACAGCAATATGACTTTTCTCTTACCTTGCATCCAAAGTATATTTCCACTGCTACCTGCTACATTCATCCATAAAATAATAAATAAATAAATAAATTACCATTTTCTGAAAGGTTACAGAGATCTGCTCCACGTTTCCTGCTTTGCAATTAGTGATTGGTGGGATTGACGTAAACACAGGGATGTTACCGTGATTCTGTTGGCTCAAATGAATAAAAGGAAGGGTCAGTCATGCTAACGGGCCACAAGAAGCTGAAGTTACTGCTCCACACGAGTTCAGGTCTCAGACACTGATTTTGCTAAGACAAACCTCATTATTCATGTGTGCAAGTGATTCCTCAAAAACAAATGTAAATCATTTCTGCTATTCAATACCAAAATAACAATAACAATCAAATGCGTCTGGTTATGTCTTGACTGAAACCTTTATCTGTGCAACGACCGATCAAAGACAGCAAAGTCCAAATGTTGTTTCAGGATTCTTTGAGTTTATTGTTCACTGCAGCATGTTGTTAAAGGGGTTTGTGCTATAAAATAAAGGAACAAAACAGAAATGTAGAAATCTTAGATTTTGTGCTACTTTGACACAGCATCGGTGTAATATTTACGCCTCTGAGTAATCTCACAAACGGCAGCTTTATTCTGATACCAGGACTGTTGAGTTTGTAATTGCAGAGAAACACTCTCTTCATTTTGGGCAGGAACCCCAGAAACGACCCTTAACAGAGGAATTATTTCAATGAGGCTTTTTTCATGTCATGTCATTAAGCCTATGTGTGAAGTATAGTTTAGAGTAAAGTGTGAGGCTAAGAGAGAAAACTGTCTGTATACATGTATGCTGACAACTGCACTCCTGTCCTGGAGATACATGCTTGACCCTCGGCACCTCACAGCTCACCTCCTACTCAAAGCTGCCAGCAGCTCCTCGCTCTCTATGCAAAATAAAGAATGTCGTTCCACCGAGGCTCAAACAGGTGCTTCATCTCATCGCTGCTCCTGTGCTGCCTGGGAAGGAGAAGGCTGATAACAGGACATGCAGGGCTGCTGTTTGGGATTTCTGCTCTATCTGGAGGCAGGTTTAAGAAACACACTCATTAGCATGCTAAGCTGGGAGACCATCCATGGCTTCTATACCTCAATAATCCTGTCTAAAAAGAACAAAATCCCTTCCAGCTCATTCACTTTCTTTTCCAGCACTCTCTTCAGCACCGGTCACTACCTGACCTTTTTCCTTTTAGCACATTTCTGAGGTATAACATTGCAATTCTGGGCAACCTGGTGAAGAATATCCATCTTCCTCACGATGCGACAAAAAGTGAAAATGAGATTAAAATTTCTGGTGCATTCCTCCTCCACCACTGACAGTCCAAACTGAAATCTGAAAATGTGCCATTGTTTCCACGCGGGTGTGTTCTGGGTAGATCAGTTTTGCATTCATCATTCTAAATGTCATCAAACAAACTTCAGGCATGTTCAATATATTATATTTAGTCACATAAACACTGATTAGATCCGTTCACTGTAACAGGGCTTAACAAGCCACTGTGGCCGTGTTTGCTGTCATCCACCCTTTGATTGATCTGCAAACACACCGAGTAACACGTCATGCCAACCAGAGCCAACGGACAAGTGCATGCACTGTAAATGTGTCTAAAGTTAGGCAGCTTTCAAGGCTGAATTACAGGAAAATATTATTTGTTGCCTAAATTTGCATTAAGTTATTGTTAATGATGCGTCCAACAAGGATTCGACTGCTGTCTGGTTAACAAGTTTTAACCAGTGTGGGATTGATTTGAATGCTTCGATTAGTTGTTGAGTTTGTACTAAAACGCTGTAAACAGAACCTTCTGTGCACATTTATATTTAAATGTTACACTATTGACCAACACCATAAGTATATGCAGTATGTTTATAAGTATTTATATGCACGCAGCTATAAGTATTAGTGTTACATACATCTCCTTGTGTCAGAGGCAGCCATGTATAACATGCATGTACGTATGTACTGTGTATACTTATTGTGATGGTGTAACTGTATTATCATTCAGCGTCTCTGTGTTTGACAGTTTGTGGGGAAGTAGGTGCAGGTTTTTCCCTTTTGCTTTAATCAGACATGACTGCAGCCTTTTAGTGGACTGATAGGCCGACGTTACACTGACACAGCTGCAGGAAGATGAAAGCTTTTATTTTGGTGTTATAGAGTGAAGCGTTTACACCGTTTCATTATCAGGCTACAGCCCAGACCCTCTCAAACCGCCTTCAGAGGTTCAGTCGGTCTTCAATGATTCTTGGATGTTTTCATGCTCAGCTTCTCCATCCTCCCAGGACATGTGATGGATCTCAGTGTAACTGGGTTACTGGATATGGTTTAAATTGAATAGGAAGTTAATTTTCTCCTCACTTTATTTATGTCAGTTTGATCAATGAAAAATTTGTGCAGTCCATGTTTATTTGTCTCTTTTCTGTCCTGAACTTTGCTGTTTTTAAGACAATAAGAGTTGCAGGACAGTGTGCTACTGCTGGAGTTACTACTGCTCATTTAAAAATATCTAACAAACTGCACTAAGTTTCTCTTTGTTAACTATTTAGTCATTATTTTGTAGAAGCAAGAACTAAATATTTAACAGAGTGCATTTCCTTAAGCAAATAACTAACATGTTTGCAAGTGCTTAGAGCGTTTTTAATAAAAATAAAATAAGTATATAAAGAAATATCAAGAAAGTCAAAAAGTAAAACAGTTCTTTGTCTATTAATTGATGTTACGTCTTCTCCCTGCAAACAGAGACAAACACACCCGAGCTCCTCAATGCAGCCACTCACTCAGTGTATTTATTTAATTTATTTTAATGCATTTACTTTGAAAAGAGTTTTTCTTTCCATAATCCAGTCCTGCTTAAAGATGTTCAAAGTAAACAAACAGTGCTTTGTGAAACGGATGGATTTAGACATTTATTTTACCCACAGTCAAAGTTCATCTTTGTGGAACTTCCCCCGAGCTGCTGTTGATGCTACAAGACAACGTTTTTCCAGGGGGCAGTGAGCGGTTTGGCAGAACCTGCATAAAACAGAAGTTAAATGGGGAGAAAGACTGTGTGAGTTTGGAAAAAGCACATTTTGTTCTGCACTTTGGATTTGGACAGCTGCCAACCCAGGTAAGCCTCACCTTGGCCCCAATGCTAGTTACATTTGTATGCACATGTGTGTTGGATGGGTACTAAATATGTATTTATTCCTTTGGAGATCCGAGCGATAGGGGAGTGAACTGTGTGTTAAAACCTTATGAGTGCATTTGTTATGTAAGAAGAGTACAAACTGTAAAAGACTGAACATTTTCTATTGACACTGGAAAAGAACTTTAAAAAGCCCCTTTGAGATCCAGTTTTGAGGCATTTTTTTAGGCCGATGTATATGCAAAATGAAACATGAAAACAAGATAATATGTCAGGGTACTGGGTCTGAGCGACCCAGGGACCCTGAGCAGTTTTGGACTAGTGTTATAATATATGTATTTTGTATTGCTGTCCCTCGTTCTCCCTGCATATGTGTCTGTGTGTGTGGGTGTGGCCCTGGCAGGTGATTGGCCACACCTGAGGACCATGTCACACCTGCAGCTGATCAGGCCTCGTCGGAGCTACTTGAGAGTGTGGTGGAGCTCTCTCCAATGCGGGATCATTGCGTGACTTCACGTCAGTCTCTCGGCCAGTCAGTACGATTGTTCTTCCGCATTGTGTGTGTCTTACGGCTGCCTGTTTGTTATCTCCCCAGGAGAAGCGGGGAGACGAGAGGACAGCGAGCACGGGGTGCTCAGACACCAAGGAGGGGGGAGAAGGGACACTGTCACTGGGAAGAGGACACGTCACGGGAGTCGGGATTGCACAGAGGGTTTACTGTTAAATAAACACACTGCTTAGCACACAGCTCCGCGCCTGGGTCCTCCTTTTCCTCACACCCCCACGGTTTGCCATGCCGAACCGTGACATAATATGAAAACCTTTTTTTAAAAATCCCTGCACATTGATGTTGTGAACATGTTTTCTTATCACGTTCACCTTCAGAGCAGCAGTAAATGTTACCAGAGTGCTGAAGATTGATGTAAGCTCTTCATCTTAGCAAACTGAAGCCCTGCTGTCATCATCAGGAGGCAAAAACGATGTATTAAAGACTGTGGGGAAAATGATCCTAATGCTCGCTTCACTTTCGAGCTATGAAAATCATTTTGTGATAAATTAATGGATTAAATCGCAGTTTTTTACACTTATGATGACCAGATTTTTTAAAATAAGCACTATGCTGTATTAAATAAGAGTAAAATAGAAGCATAGTATGATTTTGGGACTTGGATGAGCAGTTTGCACATGAGCTGCTTCTCAGTCATAGAAACCACTTGCTCCTCAGAGCTCAAAAAAATCAGATGGGTGTCACAGATATCCAGTCAATCACAGTTTCACTGATTATATGTTATAGTTTGTAATACCTGCTATTTGATAAAGTCCCTGCTTTATTCTCCGTGTGGGTGACAGTCTGTGAATTTCACAAAGACTAAAGGTTTTTGAAGAAAGTCTAAATAGCCTGGTGCCATTTGTGCTGGTAGCAGTGGCATGTACAAAGCTGGCAATAACAAGACAGAAAAGGTTGAGCCAATTAAAACTACAGCTGTGTGTCTTGTCTCTCTACTAGCTGCTCATATGAACTTTACCGTTAAACTAAACTTTACTGAGGTCTATAAGCCAACCAGTATTTTCACCTCATAATTAAGTCCACTTTTATCAAAAGGGCAATTTGTGAAATAGTTACATTTAATCCTTTGATTCGTGTTTCTGAGAACAGATTCATCCTCTTAGTCTTGTGTAACAGTTCAACATTGGTCCTGATTTTGACAAGCCTATATGAAAGGAGAGTTTCCACTTTAAAAGGCGAAAAAAGGAAACTGCCAGTAGTTGGAATAATTTTACCACTGAAGCCACAGACCGCAGTTTGAGTCCCGCATCAAACTGATTTCATATTTCCATTATTTTAATTGCATCACTAACAAAAGAATGTAACCACTTTTTAAAGAACAGTTTGGTTGCCAGGGTGATGCGTCTCCCCTGACGAATCTAGACAACTATCACAGCACTGCCATAGTTCAGTGCCATAGTTGGATTTCACTATTACAAAAAGCTCTGTCTAATAATTATTATTACTTTATTTGAGCAGTTGTTAAAGTAATAATGCAGACATGCTACAGGCACAAAGGACGTTTGCTACTGAAAGCTGTAAAGCTGAATATGTATCCATGTACCTGAACAAACAGACTGTGTTTTGTGTTTTATGTTTTGCCACGAGTTCAGGTTACCAGTACCTGTTTCCTGACCTTTTCGAAAGGTTGAGATCCAGTGGTTCAGTCCACACAAGTGTGCAACGGTCAGTTTTTTCATCAGCTCAAAACTCAGCAAACAAAAATGTACCTGTACCCACTTTGAGGCCGGTCACAACAACTGTGACTGCTTATTCATTAAACTATAAGACTGTTAACACAATGTTCTCAGTGTTGTCTTCCTCACTTTCATGGCAGGTAATCTGTGGTTGGGTTTTACTGGTGGAAAAAGCTCTGTTTGTTACTTTAATAGATCACAGGTCTTTGAACACGGTCCCATTTTAGTTAAAATACAAAAACAAATCAGCAATTTGAACTAGAAATCAGAATAATAATACACTGAATTTCCACCTGTCTCTATTATCCAGGAGAAATCACTTGTCTTCCTGCCTTCAGTAAAAGCATGCTTTGTTCGGTTGAGATCAGGTGACTGACATAATAAGTCCTCGCTGTGATTTTTTTATTTTCGTTTTCCAGCCCAGGATGATGTCTTCGTTTGGAATTTGAAATCAAATTCAGATTATATCTGTTAGGTGACGGCTGTGTGCAAACAGGAATAGGACCCAAGATGCAGTCTCCAAAGACAAACTTAAACCAAAACAGCTTTAATGCTGAACGCAAACATAACATAACTGCAAAAAAGTCAAATAAACTAACACCGGTGGACTGGCAAAAACACACAGCAAATAAACGGTAGATCGCGACACGGACACAGAGAAACACAGGGCTAAATACAAAGAGGGAGCAATCAGGGAATGAATAACAGGAGGGAACCACAGCTGGGGCAAATCAGAACTGACGAGACAAAAGGAAGCGTAAACTGAACACACTGAGATAAGACAGAGACCTTCAAAGTAAAACAGGAAACACATAACACAGACTCACATGCAAGCACTACAGAGGGAACAGAGACGTGGGACCAGGGCAGACACAAACACTGACTGAACACGGGGATATAGGAACTAAGGATACACAGAGATGCGAACTAGACAAGGGGATGCAGGTGATAGGGGAGACAGAGCAACTAAAGAAGACAGACATAAACCATAAGACAGAACTCAAAGAAACCAAAGACTAAAAAGTATAAATAATATAATAAACTCAAATACCCTGGGTCAACGACCCAGGCATCCTAACAATATCTCTTACTTTTGTCATGAAATAACACAGGATGAGGCCTCGTCTGCTCATGTTTGTCAATTTTCAATTTAGACTTCAATCCCTAACAGTTTATGCAAAAACGTTTTTTAAAAAACACCCTTAAATTAAAGAGCCTGCACTTCAATTACATATTAATTGTTTGATTTAAAATCCTCTGTGGTCATGTACACAGTTAAAATGAGAAAAATTCAGCCTTTTTCCTACAATTATGAACCTTTATTCTGCACACTCTAGGCTCTAATCTCGTGGCAACGATTCTACTTCACACGTTTCTTCTGCTTGCCTTGTGCGTATCATTGTACTTCTTACTAATTGGTGTGCTTTCAAGCATCATAATATGAGGAAAACAGATCATATGTGGCTTGAAGTGTCCCCGGCTAAGCTGAAAGAATCACAGATCAGATGCACCTGAATGAACTTGATAAAGTCTAAAAAAGGGATAAACTGATCTACTCTCTTGCAGCTCAGCTCTGACTTCCAACACACGGCTTTGCATCTCATCAGCGGCCAAAAAACACAAGGCTGTCTTAGTGGATAATTAAGAAAGAAGATTCTCACAGTCACTTGGTCCGTTAATGATTTTAAAGACTTGCGCTGGCTTTCTCGCCTTTATCCCGTTTCCTGTCCTCAAAAAGTTTGCAGCAGCTAAAAACTTTGATGAAAAAAATGCTAAACTCATCTGGAGCCAGCTCTAATTCATACTTGGCTAACCATCTGACTTCGTTTTCTCTTTCCCTGCCACCATATCACCTCACTCCCACACAGCTCCTATGAAGCAGCAATTAGCAGCACCTCTGCCTGTAATTGGCTCAAAGAGCTCTGTTGGCCTAAATTCCAGTAGACAAAACCTCTCTGTCACGCACAAATGCAGACACACACACACAGACACTAAATTATTCCAAAGGATTAGAATGCAAAAGGATTTCCTAATATGTAAAGTTGCTCTCTGATAATCACATTCATCCACATCTATTGCCACTTCTGAGAATGATAGAATGTTAATACATTTAAATAGAAACTTTTCCCTTTAAAGTGCTGCTGCTCCACCAGGAATCTATTTTCACCTGCTCAGCATGCATACTTATCAACCTTTAAGGCCCTTTATTTCTGCAAACACCTGTATGCTGACAATTCAAACTAAATGTAATGAAAGATGTCTGTAATCAAAGATGTACCCATCTCCTAGCAGCTGTTTCCAACCATGAGAAGGTGGATACAAAGGGACTGACGCGGTCACCAGCTATTCATAGGTAGGCTATGACATTTAAAGACAAGAAAGCTCCTTACCATGCATGGAGGGTTTCACCCCAAGTCCAGCACCCTGAGGCTGTACGCTAAGCGGAAGGAAGGGGGCCGGGGACTGGTGAGTGTCAGCACCACAGTCCAGGATGAGACAACGAACATCCAAGAATACATTGGGAAGATGGCCCCAACTGACCGAGTGCTCAGTGAATACCTCAGGCAGCAGAAACCCAAGAAAGAGGAGGGAGACGAGGAACCATCATGGAAGGACAGGCCCCTGCACGGTATGTACCACCGGCAGATAGAGGAGGTGGCTGATATCCAGAAATCCTACCAGTGGCTGGACAAAGCTGGACTGAAAGACAGCACAGAGGCACTAATCATGGCAGCACAAGAACAAGCTCTGAGCACAAGATCCATAGAGGCTGGGGTCTATCACACCAGGCAAGACCCCAGGTGCAGGCTGTGTAAAGATGCCCCAGAGACAATCCAGCACATAACAGCAGGGTGCAAGATGCTAGCAAGATGCTAGCAGGCATGGAACGCCACAACCAAGTGGCCGGCATAGTGTACAGGAACATCTGTGCCGAGTATAACCTGGAAGTCCCGAGGTCAAAATGGGAGATGCCCCCAAGGGTGGTGGAGAATGACCGAGCTAAGATCCTGTGGGACTTCCAGATACAGACGGACAAAATGGTGGTGGCTAACCAACCGGACATAGTGGTGGTAGACAAACAGAAGAAGACGGCTGTAGTGATCGATGTAGCGGTTCCGAATGACAGCAACATCAGGAAGAAGGAACACGAGAAGCTGGAGAAATACCAAGGGCTCAGAGAAGAGCTCGAGAGGATGTGGAGGGTGAAGGTAACGGTGGTCCCCGTGGTAATCGGAGCACTAGGTGCGGTGACTCCCAAGCTAGGCGAGTGGCTCCAGCAGATCCCGGGAATAACATCGGAGATCTCTGTCCAGAAGAGCGCAGTCCTGGGAACAGCTAAGATACTGCAGGACCCTCAAGCTCCCAGGCCTCTGGTAGAGGACCCGAGCTTGAAGGATTGACCGCCCGCAGGGGCGTGCTGGGTGTTTTTTTTTTTGTTTATTATATGTGTATATATATATGTATATATGTATATATATGTGTATGTATATATATATATCCAGCAAATGGAAATTTACATGCATTAAAAACAGGAAAAGAGAAGCTCATTGATTCCTCAGTCATGTCTATCTAGGAGCTGAAGCTCTGTGATTGCTTCATGGTCTCCAGCGTGCACCTTTTTCATGCTTTGAGTTCATTTTTTCCAACTTAAAAAATAGACTCGAACTACATAAGAACCATTTAAACTCTATGGAAGCCAATTTCACACTTGGTTACACACATACTTTAAGAACAACAGTTTGAAGCACAGCGTCAGAGGAGTTATGCATTCACAAGACACACAAGAATTAAACCGTACTGTACGTGAATGCGAGCACGCTCTATTTCAAATAAATGTGCACAGTATAGTAAAGCTTTCCACGTATGAAAAATGTGAGATAAATACGACTATGAAAGTGCACTGAATGCAGATTTAAATGACCGAGCCTATTGTAATATAATGAATCGATGTGACATTTAGCATGTTTCATCCTTACATTAAATTCCCTATTATTTGATAGCATGCAGTGAAATAGTGAAGGTGTGGGAGGGAATCTGAGCAGAGACAAAGGGTGAAAGCACACTGCAGTAATTCTGTGCTGTGCATTTGTCAAGGCAGCAGTCTGTTGTAGCTGCTGCTGAATGTGATTGACTTGTTCTTCCCCATTTTCATTATTCGTAAGAAGGATCATCTCCATCCCATTATGGATTTAGTCATCTGGAAGAGATTCGCTTAGAATGACACAAGTCCTATTTACATGGGCTCCTCTACCAATCCATGCAAACCCTGGGTTGTTTAGCCTATCAGTTGATTTGTGACAGGCAGTACTTCAGTGGGCAGTCAAACTGTGTCCAATTATTATTTCTTTTTCACTAAACCACATCTTAACTACAGTGCAGAGAGACACGACATCCCATCTGAACACTCGTGCTCCTTAGAGGATAATTCAGCAGTTGAATTGCTGGGTCATTGTGCTGTATTGCTGCAGGTCAGCATGTCAAAACCCAAAAGGATCCAAGTTGACTCTGTCAGCTGTGACATGCCATTGTTACTGGAGAAAAGTGTCTTTTCTAAAGCAGACTGCTGGGGAAAATGTACCGCTCGTCTTTTGGACAGCAGCTGCTCATTAATTGGTGCGAGGGTGTTCTTTCTTTGTCTGGCTCTTTCTGAAAGATGACTCACATTGAAGACAGAATAAGACCTGATGCTGAGCCCATTGATGGCTGTTTGCTGGCTGGAGAAGCTGCCAACCAATCAGCACAGAAACCATCACATTTCATTGATCACTGCAAAACCTTCATGGCAAGGCCTAGAGGAACTTTTGAGTTTACAGAAAACTCTATTACTAGGACAGATATAGCTCTCACAGCTGGTTGATTCAATACTTTTCTCTCCCTTCTAGGAAAATAGCTAACAAAAACATAAAGTCAGGATGAATGAGGGAATTAGAACCAAACGGGAATTCATGTTGGGCCAATTGCATTTTGATTGAGGCCTAAATAACTTTCCATCTCTTTTAAATCGAGCCGACTGTCCTCAAGGCCTTCTTAGTGTCGTTTTTATTGATTGAGTTTCTTTATTTTATGCATTTTGGATGCCCTTTGTTTTGTTGTTTTGTCTTTACACTCGTCTCAGTAACACCTGTTGTCTGCAGGTACATTTAAAGCACTATTTTTGCTGCTGATTTAAAAAAAATCAGGTATTACTTGTGATTTAAGTTTCTTCGTAGTGGAAAATCTTTGAATTTCAAAGGCTCGGTCAACATCTTGTACTTGTTTTCATGTTCCTGAGCAAATATTTTCTATATTTCCCTCACTATGTGCTTACACACTGCTCTGCATTTAATTATTAGTGTTTGTCCTGTCTTTGTCCCATCACTCCCACTGCCCCCATGGCTGCCTCTGACCAGTTACAACAAATGTTTATGTCAAACCGGAGTTTTTCCTTTCCACTGTCACCACGTGCTCGCTCAAAGCGTGTGGTTTGATTGCTTTCTCTTTATTAAAGTAGGGTCTCTACCCTGCAGTATAAAGTCTCTTGAGGTCATTGCTGTGGTGATCTGTCTGTATATGAATTGAATCGAATTGAATATTTCACACTTATTCTAGTTTTCATTCTATACGACTGAGAGATGCTCAATAAGATATTAACAAAGGTTGGAAGGAGAAGGAACAAGTGAAGTAAAAAGCTTCAAAATAAAACACTGAGAAAATAAACAGACAAAAAGTGTGAGCTGCAGAGAGGAGAACAACAAGAGGAACACGGAAAACAGCAACTAAAAATCAAAAATGAAAAGGCTGTGAGCATGGAGCAATGTTTAGGTACATGATTTGTGTTCAAATAATGTAATAATGCAGGACATGTAATATTTGTTTATAATTTGAAATAATGGCAGCATCGGAGGACAAATAAACACGTGACAGGATCCATTAAGAAGGATTTCTAGTCCATCAGGAGGATGAAGACATGGCTCAAATATTCTCGGGCTGGTAGCAAATTATCTTTAAAGCGAGCAAAGGAAAGAAAACAACCACAAAAAGTAGTTTTCCTAAGAAGTGTCCAGAAGTGAGAGCTGGTAAGAAATAGCTGCTACAGGGAAGCAAGTGAGATGTGGTGAAGAATATCTGTCGTCGCAGTCTGAGAGCGGTGAGTCAGAATGTGGTGATTTTCTGATGAACAGGAACACAATCTGGATGGAAATTGGACGGACGCCTCTATCATCTGCTCTGACTGACTGACAGCCTGCTGGCTCCACTTGGCTCTGGGATTTAGCTTTCTCTGACTCTTGGAGGATTTGTTTGGACGCGGCACCACTGTCTTCGAGGCAGTGCAGCATCATAATCTGTTTTGCATAGAGTACAGCAGAGAGTGACAGGAAGGATGGGAGAGAAGGGGCAATCTAGGGACAGCTTTGCATTTCTTTTCATGAGTTACACAAGAGGGCTGCGGGGCTTTATTGGAAGTACTGAACCAAAGATAACAGTAACATTATTACACAGAAACACACACATACACAAACCATGCGGATGGCTAAATGATCGATGTGGTGATGAGTCTATGGCATCTAAATGCAGATCAATCTTTTACATTTCACAGCTTATATATTTTTGCATGGTTCTTGTTTGAAGAGCTTGACTTTTAGCACAGGCTGAAGAATAATTTTGACATTGCAATATGTAGAACCATCATTCAGTGAGTCTACCAAAGCTCACCCGTTCTCCTACGTGCTTGCTCAGTGTTTAAATAAATGAACCAAATTAGTTTGGTTAGTGCAGGGAGTTTTTAAACTTCTCTCCATCAATCTGTCTTTCTTATTGGTAAACCGATATTATCTGCCAATATTAGACTTTGTTGATCTATTGCTATCAGCATATACACCAATAAATTAAAATTAAAAAGAAAAAGACGGTAGAAACACCCTTCAACTGTGTTACGAAAAATGACATTGCATAGTTTAATCACCAGCATCTTCTCTGCTGGCATGTTTCAAATGCCACAAACACAAACACATATTTATACACACAAATATAAGTATATGTTGGCCGATGCATTGAAATATCTGATTTTTAAATCACCAAATATTAGCATCGGTCCTAAAACTCTAACATCAGCCAGGCTCTAATAATTTATGTGTCCTTAAAGCAGTCCTTTAATAAAGCCGACACAGGCTGACATTGATGGTGTATAGTAGGTAGATAGGTGTGTGAATGTGTGTGTGACTGAATGCAGCGCAGAGCACTTTGGGACTAAGTAAAGCGCTATACAAATACAGGCCATTTATAGTGTCGTGACATGTGTGGACGTGGCCCCAAGTGCAGATGCAGCAGACTGCCTGACGGCACGCCTTTATTTAAAAGGTGGATCATTCAAAACAAGAGTGAACTAAGGGGAAGCAAACGACAAAATACTAAACATGCTGGGAGAATAGCAGACAACAGGAAACTAAGAGTGTGACGAAACAACAAACAGAAACGAACTGAGGGGATAGACACACACAGAGGCATGCTGGGAAGGTGAACACAGGTGGGGAGAACACACAGGTGCAAACATCTGGTGATACAAGACAGGAGAAAGTAAATGAATGCTAAACACATTAGACACAGAGTTGCTGTTGTATAAAGCACTTTGAGTGTTGTTTAAGCTGCTCTGACTACTCACAGTAGAATAGAGTTATATAAGAACCAGTAGATTTCTCATTTTATGAAATAAAACAAGAAATAAGATAACAGGAAGGCCTAACAACACGATGAAGGCTAGAGAGGATATCAAGAACATGAGGGGGTGGAAACTGTAGCCAACAAACCTAAAAACTGCAACAAGAGAAAAGTATAAAGGAAAACACAAAGGTGAAATACTCACATTTGTAACCAACTAAGAATCAAACATAATAAATGATAAACAGAACTTGGTAGTGGCCAAGCTAAAGAACAAACAACAACGTAGACATCAACTCTAAATGATGCTTTATTTTGCTTATTTGTTTAATACTGTTGCTGGTAGCAGCACAGGTGAGACTTATCTAGCTCCAGAGTATCAAAGCAACCCTGACATGACCTCACAATGAAAGATTGCCTGTCTCATGTATTGTGGGCAACCTGTTCTCAGGTCAGTTCATTAGTAACAGATGCACTGTTTATTGAAAGTGAAGTCTTAAGCTGTGTCCATACTGGACGTTCACTTGTTGCACATCGCTTTGAAATTCACAACTGGGTGTTTATGGACATCGCAGGGTTTGGTTGAATTTCCTCGACCCCTCCTATTTACCAGCACCTATTGCTGCTCTCACATCTGTGGAGATGGGAATGACAAACCAGTCCTGCTGTTGTGACAACTGGTGTGTACTGGTACAGCACTGTGCATATGAGATGACAGCAGTTTTAACCAAAAAGCAGCATGTGACACTCTGGAAATGGAAACCGACAGGCTCCGTGCGGTCTACACAGCCACTTCACCACACAAGGCTGTCAGTTATCTAACTTTAGATTCATAATTAACTAAAAGCCACTTTCTCCACTTTGACATTGTCCTTCAAGAGCAGATTTCTGAAGCAGTCAGCCTGGAGCTTTTGATTTTGCTTTATTCCTGATAGATTCATATCCTTTATTGTAAAGAGAAAAACAAACTTCTGTTCTTATATATCTACTACACGGCTTTATGGTTGAAATGGTTTATTCTAAGATAAAAAAGAAACATCTATACAGTATATAGGTACATCAAAAAGCAAGACATAATCCGTAGTACTTGAGTCTGCTCTCTGACTCGAGATGTTTCCTTGGATTACCTCAGATGTGCCACGCTCTCACAGTTTCCCAGAATCTTTGGTCTCACATGAAGGAGTCTTTGCTGTGTAGCTGTCAGCTCTCTGAGCACACTGGAGCTTTGCAAATGCTTGTAAACATGTAAGTTTAACATTTGTTTCTTTTTTCTCTTACAATCAGGATTTTGGCAAATACAGCAACATTATTTTTTTAAAATTGCATCTTCAAAAAAGACCCATCATGGAAACGCAGTCCCCTGCCTGCATGGACCACTGGCAGATAGACTGCGCCTGATACTGAAAAATATATCAACGGCTGGACAAGGTGGACTGAAAAGACGGCACAGGAGGACTAATCTCTGCAGGGCCTTTCTGGCCAAATACAAAGACTACCTGAAGTATCCTGTGAAAGTCTACTAGTAACTATGAATGCAGCATAACAGACAATCCGTACTGCGACCAACACTGAAACCAACCAGCTGATCTACATCACAGCAGCAGTGACTGTTAAGATGCTTGGCTACGAGGTGAACAGCAAGAAGGAGCATGCCCTTCATGGAGAGGGAGACTAGGGGCCAAGATCAAGCCAGCGTGAAGGAAGGTTAGGCAACTATCAGCGTTGCAGAAAGATGTAATGAAGAAAGGGATGCCTGGGAAGTGCAGGAAGCTGTCCATGTCCGAGGTCTTGGAAACCGCAAAGCCAAGACTCACAGCCTTGGCTAGCTGCTTGATGAGGTGTTAGAGAGAATAAACCAGCTGTACTCCATTCAACCATCGAAGATGTACTCTCAGTGGGAGGGGAACAATATGAAAACAGCCTCGAGAAGAAGGAATACTGGAAGAGCATGTGGGAGAAGGCTGCAGTCTATAATGGCATTGCTCAGTGGACCTAAGAGCACACCACAGCAAGCTGCCCGAACAGAGTTCAGTAAGCATTAGAGTGGCAGACAACAACCGGACAGCACCAGGCCGTGACCTGATTCACACCTACTGGCTAAAGAAGCTAATTGCCCTCCATGTGCACCTGGCAGCACAAACGAACCAGCTGCTAATGAACGAGATTCACCCAGAATGGCTTAGTGAAGGCCCGATGGTCCGGGTTCCCAAGGATCCCCAGAACAGACAGGTCCCATCCAACTACCAGCCAATAATAAAAATGGAGGCTGCTGTCAGGTATCATAGCCGCTAAGATGAACAGGCACAGGGGTCGATACATGAGCAGGGCCCAGAAAGGAACGAACAGGAACAGTCAAAGACATCTGGTAGAGGACCGAAGCTTAAAGATCACACACACATTTTTGCATCATTGTTGTGGCTCATATATTATAGAATCGCGTATTCACAGAGTAAAGTACTGCATCCTTCAGCTGAGGCTGATCATGCCTGTCCTGCTCTGTAACATCCGTTCACCTGACCTCTCATGTATAAGACATGCGGTGTTATTATGATCTGCAACTACTGTGACTTGTTCATTTTTAGTATTAATGTAGTATAGCATTTTATTATTCCCACGTTATTGTGATTTTACAGTGTTTCTTTACTGGCTCAGTGTGTGGGCGCTTTTCAAAAAGCACTCTATAAATAATCATGCTACTTATCATTAACTACAGTCCAAATCTACTGAGTACACCCACAGTGTGTATTCTTGGGCTTCCAGGACCAATTACATCATTTTTGAAGTGAAATGACTGAAATGACAGTCTCATAGCAAAACATGAAAGAGTTCTAGCAAGGTTTGCTTCCGAACACGGAGACAAATTGTCCAATTTTTCCATTACAGTCATTAGGATTCTGAATATGTTTCAGCAGGAAGTGCACTTCATGCCTTTGAAAACAGTGGCAATCATTAAGTCTTCACCGCAATGCTTTTCTAAACCTAACCAAGTAGTTTTATTAGCAGAGCGTTACAAAAGTTCTATGTGGCCCAACCTGTGCTCTCCGTCAGTGACTCACACCAACGCTAACATCTCCTGCTTCGCCCTGTAGAAGTGCAACATCTTGTACCTGGATGCAAAATAATAGATATGAATCTAAACAGAAAATACAATAGAAATAATCAATTTTGTCTATACTTAGAGTAAATGCTTTAAAAGCCAGCAAATGTATGTGCCATGATTTCTGTCTCACTCAATGTGACACAAATTTAAGTCTTGCTTTTAACACAATGCTCAGTTCTTTTCATCAAACGTACAGTTATGCTGTTTTATCTGAAACCTTTCTTGCTCTTCAGGACTTCTTCTTGACTTAGTCAAGTTCTGCTTTAACATCAGTTGCGTGCAAACCCATACAATCTATCAGTTGGCTGCAATAAATGTCGAACACTGAGTTACATCTACTGAAGTCTCAAGACGACCACGTACAAGGAGAAGATCACTAATCATCAGTACGTGATAAAGTGAGGCCGCCCTCAGTCAGATGTTGCCTCCCTCAGCCTGCTTCTGCTGAAGCTGGAGGTTTCCCCTGATAGAGGCGGTCGTTTCACCTCCCCAGTGTTACCGAGTGCTTATTTAAAGGGAATCAATAGGATTCTGTAGCCAGTCTGTTTTCATTAAGAGTTTTGTAAAGCTGCTCTTGTCTCACAGATGGACAGAAGCTCCTTTGACCTGGGTGCTGTGACACACCAGGCTACAGCTGTGCAAACTTCTATCCTCCCAATGTGGGACTGTCTATTGTCACTGGAGCAGGCAGGGAAGGAGGTTAAACATGTGCTCACTGAGAGAACATTCTTCCTGTTGCATGGTGCAGACAGGAACACGTACCAACATGTGTTGGTTCATCATACAGTGATGAATGGCTTATTATAATTAGTGATAACTTTCATCGCTAATTATGTTTTTGTGTTTCAACCCAGAACAAACTCGGAACTTGTGGACACTCAAGCGCAGTTTCAAACGTCAGCTGGACAGACTTTAATACAAATGTGATAATAATCATGTCATAATTGATCACATTAATCTGAAAGCTGCCTTGATTGACCAGCTGTTGCTGATCTGACCATTGCAGATTACCTCATCATCGCCCGTTTCCACAAGCCGAAGCGAGACGGCTCTTTTAATCCGAACTCATCACACGTGTAAAAATCATTTTTTTAGCAGACAGAGTTAATGGTGTAAAGACAAAGTCCATCAGGAGGCAAGTCTCGCCACTCAGCGACCATTTTGGAAATGCCTTGAGGCAAGATTTCAGCAGTCAGTGGGTCATAACTGCATTTATAAAACCTTGAGTAAAAAAAGTTTTATGACTTTGACAAAAAAGGTTTAAAAAGCGTTTCTCCTTGAAAGTACTAATGCAGTACATGGTAAATGGCCTGTATTTGTATAGCACTTTACACAACCAGTCATTCACACACTGGTGATGGAGCTACATCGTAGCCACAGCCACCCTGGGGCGCACTGACAGAGGCGAGGCTGCCGGACACTGGCGCCACCGGGCCCTGTGACCACCACCAGTAGGCAACGGGTGAAGTGTCTCATCCAAGGACGCAACGACGAGACTGTCCGAGCCGGGGCTCGAACCGGCAACCTTCCGATTACAAGGCGAACTCCCAGCTCTGGAGCCACGATCGCCTCATGCATGGAGTTCCACAATGCAGCTTCATTTCCCCTCATCCACTGAATACATGCTGTGATGTTATAAAAAACAAAAAACAGTAAGTCAAAATAAAATCGAGAAAGTACTCGTTGGTGTGTGGTATGCATCATCTCAACAAGATTATTTTGATTTCTGTATTTTTCCACGTCTTCACATCGTTGGGTTGCTTTCAGGCCAAGTCTGGGACGAACAACATGATTCACTGAGAGCCACGTCTGCTCCTTATGTCTCTGCTGAAGGGACGTTTTTTTTAAAAATCGTTATCTTTTCCTCAGCTTAAAACACTAGTTTTTGGAGCCCAACTAGAAAACCAGAACCATGGTTAACAGGCATCTCTTGGTGTCTTGATGTGGTTGGTTTGGCTTGATGCAGACAGCAAAAGACACTGCGCGTTATCTCTGTAACACCAGCACTGCGGTACAAGAAGCCCCTGGACGAGAGCATGCTGGGATATTGTAAGATATTAACATTGAAAATGAAGGAAATCTGTTATTTGCCCGTGTAAGTCTTTGCTTTTATCTGGCCCTCTGTGTGTGACTTGATTGAGTAATTACAAATCTTGTAGTTTAATACTAGTCAGTTTCATATTGATTATCTGTACTATGATGTATGTCATATTTCTTTTAAAAGCCAGATGAAACATAATTGCAGGAGGGTTTTTATTAGAAAAGGTAGACTCTGCTCAGATAAGATCATTTCCTCTCATAAGAAGAGCCTGAAGCAGCTGAGAGAGGCTCTGCAGCGAGCACAGGGTGAGCACCCTTAAAGAAGCATTTTAAAGCTTCGCAGCTCCTGAGAGATGAAGGGAGACACGTGGCAGGTTGACTCCTGTGTTCCTTTACGCTCGGCTTCATTTGAGAATCTAAAAGGAGTGTTTTATTCCGGTGTGATGTGAACATCATCCCTCTCCCTTTCATACAGACATTTTAACATTAGAGTCTGACTGTAGGCTCAGCGGGACGTCAGCGCCGTGAACTTTGCCACAGGAGGTTATGGTTCTGTCAATTTAATTACATGAGACAATGGTGGGTCCAGCAGCCGTCTCCCCACAGTCTGCTGCTGCCTCTGTCAGCAGGAGGAGAGCCCAACGTCTGCCTGGACCACAGCCCTGACATTTAAAAATTCTGTATGGGCACACTCGTGTGTGTGTGTGTGTGTGTGTGTGTGTGGGCGGTCTCTCCATATATATATCCTGTGTGTGTGTGTGTGTGTTCGTTTTGTTTTTAC
>NW_024582366.1:455866-468441 GCF_018398535.1 Haplochromis burtoni
AGTGAAGCCTATTCTCTAGGCTAATGAAGAAGGCTGACAGGGTTTTTAGCTTCTGGACTCCGGAGAGGCTGGAGGCTGAACACTGTGACACTAATTGCAGGTATATAGTCACTGAGTGGACCAATCACAGCTCATTATCTGTGCTCGTGTGTGTGTGTGTGTAGTTGTAGGGCAGTTAAAAGTTGTGGGTACAGATTTTAATAAGTAATGTTTGCAATATGTGTAATATTATTTTTGTTGTTTTTCTCTAATTACAAAAACATGCAATGAATTGTGTTGCTCCGTGTGCCTCTGCAAGTCACACTTAATCAATCATAAAAACACATAGACATAATTAATGAGAAAGGATGTTCGTTCTCCCTTTAATGTGGTAACAAATATGAAAATAACTAAATGAAATCAGACGTATTTGAATATAAATGTTAATATGGCAGACTTTGGCATTTAAAATTTACATATACTAGAATTAAAAAGCACAATTTTATTAAAATATGATAACTAGAGTAAATTTATATTATAGTGGAAATTGAAAGTGAAAAGGTGACATGGTCTCTGTATTTCCATTGTGACTGCTGGAGACGGGGACAGTCTTTGTGAATGTAGCTGCTTTCAGTGCAGAGATGTTTTCCTTTGGCTGTGTCGATATTCAGCACCAGGACTTGACCGTCCTCATCTTAAGAGCAACAAGTTCTGGAGGAGAAAGCTAGAGGTTGATACTGGAGTGGATTAAAAGCAAGAGGGCTGCAGGAGAGTGCAGCTATGTGCAGTTTGTTAGGTTTGTGATTTGAACTTTATTTTTGCTTCACTCACTGATTTGTTTCCCTTTCACTTAGTTTTTCCCACCAGGAGCTGCTGGGTTACCAGTATACTGAAGAGTCCTGCCTATGCAGTGTGTTGCACTGCACAGAGGAGCACAACCCTCTTACTTTTCACTCAGTCTGAAGTGTTTCGCGCTGCGATTTTACTGAAAGAGAACCGAACCCAACAGAGCCTTGGAGGGATGATGTAAGATGCAAACATCTGTATACGTCTTGTTTTCAATTTCACGGTGAGCATTCCAGTTTTTCAAGCTTTTAGTCACATTCCTCCACAGCTGTCAGTACACAATGAAAACGTTTCTCCCCGTCTTCTCTCAGCAGTGGAGCCCCTGTGCAGACCCACACTTCCTCAACACTTCGGTGGGGGTGGGGGTGATATGTGATGGCAGGACTCAGCTTGAAGCTTCAGCAACAGGACTGGCATGGCCTGGCCTGGCCTGGCCTGGCCTGGCATGGCCTGCTGTGATCTCCTCTGACCGTGTCCTGCCATCTCTTCTGTCGTAGGTGCGACCTTTTTCGTACAGCTGACTCAACTCAGGAACTAAGTCCGAGTATTTAAGGCTGGAGGACGGGGGGCTGTGGTGCCAGAGAGCATTTTGGATGCTGTGTTTGGGAGCTGCTTACTCCTGCTGTTTGGAGAGGAGTGTGTTTGGTGATTTAGCCTTTTGATTTACTTTTCTGCTTTGTTTTTTACTGGTTATAGCAGTTTGTCAGTCTCTTTTAGTTTAATAAGTAGTACAAATATTAAAGAAAAGCCTTTAACACGGACACTTTTTGTTACTTTCCTGATCCCCTGGACCTTTTCAGGGAATGTATCCCTTTCTTTTATACAGCCTGTGGTAGTCCGTGTGACAGAGGTCTTCAGCTGCCTGGAAGCTGCCCTGGGCCCCTCTGTGACTCCAGGTTACTGCATTCCTCGTTTGCTAATCTTTCTTGGTTCAGTAAATCTGAAACCTTTGTTTCCGCCTGATCAGCATTAACTTTCCTTTGTCTGTTTTTCTCAGGAGCCTCATTTGTTCTGGCCAACAATCACATCCTCAAACACGGACTGTGAAGATCTGAATGTGGGAGGTTCCTGTTATGTTAATAAAAACAAGATGCACACTTGATGTCGCCTCACTGATCACTAGTAAAAACAACTCATTCTAATTTAGCTCTGAGTGCCTAATCTTTGCCAGTTTTAAATCCATGTGGAAACTGGATGTCGTAGTTGTGCAGAAACAAACAGAGCTCACAAACTTTTGCCTACAACTATGTGTTCAAGCAACTCATCTATCAGACTCAGAATAAGAAACTCAAACAACATTTAGTAGCACATTAGGATGGTGTTTGCAGAGGCTGTCCCAAGTTTTATTGTTTTATTACACTTCTCTCCCTCGCTTCTTCTGTCCTCTTTCCTTTTGTTCTTTCTTCAGCCCCTCTCATTTGTCTCCTGCTTACAGAGCATACTGAACTCGTGCTTTTTTCTCTTTTTTCTCCATATAACAGGATTATACAGTATAGTTTAATCAACTGATGTTTTTTTCTTTTTTCTCAGCCAAACAGGATTATAGATTCCATAGCAGATTCATCTGCAGCTTCTGATGCATCTGCTTTAGCCAAAGGTAGTGATGTCAGAATGCAAACAGCACTCACAGCAACACAAACACACCACAGTGCTGAACATGCTCGGTGCACGCTGCTCATGTCTCATGTAGTTTAACATTTGTGTGTTTCCAGGCAGTTCTTGATGCTGAGCTGTCCCAGCAGGCAGTGCTGGTAGTTACCAACTGTTGAGATTCAAATTTGTGATGCTTGTTGGAGCCAAATCCATCCCATGATAAGCAAGTTGTGCAAGACGTCAGTTTCAAGGTAAAAGAAAAACTGTGCCATTAATCAGTGACGTGGCTGTACACAATTCATTTGGTTTATTCACTGAAATGACTGATTTACTGATATACTGGCAAACATACTGGAATGAATGGTTTCTGTGCTTTTTACTACAAGCCACACATTCATTCACTCTGTACACACTTTCTTCTTGTCACGCACACACCCTTCAATGGATGCATCAGCAACACTAATATGTTGCTCAAGAACACGTTGACATGCGGACTGGATTAAAGAAAATCAGCCTTCGATTCAGTAGATGACCTGATATACCTCCTGAGCCACAACCACTCCGGCTGAAGTCCCAACATTTCAGAAAATGCAGATAAATATGCGATAAAGAGAATATCGAGGGAAACAAGAGTAAAGTAAGAAGATTTTAACAACAGCAAAGCTTTCAAAGGAGAAGCAAAACAGGGAGAGACTGAATGCAGGGACCTGAGGTTTGACAGCGCTGTAAAAGTCTTCACCGACACATCATTTATTCATCTGTTGGACAGAGATGCTGTTTGAACCTTCCTAATGTTTAAAAATAATATTGTTTGGCCTTGCCACAGAAGATGGGAACTGTTATGAACTGTTAAAGCTGGAAGTGCTAACACATCATCAAAGTCCCTCAAGTCTTTTTAGCAAGATGTTGATGGCCTTGGCTCAGAGGAAGAGGAGCACTTCAACCAGCAAAGAGTCCTTCCTCGTTTTCTGCTCAATTATGTTTCACATGTAAATCTGGTTATTGAATTAATATCGATGCAAAATCAGTGCTCCCATCACCACCACCCAAACAAATAAATTAAAAAAATGAAAACAGAATTAAATAAATAATAGTAATAATTAATTTTACATTGTCTGTTTTATCCCGGTCACATGGGGCTGTGGCCTCTCCTGGCTACAGGAGGATGGGTACGCTAGCAAAGGTTGTCAGTCCATCACATCTAACAAAGAAAGTCTGCACCATGCATACTCACTACAAATGTAGGAGTGGATTAAACTGGAAAAAAGAAGAAACGAGTACATGCAGACTTCACATAGAAAGGCCAACCATCAGGCTTTAACATTCCTGCTGTAATATGACAGCGCTATCCACCGACCCACAATCCAGCCAAGAATATGTCATAATTATGGCAATTGCAAGAGTGCTATTATAAGGAGGGACACTCAGCAGAGCAGTGTTCATGAAGTCTTTTCCATAGGCAACGCAGCAGGCATGCAGCCTAACAGCAGACTTAAGCTGTGAATAACACAGGTCCTATAGAAAGCTGCCTCAGTGTGGTACAGCTGTCGTCCTCCCCTGTCAGGAGGAAGTGTCTGGCAGTTTTCTATTCACACCATGCAGGCTCTGCTTCTCCTTATGCCTCTCATCTCTTCCTGACTCGTCTTGACTTCCTGTCAAACTCAATGTCTGACAGCACTGACAGGTGCTGGAGAAGGCGAAAGTTCAGATGTTTCAGAAGTTCTTAATATACCTGCTCCATTTGTATGTTTAGGTCTGAGTACGCTGCAGGTTCATAAACCCTGTGGTAAACCTGCTACAACTCTAATCTACATTCTAAATCTAAATGCTTAAATCACAGGTTCACAGGGGTATTTATTGCCTCCAAGCGAATTTTGGTCAAAAGGAAGTTTCATATATCGAGAAAAGTATAAACTTATAAAATAAAACCTTTAGAAACTTCAGTTTTGCCAATACTAAGAATATAACTTCAGCAAAACCTTGGGACAGTCTCACAGGGGAAAGTTTGAACAGTTATAACAATCAGTAGCTCGATAGTAATTTTAATGTGCGAACAACATCTGCAGTGCTGTTTCAATGTTTCATAGGAATCTAACGGACTCGTTTTCAAACATTTTTGTGGAAGACACACAAAGGTCAACTCAGAAAGGGACAATGCACACCTACATTTATGTGTTTTATAAGTGAAATCTGTCATTCAGCAGTTCCTGTGATTGCATTGTCCAGTTTAAGGCACTTTGCATAGGACTCGCATTTCTTTCTTTGCAATAAACTCTACTAACATATAACTCGTCAGACAACCTCACATAATGGTCACACTGTCTCTGGCTGAGGTCCAGTGCTGCTGTGAAGATGTTGGATTTCAGCCTGGTTGGCACAATGTTAGCATACTGAAAGGATGACACACTTTCACTGTTTCTGGATAAAGTTTTGTTTTGAGCTTCTTTTTTTTGCTTATTTGTTTTGTAATACTGGTTGTTGGTTGTGGCAGCATGTGCTGTTGTATTCCTTTCTATTAACTATGACCTTCAAATCTTTTCCAATAAGTTACAACATCAAGAAACTGCCTGAAAGAAAGAAAAATGAGAATATGATATCTCATGAATGGATGATGGATGGATGGATGGATGGATGATTGATGGATGGATGGATGGATGGATGGATGGATGGATGGATGGATGGATGGATGATGGATGGATGGATTGATGGATGGAGGATGGATGGATGATGGATGGATGGATGATGGATGGATGGATGGATGGATGGATGGATGATGGATGGATGGGATGTGGATGGATGGATGATGGATGAGATGGATGATGGATGGATGGATGATGGATGGATGGATGATGGATGATGGATGGATGGATGATGGATGGATGGATGATGGAATGGATGGATGATGATGGATGATGATGGATGAATGGATGGATGGATGGATGGATGGATGATGGATGGATGGATGGATGGATGGATGATGATGGATGATGATGGATGGATGGATGAGATGGATGAGGATGGATGATGATGGATAGGATGATGGATGATGGATGATGGATGGATGGATGGATGGATGATGATGGATATGGATGGATGATGGATGGATGGATGGATGGATGGATGGTGATGGATGGAGATGGATGGATGATGGATGGATGGATGGATGGATGGATGGATGGAGGATGGATGGATGGATGGATGGATGATGGATGGATGGATGATGGATGGATGATGATGGATGGATGGATGGATGATGATGGAGGAGGATGATGGATGGATGGATGATGGATGGATGGAAGGATGGAATGGATGGAATGGATGGGATGGATGGATGGATGATGGATGGATGAGGATGGATGGATGGAGGATGGATGGATGGAGGTGGATGGATGGATGGATGGATGGATGGATGGATGGATGGATGGATGGATGGATGGAGGATTGATGGATGGATGATGGATGATGGATGGATGAAGATGGATGGATGGATAGTGATGGATGGAGGATGGATGGATGGATGGATGGATTGATGGATGGATGGAGATGGATTGGATGGAGATGGATGATGGATGGATGGATGATGATGGATGATTGATGGATGGATGGATGGATGATGGATGGATGGATGGATGGATGGATGGATGGATGGATGGATGGATGGATGGACTGGATGGATGGATGGATGATGGATGGATGGATGGATGGATGGATGGATGGATGGATGATGGATGATGGATGGATGGATGATAGGATGGATTGAGATGGATGGATGATGGATGGATGGATGGATGATGGATGATGGATGGATGATGATGGATGATGGATGATGGATGGATGGATGGATGGATGGATGGATGGAGAGGATGATGGATGATGATGGATGGATGGATTGATGGATGGATGGATGGATGATGGATGGATTGATGGATGGATTGATGGATGGATGGATTGATGGATGAGGGAGGATATTTTACTATTTTGACAGCAACGTACTTGATATAGCAGTTTACAAATGTAGAACTTTCCATGCAGTCATACATGAAATACTAAAGCATGTATGGCACAAAACCAGTGCAGGCCTTGTGGACTGCACTGGTTTGTATATTCATTTATTGATAAAACAACATCAGGTATTACGCTTCTAAGTGATGCTGATGCAAATGGATGAAGGTTATGTTTGTTTAAAAAAATGTGTCAGGGTAAAAACATCAGTGTCAGAAGGAATGATGTCACCTGAGTGCGTTTTAGGTGGCTGAACACTGATTCTTAAATAATAAACTTCACAGTGCATGTGCATGCGTGCATGTGTGTGCATGTGTGTGTGCATGTGTGTGTGCATGTGTGTGTGCATGCACAGCGGTTCCTGAAAAGTCGCAGGATCAGAGTAATTCAACCTGGCAGAAACACAAAAGACTACATCAGGGGTGTCACACTCAGTTTAACTAAGAGCCACACGGGGAAATGAGAATCACATCAAGAGACAAGACATTTATAATTTATTGAAATGAATTGATTTAATAAAAAATGAAAGTCTAATATAGCCTTTAATTGTAGTCCACAACCGGTAGTCCATAATCGGTTCAAAGAGATGAACCAGGAAACAACTGTGTGTTTAAGAATACGACAGCTAGGATGAGACAATTAAACCAAATGTAAAAACAAATCTTTTTTATCCATCCGTATGAACTGTATTAGATGATAATGCATCAGTTGTTCCATTTAGTTGGCTCATTACAAAAAACAGAAAATTTGTTCCGGAACAGGAAAAGTGTGTAACTCCTGCTGAACGTCAGGCTGAGCCTGCTGCGTTGGCTTGCACGTGACAGATCAGCTATTCTGTAGAAAAATAAAGATTATTGAATTATCTCTGATTATGTATTATGTTCAGTCCCACCCTCTGGCATTAACATCAGCACAAACAGTGGCGGTCCTAGCCTGTTTGGCGACCTGGGCGAGCACTCCCTCTGTGTCGCCCGTATCAAAAACCGCTACTGTCCATGATTCAGCATCTCTGGTGGGTTTGGGTTTCAAACACACAGTGACAACATAAATGATGTTCTCTGAAAGTGGAAATTGTTTAGGGCAAATGATTATACTGGTCTATATTTAGACGACATAAAGATGTTTCCAACTCCCAGCTCGATCTAAATGTTCTGCCTTCAGCATCAGCTTTTCTCTTTGGTGTGATTTTGTGTTAGCTGCCTTCTTTTCATTGCAGGTGCTTGAGATATGTGCAGACACCACTGTGCCAACATCAGCTACAGCTAAGTAGAAATTTATTGATAAGTTAAAGGCTAAAAAATTGGTAATGGCCTGATTTGGATTGACCGCCTTCATTTTGATACTTGATATATTTTTAGGTGAAATAAAAGCTAGAGCAACTTCACAAATGTACTGCAAAAACATCATACGATCACCCCTCATTTACATGTCATTTAAGTGTCAAAATACAATTTTCAATGCAATATTTTGTGCCAGTCGATTTGTTAAAATCGGGTAAATTGCCATCCATTTATCCAGCTGTCGTATAAAGACATGACAGGAGGGAAAATTTAACAGCTCCAGAAAAAGTAAAGGCTCAGAACAAACAGACACAGAGAGAGTAAAGCAGCAAAAAGCTGTGTTAATAATGTCTGTGGTGGGCTCAGCTTCTCTCTCCGGTGCCCTGCACGCAACAAAAATATGTGAAGGAAAGTCAGTAATGTCAGCTCTGTTCATTACTGTGCTGTCTGCTTTACAATGACATCCTTTAATGGTTAAACAAAAAGTTTTGAAATTCTAGTGGCTTTAATGCTGTTTAACCACCAGCTTCACGAGCCGGGTTCATATGAAGTCCAGGTCAGAGTTGGTGGACAGCTCCATTGTTTTTAGCCCCAGGTTGTGATATCTGTGACCTTCCTGTGCAATTGAGTGAAATGTGCTCAATCACATTTGACTGTAACAGGCTGGTTCAGAGATCCTCTCAGCTCTGCCGAAATCTGATCTTTATCTTCTTTGTTATCTTGATAGGAACAGACTATGCACAGACCCTTTGTAGGAGCTCCAACACAGCACGCTACAAAGCAACAGCAAGTTCCTCTGCACAGAGTCTGGCTTAATACCTTATAGAGTGCATTATGCTATGAGTTAGACCTTTCAGCAAACTGTCTCGTTCTCATTTCTAGAGTTCACATTACTCATACAGCATGTTCATAACACGGGTCTGAACTTGGGCTGAATTTGCTACTCCTGGGAAGATCACTGCACTCACACACCTGAAGCTTCTGAAACTGCCAAACCTTTCTGCTGACAATAATCACAATATATGTGATTAGCAGCACCTGGCCACCCTCTTAATTCCTGTTGAAGAAACAAGGGTGTGGAGACGTGTGAGGACTTTTCTTGCGATCGTATATGAGCGATGTAAACGGCTCAGATCCCCATCGACACAAACATGACTTAGAAAAACAAAATATAATGAAATGAGCTTTCCAAATGCACAAAAATAACATTCCCAGTGATTTCATTCTCTATCTCATGAACTCTAAAATTCGTTAATAAATGTTTATCAGTGCAGATAGGCAGCTTGTTTGTTTAGCTTCCTCAAGCAAATCCAATGCATCTATCCACAGCAGCTATTCTACAGGACTCAGAGACACATGTCCATATTTATCAAGTGGAAAGGAAGCTTCACTGAGCTTTGTACATCATGTGTCTGCGTGACTGGCTGCTGCAGCCAGGCTGATGCTGCAGCAGACAGTAGATAACAAACACCTCGGCCTGTCTCTCTTTTAAACCACCTTGTTCTTTGTAATGAGGGAGAGGAGAGTGCGGTAAGTTATTCCTCCTCTATGTTTGCTTTTTATGTTTCACTTCTAGATTTCCTTTTTATTGATTTCTCCTCTTTAATTTGTTATTCTGTCTGCAAGAAGCTAAAATAAATAGAGCCATAAACAACAGAAGAAAAGAGAAAAGCAATAAAATTACAAATGGGTGAAAGTGTCTCTTTTTTAATACTGACAGAGACCTGTTATATTTTTAATGTTACAACTCGTTCTCCTCATACTCTGCATTATTAAATGAACAACCTTGCAGATTCCTCTTTCGCTTGGAAAAAGGGGATGAATGTCAGCATAAATAATTTGTTTTTGGTGCTAATAAAATGGCTCAATTTGTGTGCACAGAACTGTGCTTTCATGTGAACGTAGTCTTAGTTTTAATGCTCATTTCTGCACAACTGATCAAATAAAGAAATGATCAAAGTTTTATTGGATTGTTGAGTTTATTCATAAACAGCTGTGTGCAGGCAGGATTGGACCCAAACGCAAACTCACTTTGGTGAAACGTGAACTCAGAATACAGCTGAGAAAATAACACAAAGTATACTGGGAGCACTACATACATGGGGAAAGACACAGGAAACGCACACAACTATGAGGGAGGACGCGACACAGGACGGAGGAGACGCTGACGTAAATACGCAGAAGGATAACGAGGGGAGTGAGGACACACGGGGAACACAGCTGACGTTAACATGACGCCACAGGGGAAGCAAAACAAGACACGCTGAACATGAAAACACGAGACCTTCACAATAAAACAGGAAACTGGAGAACATGACACAGAAGTGGAGGAGAGGCAGACGAGAGGGAGCGAGGGAACGTGACGGACTTGGGAAACATGGAATAAACCACAAGGAGGCGAGGCACAAGAACTCACACAAACACATAAACACAGACGCACAGAGAGCAGAAAGTGGCAATTACTAAATAATCAAGAAACTAAACCGCGACCATGAGAAACTCAAGACACAATAACCAGGCACTGAAACAAAGTTAAGACTAGCAAAGAGAACTTGTACACGGATCGCAATACAAAATGAGAAAAACTCAGCAATACTTCAAACGCTGGGTCACATGACCAAGGACCATGACAATTATTCATTTTTCTCTGACTTTAACCCACAGTCACTATAAAACACTGATGTGAAAATCTCAATGTGTCAAATTCCAGCTTCTTCAGTTGGAGGTCAGACACCAAAATAATGATGCATTTCTGTTCAGTACAAAATAAAAACTCCGCCACTGGGATTCAAAATGAGATTAACCTTACAGATGTTAAAGCTCTCTCGCCGATAATATTGCTGTTTATTCAAAGCTGCTGCTGGGTTGTAATCACAGATAAGCTGACCTTTGGTGGTGAGGGGTAACCCATTCCAGCAGCTTCTCTGAAGTAGAAACACATCCAATCAAAAGTCGTGTTTTTGTTTTGTTCTGTTTTTGTGTTTAGTAAAACCTGTGACTAGCACTCGAGCTCATTAACACATCGTTTACTAAAATATCACTTTTAACACTGAAATGTATTCTTTTGTGCGCTTGTGGGCCAAGTATGGCTCTAATTCAGATTACACATAAAGTCAAGTATGGTCCAAACGCCTAATGTGTTGGTGCTCCATCCATGTGGGTGGAGATGACAGATGACAGCTATCAGCTGCGTCTGTTTTCAAAAGCCAATCATTGGCCTTCGTTTCTCATTCGAGGTTAAACATGCGATATAATCTGCTGATGTTAAATCTGCCGGGTGATATTTGGGGTTTTGTTTGTTTTATTAGTTTTGGACAAATCATTGTGGCTCAGACTGAAGTTAACCTTCATAACTGATTCATTTGACTCCTTTCTAATGTCTTACTGCAGTGCTGTCAGTATGTTTTGAAAATCTTTATGCCCTGATTAATAAATCTCTTATACTTATAACCAGTGTTGGTCAAGTTACTTGAAAAAGTAATCAGTAACTAATTACTGATTACTTCCCCCAAAAAGTAATCCCGTTACTTTACTGATTACTTATTTTCAAAAGTAATTAATTACTTAGTTACTTAGTTACTTTTTAAAAACACGATTTACAACCTGAAGAGGTGATAGAGCGATAGATCTTTCAGCCCAATTCTACTTTTTCTGCATAATCCATCATACAAAATGTAATCAAATGGAAACACCAGATGAGTCAGCCTCTGCTCGCCATTAAAGACAGTGCCAGCACAGGTTCCACTTTTCAGACCCAGAGGATATAATAAGAGGCAAACGTTTTCCGTTTATTATTTTTAGAATGAGAAAGAACATTTTCAAGACTTAACTTGAAGAAAAGGTTCAGCTTTATCCAATCTCAGTGGCGATTTACACTTTGTCTGGAGTGTGATAAACTCTGCTCACAGATTAGAGCAATTCTGTAAGTAAAACATCACTAAAGAAAAAAAAGTGACAGGAGTTTGAGAGTGATAATAAACCAGAGTTACACAACATGCAAGGACCAGATGCAAGAGAGAGAGACAAGAGGATATATAAAGAAAAATGAGTGCAGCCCTTGGATGGCAGATTTAAGGACCTTGTGCCTCAGTGCCAAAGTCACTGTGCCTGACAGTCATTCAGCTCACCTCTAAATTATTCTTTAGGGCTCTGGAGCTGTGGGGTGGAATAATAAGTCATCAGCTTTACCAGCAGCTGCAGATAGGGAGACATTTTCAATTAAACAGTTTCGGCCTTAGTTGATATTCTGAAGTATTTTTTCTCTTTCTTGCATATTTTTTGTCTTTTATCCCGTGTATTCAAACATGTATCCCGTGTATTCAAACATGTACCCCGTGTATTCGAACATGTATCCCGTGTATTCAAACATGTACCCCATGTATTCGAACACGTATCCCGTGAATTTGAACATGTACCCCGTGTATTCAAACATGTATCCGTGTATTCGAACATGTACCCCGTGTATTCAAACATGTACCCCGTGTATTCAAACATGTATCCCGTGTATTCAAACATGTATCCCGTGTATTCAAACATGTATCCCGTGTATTCGAACATGTATCCGTGTATTCAAATAGGTATCCCGTGTATTCAGACATGTATCCCATGTATTCAAACATGTATCCCGTGTATTCAAACATGTAACCCATGTATTCGAACACGTATCCCGTGAATTCGAACATGTAACCCGTGTATTCAAACATGTATCCCGTGTATTCGAACATGTATCCCGTGTATTCGAACATGTATCCGTGTATTCGAACATGTATCTCGTGTATTCAAACATGTATCCGTGTATTCAAACATGTATCCCATGTATTCAGACATGTATCCCATGTATTTAAACATGTATCCCGTGTATTCAAACATGTATCC
>NW_024582366.1:475332-485833 GCF_018398535.1 Haplochromis burtoni
ATCCCGTGTATTCGAACATGTATCCCGTGTATTCGAACATGTAACCCGTGTATTCAAACATATATCTCGTGTATTCGAACATGTATCCCGTGTATTCGAACATGTATCCCGTTTATTCGAACATGTATCCCGTGTATTCGAACATGTATCCCGTGTATTCGAACATGTATCCCGTTTATTCGAACATGTATCCCGTGTATTCGAACATGTATCCCGTGTATTAAAGATGCAGGCTGATACTGTTGGCTCTTCTTGGATGTTGCCCATCAAGTCTGAGTGAACCAAGCAAAAAACAGTTTAACTTGTATCAAGGATTTAGCTTCAATTACCTCAACCTCAGTGACACCCGCTTTCTGCAGCACAGCTTCATCCAGTCTTAACTGTGAATTATTCAGCCGGAGTATAAATAGTGAAGCACTTTCCCAGTGAGAGGGCCGTGGGGTTAAACTGGATCTCAGTGTGAGCCTGTGAAGGTGAGGTGCAGCAAACACAGAAAATATCAGAGCAGCAGCTCCCTCCAAGAGCTGTCAACAAGACTTTGTTGAATCATTCATACTTTTCACTGTCTGCCCTCGTGTTGCAAACAGAATGGATGATGTTTTAGTACAACAAGGTTCAAACCCCGATCATGAACCCTGCAGCTCCACTCTTTAGCTTCGTGTCATACACAAGTTTTCTGTAAAGTTTTTGTGTGCTTATGGGCTGAAATGTGGGCTGAGTGTCTGACACAACACACGTTGCATCACTGTTGGGTCAGAGATGCTCCGCTCGTCGAGCTGGTAGATGGACTGTGTTGAAATTTGGTACAGAATTCATGTTTAATTACAATAAATTTGCACAAATCATTTTTTATATATATATAGCATACTTTGAGATTCCAGTGTAACCAGTGGGAATTTCATCAAATGACGCTCTTCACAAAGACTGCGCCCAATCAGAGGAGGCATAGAAGGCCAACCAGATTAAACTGGTTTTTGAAACCCCACATCACTGTAAAAGAAAAACAACAGTACGTAAGCCATCTTCCCTGCTGATTAACAATACCTCAGTTTAACACATATTAATTTAAACTGAAGACTCAAAATAATAATTACAGATATCTCCTGTAACGTGTTTGCTAGTTACTGTAGCTGTTTATGTTTCAGCCCACTGCGCTGGAGCTGACTGTTGGCTGCTAGCAGTCCCATTGCCTCGGTAACCCTCTAATGTATTTATGTTTCATTCTTATTGGTAGAGACAAGTGTAACGACCCACTTCATATTGCTGGCAGTTTTCTGTGTATGTTCTCGTCAGGTAGTGTGAGGAGGTTGGCCAGAAAGCGCCTGGACGTCACTTCCTTCATCGTCACTTTCAAGTTTCCGACAGTCACAAACGTTGTACAGTTTCTAAACATTCCCACCATAACCATACACAGCTCGATGGTTATTAGTTTTTTGTTTTATTTATTTATTGCTGTAACAAATAATAAAATATCAAAATTTGGGAATATTTTCCGTTACATTTACAGAATCCCAAATGTCCCAAGCTTCTGTATGGATATCTTTGAAATGTAGAGCTGCAGATGTAACTAGAATCAGACGTGCTTTTGAATGAAAAGATGAACAGGAAATGATCTTCTAATGCAGGAGAAAGAGCCACCAGCCAAATTATTCATTCACATGTGCACTTTCCTTTGTCATGTGTTTGAAGGATCGCGTGTATGTGCATGCACTTACACGATGATGAAAGAAAAAAATATTAAAAGGCTGACAAATGCACATGTGTGCCTCTGGTGTGAGCGAGCAGGACCACGCTGCCTCCTCTCTGTGGAGAACTGAGGCTGAATAGAGAGAACAAATGCTTCATACTGTGGCAAAGCACTATACTTCCAGAGAAATAATGTCGCACTAAAGGTAAGTAATGGCCAAAGTAATTGTCGTCATTTTCATCCTTTTCAGAGAGGATGTTAAAATATGCTCTGGAAATAACAAGAATATTCCTTTTTAATAATAGAATTCAAAAATATATGATGCCATGGAATCCAAAACTGGGCTCATTAATGCTGAAAAGATGATGGATCTTTAAAAGTAATGGAGTAATTCTGTACTCCGTACGATCCTTTCAGTGAAGCAGGCAGGCAGAGAGTGGGCGAGAGTGGGAACAGAAAGAGCAGCATTTGTTGTTTCTGAGAAAGGTGCAGAGGCTTTGGGGGAGAATTTCTCAGTGTGCAATAAATAATGCATTGAATTGTATTTATTTGAGTTGCAGATTATACTATATGACTGCACAGTTCAATGAAATCACTGTAAAATAAAATAATAACAGTTTTATATCTAAACGCATTTGCTCAGGACATTTAGTGTTGCTGCGTTGAGACATTTTCTTGCCTTTTGTAACGTCCATCACTCCCACAGCTCCTGACATTGAGGGAACATTATAAACTGACCAGTAAATCACCAGCTTTGCTTCACTCCCTTCAGGTTCGTCAGTATATCATCAAATCCTTCTCTGCTCTTCCCCCAATCATCAACTAGGCTTTCATACCTTTGATTCAGTATTTTGTAAAAGCCTCTTTAGCTCTGAGTTATAGCAGCTTGCAGCTTTCAACTGGAAGCTGCGACATTTGTACTGGGTGTAGATCGACCACTCTGTAGCTTTCTTATGATGCTGCTTTATTGAACGTACATCCAGCATGGGTTATCACAGCACAACAACAGGCAGCTAGGAGTAGAACTGCACATAGACAGCCCTGCCGCGAAGCATGTCAGGGTGGCGTAAAGCCGCAATGCCCACCCCCTCAACACAGGCAACCCAGTATATGACACTGGGCAGCATATTCTTCCTGCCAGTTTCTGTCGAGCACAGTCAGGTCTGAGGGAATAAATCTGTGTGTTTGTTTTGTTGCTGCCACGTCACTTCCTACATCTGCTTGATTAACAAAACAAAATAACTCCGAGGCACAAAAAGAATCCTGTGAGGGTCCGATTACAAAACAGCTTTATCTGGATGTTTAACTAAATCCATTTGTCACTGACCAGTTATCACCGAGTTTTTAGGAGCTTAGCTTTGTCCCCAGCGTTTTCTATAAAAAAGGAGAGCCAGAAAAATGAAAACAGGCTTTAATAAACTCTTCAAAAAACGCAAAAGTTGTCCAAAAGAGTTACAGTTAGTATAACTGGTTTATTTATCATATAATATTATCATAAATAATATCTGACATAACGTGACCTGTGCCCCCAAAGGTACAGACATACTCATGATGTTGTTTGCTTTTCCATTAAATTACCAGGAAATTATAGTTCTTAATAGTACTTATACTGCATTTAAAATTACTTGGAGTATAATTATTTCCTAGTTTTGTAGTGTACCTATCTTTAAGCATTTGTATGTAAGTGTAATTAAACTGTTATTAAGTTACTGGGGAACTACGCCCTTAGTCACAGGTCGGATCATCATATTAAACCTCCAAAGGTGGCACATAGATAAACACTACAACTGTCAGCAGATGTGTGAATCAAAGTGAACACAGTATTTATTTGGATGTGTTACCGAAAGAAAATAAAGGGAAAATTATCCATAGAGGCTCATTATTTTTTGTTGTTGTACCAGGTTGTAAGTACGTCTAAAGTAGACATTTTATGGTGTGAGTCTAAAGTCCTTCACTTGCATTTTGATCCTTGTGGCCGCTCCCAGAACTGTCGTTTCTGGTAAGCAGAACAAATAAATGGACTGGGCTGGGTGAGAAAGGGCAAGCACCGTTAAATCAATACCAAATTAAATATGCAGATCATAGACCACAGCAGTCATGATCAAGGCTAAATACTCCTGCTTTAGGCGCTGCCGGCAATCAGGGTGAACGTGGAAGCTATGCGACTGTTTTATCCAAACAATAGCATTTTTATAGACTCAAATTAAATCCTACATTTCTGGACAGTTTTTTGTGAGACAGATTTAACAGATTAAATAAAGTTCACCTAAACATGGACAGTAGAGCAGTTTTTATTCTCCGTGAGTTCTCTTGTTAAGTACGAGTCATTTCCATTAGGCAGAAAGTTTTGTTGCCATTTTTGAGCCAACCTCAGAGTTTGCACGATGGAGATCTTTTTATTCTGCTGTTCTGCAATTTGCAGGGAAATGTGGGCCAGTTGTGTGAATGGATGCAGCTCACAGCAGTGTAGCTGTGAGCAGTCAGGCTGTGAGGGAAGCAACACTGCTGCTTCCCACTTTACAGGCTCAGAAGACTCTGGCTCTGTTCACAGCTTCAACACTTATCTCCCCTGAGCAGGTGTGTGTGTGTCTGCGAGTGTGCGTGTGAGCAAGCGTGGATTTATCTGACTTGTTATTCTCATCATTCAGATGGATGTTGTGCGTTCGTGTGTGTGAGAGAATCTGCGATGAATGTGTGTTTGTGCCACTTCTTCACATTTGCATGGCTCTGACTGTTTATGTATAGATTAAATTCACTATTTATTTTGCATCTTTAGCGATGCGTCTGCATGTCTGTCTGTATATGGAACTGTTTCAGTGTGTGGTTGTGGAGAATAAACTGTGGTAAAATGCTGGGAGGCTGTCTCTGTTCTTATCACAATGGACGTGGAAGCTGAGGCAGAAAGAAGAAAGAATGAGAGAGAGAAAAAGACCGAACAACACCACACTTGTCAAAAATACATCCCTCTTGTCTGCTTTTTTCTTCTTAAAGAAAGTCTATTGTAAAGCTTTTGCAATTTTCCTCTGTGGACTTTGCAGCACTGTACTGTGTCAGGAAAGTCAAAGTGCTATTGACTAAAATGTCTGAGTGCTGCTTTCCAGTGGGTCATGTGGAGAGGAGCAGAGCCTCTGGAACAACTTACTTCAACTTACTTCTAATGCATGAATTCTCTATAATCATAGCTTCCCCTGTTCTTCACACTCTGGTGCTGTCATGTACGATTCTCACAATACACACCGTCTACCACCTGTTTGAAGCTAATTTGATTGCAGTGATGTATAAGAATGATGTGATACCCAGTTAAGGAGGAACACTGAATAATATATGAAGCTCATCATTCTTCATTTAAAGCTTCCTCTGCGCTGAAGCCCTCCCTCTGTTGGTCTGATACAGACTGTGATGTGTCTCCTGATGCACCGTGAGTCACCGTGTGCCGAGAATGGTTTCTCTCCTCCTTCCAATGCAGACATTTCATCGTGTAGGCAAACTCAACCAAATCCAGCTAATCTTGCACTTTTAAGTCCAGCTGCAGTGATCTGACAGTGTTTGGTCAAATGTTTGTGCTGGTATGCAGATAGAGCTACATCTGACCTGGAGAGCTCTCACTCACTGCTTCATCGTTAGAATTCACAAGCAGGTTTCAAGCAAAATGACCAAATTCCAAAATGAGCTGCCTGATTCATAAAATCTACAGTCCTTGGGTCATGATGCAGACATGGGTGGGATAGAGCAGCACTTACCATGGCAACAAGGAAAGAGAGACACCAAAACAAAGACACAGCAGCCCAATGAGAGGACCTCTGAGAGTCCAGAATGTGAAGCTAGAATATGACAGTAGACGTGTGGTCGAGCTACAACATTTAAAATATGTATTTGGAATTTGTTTTTTAAGTTTTGCTTTCATTGTCATACATTTTATCAAAAAAACTGACTTTTATGTTGCAGTGTTAAGTCAGTGCCGCTTGCAGGTAATGAATTAGCAGAAATATTCCAAATGAAAAAAGTATTCAAAGAATGATTGAGCTGCTATTTGCTGTAACATGTTACACAGAATCACAAAAATCTTTAGTGTAACGGGTCTTTTCTTTCTGTAATGTAGATCTAAAACAACCAGTGTCTCTCTCACACAGGGGCGGATCTAGAAGTGTGGCATGGGGTGGCAAGTGCCACCCTAAAATGATCCCTTGCCACCCCAAGTCCCAACCCAGTTTTGCATATGACAGTGTTGTTTATTAAAATAAGACAGCATTAACAGTTTGAGCGTATTTACAGTCAGCAGTGAATATAAATGCTAAAACTGAAAATATTGCATAGTGTCCCCCCCTACCATTAACAAATGGTTCAGCCCATAGCAGGGTGGCTTTTTTCTTGTTTTCAGTAGCAAGCGATGCTTATGATTGTGCCAGAGCACATTCTGAACAACACCATGGGAATTTCGGATTTTACACAGGTGGGTGGATGTTACACTGTGGAAATGGAAGGTCAGTGTTATTAACCCTCTGTGGTCCACGGACACCGCTGCACCTCCAAATCACATGACTGATGTAAGCTGACACAGCAACAAGCTGCAGCCACGCTGAGTCTCTGTTTCAGCCACATTGAAAGTTCGGACTTCAAAGTTTTAAATTTTAATTACAGGCCAGTAAATCCAGAGTTATGATCATATATATCAGCCAGGCTTTGTTCTAAATACTGTCGTCACGTGTGTGTGTGCGTGTGTGCGTGTGCGCGCGCGCGCGTGCGCGCGTGCGTGTGCGTGCGTGCGTGCGTGTGCGTGTGGTGCGTGTGTGTGGTGTGTGTGTGTGTGTGTGTGTGTGTGTGTGTGTGTGTGTGTGAGTTTTTAGCGTTTCTGTGTTGTGTGTGTGTGTGTAGTTTTAAGCGTTTTGTAAGGACAGCGCGAAAACAATAAAGAAAGAAGAAAAGCCACCTCTCTCCTATCGGTGGAAAAAGAACCATGTCGACCAATTTAAAAAAAGTCAACACATGTGATTTGGTTGTTTAGGAAGAGGGAAAAGTTTTAGGAGTGACGGTAACGGCAGCGAGACAGAGCGAGAGAGAGAGAGTTTTTAGATATAGGAGATTTGTGACGTTTAGTGTGTTGTGTTGTTTAGTCGTTGTTTTGTTTTGTGTGTCAGTGAGGGCACTAATGAATGTCACAGAGGCACATTTGCAATTTAAACACTGTCACTAAGCAGAAAACCAGCGGAGTGATACACCTGCTGTTGTCAGGCCTGCAGGTTTCTCCCTGTGCTGTTCTCCTGTTTTTACTGGCACACATCATTTGTGGGGCATCTTATTGCAACACCTGATTGTTCTCTCATTTTAGTTTTAGTAAGATTTTTAAATGGTTATACAAAATGAAAGAAACGGTGTATTGGCTGCATTTTTAGATAAATAGTTGTTATGTTTACAAAATGTACATATTATATTTGCATTTCAAGTTATAAAAATTTACTCAACATGTCTGTGGGTTTTTTTACAGTAAAAAAAATACTACTAGGATCTTAAGTTCTTTGTGTGATTTCAGATCAGTAATACTAATGCAGTATGTCAGTGAAAAAAACAACTAAATTCAGTTGAGCTGAAAAGATACCAAACAAGGTAAGAGGGGGAAAAAATACAAACGTAAACTCAAAAGGAGTCAAAATCGCGGTTGTATTTCAGACCTCAGTGAGTTAATCCAACAAATCATGAAAAATGAGGTTTACATGTTTGTTCATGACAGTGCAGATTTCTGATATTTTGTGTAATTTAAGCTGTCGGTTCATCTGGACGGTTCTGTTTATGAGGCTGGAGAAACCTGCAGTCAGCTGAAACTGAAGAAGTCACTCGGACGAGTGACCAAACGTTTCTCCCACTGAAAACGTCCAGATGAACAGAGTCCAGTTTTGGGGATTTCCTGACCTTCTTTTGTTTAGTTTTTTCCGTGTGTTCAGAAACTGTCTGCAGTGTGAGCACAGTGGTTGGTCAGTTGGACAACCACCAGGCATACAGTGGAGTGAAAAGTGTCTGCCCCCTTTCTGACTTCCTGTTTTTTGTATGTTTGCCACACTGTTTCAGATCATCAAACAAATATAAACATTAGACAAAGAAAACACAAGTAAACACAAAATGCAGCTTGTAAACGAAGGTGTTCATGATTAAGTGAAAAAGTGATTGCCCTCTAAACCAGCAACGACTGCAATCAAGCGCTTGCGATAAGTCTTCATTTTATTTTGGACCTGCTGGTGTGTTTTGGATCATTCATTTTTTCTCCATTTATGTTTGGATTTTTAAAAAAGAAACACCCATTTTACAATAGAAACGACTGTTTTTGTTTACTTGTTTTATCTTTGTCTAATATTTTAATCTGTTTTATTATCATAAACATTTAAGTGTGACAGACACACAAGAAAAAACAGGAAATCAGGAAGAGGGCGAAGACTTCTTCACACCACTGTACACATGTTGGCTAATCACACAATGATATTGTGTTATGCTGCTTTAGACATACAACATAGTTACTTCATTTAAACTGTCTGTCATTTCACAGCAATGCATAGCATGCAGAACTGTTTAGGATAGTTACGGAGCAAAATGTTCAGAGAAGAACTTGGATGGAGCCCAAGGAGCACAGGGTTCACCGTGAATATTTTATAGGGATCACATTATATTCATTTCATAGAAATGAAGCTGAGAGGCACATCTGATAGCCTGACGTATTATTTAAAGTATGCATTACTATAGCCTACATTTTACATCATAAGATAAAGGGTACTCTGCTAAATGTGCTCTGGATTCTGCACGTGTCAATAATGTATGAGCCGGAGTAGAAAAGTCCTATTTCCTGCTTCCCTCCTGAGGATTGTAGTTGCCATTGGAGTGAGTGGAGCTCTTGGCTGTCACTGTGGAGCTCATAATGCAAACTGCGTACAAATCCTCCTGGGATGATGCTAGTCTGTCAGCTCTTTGGAGGAATGTTCTTGCATTCTTCACAGATTCTGTCTTTCTTCACTTTGCTGGAGGGTTTTTGTTGCTCTGTTTAATTTCTGTTTTTTTGCTCTCTTTAACAGTATAAAATAAAATTGCAATCAAGGGGCAAGTGTGATCAGGTCATAGCTTTACTTTTTAAAATGTTGTTATTATAGTCGTGTTGGGATGTTTCTCTTCACACAACCTCCTCAAAACTGGGAGTTTTCTTTCAGTCAGAACTTGAGCAGCTGGATTCTAGTTGGATTCAGAAGATAATGTGAGAATCCATCTTGCCAGGCTTCATGCTCTGCACTTGTGGCCAAACCACAGTTTTTGGGGCCAGCCAAAATCCCCCGGGGATGTACTGGCAGCTACAGGCATGTTTCAGGTGTAAGTTAGCCTGTCACACACAGTTACAGACACATCATCTGCCAATTTTCTTTTTAGATCCGTGTGCCCTTTTCCAAACGGTTCCAAATAAGGACATGTACTCTGATGCTCTGTCCAACAAACCATCATGTTGCCTCCTGTGCACTCTCCCATCTTTATTAAGTCTCACAGCATGGTTTCTTGCAAGTTCAGGCAGTTGCTTAACATGTAGACTCATGTTGGCCTTAAACACAACCCAGGCTAAAACTGATAAAGCTGCTGTGCAACTGGAACTGACGCCTGTGGAAATTTGATCTGCTTCTCAAAAGGAACTAAATCAGAAGCGACTCCACACTGACACCAGCGCAGATATTACGGTGGTAGAAGGAGGAAATATTTGCAGATAGAATATGACTGTGGTTTGGGTTTAAATATGCATTCATTAAAAACATGGAGGGTTAAAAATTGTGCTAAACTGTAACTCCATTCTTTTAACAGACTCGGTGTATCATGGCACCAGTGCATAAGCACACCTCGTGCATGTCTGTGACTGCGGCTTTGACTGAATGGCATCATTTCACACGCTGTGAATGAAAAACTCCCAATAAAAATGTCAATAATCAGCAGAGCAATGTAACGTTCATAGCATGAACAACTGCTCCCACGAACCAGCCAAGAATTTATCAAGAATCTACTGATCTGCTGCTGCAGGTGTGTGTGTGTGCGTGTGTGTGTGTGTGTGTGTGTGCGTGTGTGCGTGCGTGTGTGTGTGTGTGTGTGTGTGTGTGCTCTAAACTGCTGCAGTTTTGAGTAAAAATGAAGACCTAAAGAGTGATTACATCTGACTTCCATGAAATAAAGGTTTACAGTATTTGTACTAAGAAGGAAAATCACAACCAGCCAATGAACTTCAAAGTGGTCCATCTCTGGTCTCCACCTGACTTTCAGTGTTTTCAGCCCACCTGTGTGTGCCCATGTGGGACAGGAACACTTGATGATGGCTGTTTGGAGCTGCTGCAGACTGGATCTGACACTAATTAAGCGGCTCCCAGATAATATAATTAAGAGTAGTAGAATAACGCCTTTATTTAGGTAAAGCTGTTCTTGCACTTCCTGCATGTCGTTCATCAACAGCACAGCTGCCGATAAGTGACGGTGTGGAGAACAACAAGCACTTTCTCAGCAGCTCTGGCATCAACATAGGAGCAGCTCTCTGCTGCTGGCCAGACAACCAGTGTCAGCACACCAGTATACCCAGTTTCAACCTGCCATGAACTGGTGAGTAACAGAGCAACATGTGACATAATGAGGACTTTTTCCAGTTTGTTGATTTATTTTTTGCTTGTTCCCTGTTGGCCTCTAAACAGCTTCCTGCTGTTAAACAATTAAGATAAGAATTTTATTAATGCTGAGGAAAATTCCTCGTTCCCTTCAAGAGGACAGTGGAATAAACAGACACACAACAAACGAGGCACAGACACGAGCAACAATTTA
>NW_024582366.1:485853-496802 GCF_018398535.1 Haplochromis burtoni
GTGTGTGTGTGTGCGCGTGTGTGTGTGTGCGTGTGTGTGTGTGCGTGTGTGTGTGTGCTGATGGCGGTGTTCTGGGTGCATGCGTGGATATTTTTTTGGTGCAGTGAATACACTGAATGTGTTTTTCACAGCATGTGTGTGTAGAGTTTCTTTTAAGAGACATGTTTTATTGAAGGGTATCAAATCTCAAAAGTCTCCCTCCTTCTCTCTTCCCAAGCCCACTACATCACCATAGCAACCGGACCAATCAGCCTCACTGAATATGCCAGATGAGGCCGACTTGAAAGACTAAGAAAATCCCTCCTTGCCTCCTGCCCCCCTCCGACTCTCATCTATTCCTCGTCCTCTCATCCTCTTTCCTCCCTTCATGCGATTTTATTTTATCTCTCCCTCCCTTGTCACTTTCCCTGCTGTACCATTCTCCCTTCGTCGCATCCATCCCTGCTTGACTCTCCCTCCTCCTATCTGATTCTCTCTCATCCCTTTCCCCCTTTCTCCTTGTCTGTTTTACTTCCCTCTCTATGCATTTCTCTTCCTTCCTCTTTTATTGCATTAAACATGTCTCTCTTTTTCTTGCTGCCCACTCCATGCAATTTCTCTCTGCACTTCTTCGCCCTTCCTTTGCTTCATTGGATTAAAAAGACACACCCAGTCATCGTGCAAAACCATCTCTTTCCCCATAGTGAGATATGGGGACTGGCATGCTGCTGACACTCACCATCTGTCCCCGAGACATGGGGACCAACAGTGAGAGGAGGGGGAGAGAGAGGAAAGGAGAGCAGGGCTGGCTTATAGGAAGCTGCCAAGACAGCCTTGATTATTTCTGACTCTCAATTTGCACTCAGGCTTCAAAGGCAAAACTGCTATTCTGCTTACTGTATATGAAGCAAAGCTATAAATTTGGCACTGAAAAAAGTCTCATTCAAAGATGTGGAGCTTGAATAGAAAACTGGAACGGTGGCGACTGTGATCGTTTTATGACTTATCAGCCAGATACTAAGCGTATATCCTTAAAGGACCACGCCACTAGATTTGCAGAATGAGCAGATCTACTGAGTAAATCCTGTGTGGATAAAATATTGCTGCCAACTAAAAATCTTCCATGTGGACCTGTAATTTTTAAATGTGTTCCTCCAATTGGCAACGTCTCACTTCCTTTTAGTTCACTCTGAAATTCAGCTGGCACAGACTTCAAACGTGAACACATCTAAAGAGCTCATAATGAAACACTTTTTTCATTTAAACACAGAATGTAGTTCCAGCTCCATTTACATCAACAACCAAAGACAGAGTCTGATGATGTGAAACACCATGGCATCATGGGAATTATTGGCTTCACCACCGCTGTACTCAGTAACAGTCTGTTCTCATTCCCAGATACTGCCCTGTGTCAGTGCAACAACATAGCTTGTTATAGGTTTCCAGTTTATTCTGGAGTTAAAAAATACAAATTCCAAAGATAACGCTCGATGTGGAAGATCCATTCATTCATTTTGTTAAATGCTTTTCCATTTAGGAATCCAGGGCTGTGGGGCCGAGCTGACATGGGGCAAGAGGCAAAGTCCACTATGGACAGACATCTGATCAGTCACAGGGTCAACACATAGAAACAAACTCTCATGGTCACCTTCTCTGTGACCAATTTAGAACCATAATGAGCTAACATGCATGTCTCTGGACTGTGAGGAAGCCTACGTAGCTGGATTAAACCTGTGCAGGCACAGGGAGAACATGCAAGCTCCACACAGAAAGGCCAGCCATGCATTCACACACATGTTTTTACCCTTTCATGTCTGCTCTTCCTATTATTGTGGAGCTGAATCAATGCTGGAGTAGTCACGCACTGAAAGGGAATGTGAGTGACCATGAAACCATTACACATGGCTGTAAACCAAAACAGAAAAAGTGGATTCTCTTCATCTGGACGCAGCGTTTTCATCCAAGTCACTTCTTTAGACTCAGCTGAATGATTGATCAATGGCTATGAGAACGTTTTGTACCTACAAAGTAAAGAGTACATAACCTTTCTGGATGTCCTTACCTGGATGATTGAGCATGCATCAAGACAAAGCAGAGACAGAGTGTCTCGCAACTATGAAAAGTCTCCGAAAATGATCAACGTATGCATAAATAATAAGGCGGGGGGGAACTATTGTTCATAATAGAGCATGGAGAGTAGTATTTCCAGCCTGAGGAAAGAAAATGAAGCCTGAAGTCTAGTGGGGTGGCATCAGATACTTCTGTATGGATGCCAGAGGGCAGTGCCTGGGGTATGCCTGGGGTGTTGTCATTTAGAATAGTGCATAGACATCTCACCATTATCTATGATGTGATAAAGGCCTGATGTCCTGGGCAGTTTGTAACACCTCCTGCTGAGCCTTCTTGTCCTGGGCCGTGCTCGTCTGCTAACAGTAAGGACCTGCAGCAGTTCACCTACTCCACCATCATCTCAGCGCCTCTTTCCAGAAATCCAAAAATTAGCTTCTTCGTTTTGTTGAGCAGGAGTTGTTTTCTATGGACCTCGTCTCCTGTGTTTTCTGTGGACTTTCACAACTGTCAGTTGCCTTCCAATCTGCACTCTCACCATGATATGTTGTCTAGCCATCAACAGTCTCCAAACTTCAAAATAGAGTTTCTCCATGTTTGGGAATACAGTCACCGGTGTGCATCTCCAACAGGAGTAAGCGAAGGAAACAACCCTGGGGGGCTTTGGTGTTGAGCGGAGGAGGTGTGATTGCCAATCCAAACTGTCTGCGTTGTGTTTATGTGGAAGTCCAATATCCAACTGCAGAGTGTGGCACTGAAGACAAGAGTGCCAAGTTTGTTTCCTGGGGTCATCATATGAATGCTGAAATGGAGTCAACAAACAACAAGGTGATGTACATGTTATCATTTTACATGTGTTTGGAGACAGAGCTGAAGAAAAGGCATCCTCACAGAGCAATTTATCATTATAGAATATATGATTAGACTTAAACATCATCAACTTGACTTCTGTCACCGTTTCATATTGTTGCCTCAAATTATACAGGCACGGATTGTAATTTTTTTTTTCTTTTGATATTGGCTTTTACATCCTGTTTTAATTGATTTTGTTTTTTTCTATGGTGTTTTGATTCTTTGATGGCGTTTCCCCCCCCCACACACACATTTCATTGTTTTGTGAAGTTTTGCATAATTGTGTGTGAGGGTTAGGCTCTTTTTTTTTTCTTGCTGTTGAACAGTGATATCTCACTTGGGCCAACATGTTAGGTGAGGAAACTGCGGATGGCGCTTTGCCTGATCTGTTCTCTGCGGGGAGTAATATGACCTTTGGTTTGGGGAGGGGTCATCAGATTGCTCCAAAGTGTTTTGGGAGGGGTAGGCCAGTAGTCCCGGGTATTGGTGCCCACACTGTAGACCAGTCAGTGATGCACTCACCATTAATGCCAGCAGCTAGCTCCACACCAGCTGCTTGCGAACGCCAAACACACACCCAGGCTGTCACTAGTGACATGTTGAGCAGCTTGATTACTGACTTAGCAAAGCAAATTGGGGAAAATATCACGTCCTCTCTTAACTCTATGCACCAGCCAGCCCCCACCCAGCCACAGTCTCCCCAGAATGTGTCCTCGAGCTGCAATGACCAGTCCCAGCTGAAGGTTGTTGTTCAGTCAGACACCAAAGCTCCACCATACTTCAAGGGTGACAGCACAGATCTATTTCCCATCAGTGAATGGGAGGACATGATGAGATGTTATCTGCACAGAATCAGCTGTGACACAGATGAAGAAATGTTTGCCATATTAATGTCTAGACTGACTGGCAAAGCCAGAGATGTGGTCAAGGTGTCACTTCGTTGCCGCCCTGAGTTGAATCGGAATGATCCTATTACTGCTGTGTTTGACATACTGAGGTCTAACTTCAGCGACTTGACATATTCCAGCCTGCCCATGAAAGACTTCTACAGTACTGTGCCACGTCCAGGTGAGAATGCCATGGATTACTGGATCTGGTTGAACAAGTCTATTGACGCTGCTGATGAGTGTCTCTGCAGGCGCGGCAAGCTGGTAGAGGACCCCAGTAGTGAGGTTGTTTCGATGTTCATTAATCACTGTCCTGACCACAGTCTTGCCTTGTCTTTTCAACTGAAGGCTCCTGAGGAGTGGACTGCAGCTGAGGTTCAGAGCCGTCTGGACAACTATGTGAGGAAAATGAGACAGTCTAGTGTTTTGTCTCATAATACAGCAAGTCTGTCCATCCCACATCAGAGCCCTGTTGCTGTTAACAGCCAGCCCCACTCCAGCGGTGCTCAAGCAGTCCCAGTAACACATGAGCCAGCCTCGTATCCTATGTCCTCTGTTCCCTCTGCAGCCACATGTCAGCCTCTCTCTTCTGATGGCATGGTAAGTGTGCAGCAGCCCTCTGCTTTTCCTCCTTTGACTCTACATGTCATGCACCCATCTTTGCCTGTTTCCGGCCCTCCTCCAGCTGAGCCAGGTGTTCAACAGATGGTAGCACTGTTTGACAAGGTTCTGTCTATGTACACTGCATCACTAGCCACTGGTCCTAGGTGCCCACAACCCACAGGTCATTCCCGTGGGCACCGCAGTGCTCATCGTGCTTCGTGCAGAGTGTGTGGCTCACATGAACACACAACCCATGTGCATTGTAGGCTGTACAAGCTATGCCACAGCTGCTTTGACCCTGGACACATGAGGCGTGTGTTGTGTTTACAAGGTTCTATAATAAAGGAAGCAAATTAGTACGTGCTGTGACCCTGTCAGACCAGGAGTGCCGCTAATGAGGCTGGGTAAGAGAGAGGAGAGAAGAAGAAAGTAGAGAGAGGTAACAAGATGGAGCTACGCTGTACAGCCTGAAATAAAGTGTTGAACCCAGACGTCGCCTCCGCTGCCTGATTACAAACTCAACAAATTGGCGATGAGGATGAGCGCTTCAGTGCCAAGCCCACCTCCCTTTTTGCAACATGCGGGTGAGCTGCCAATACCGTTTATGACGTGGGCAAATTCTTTGAGAACTACATGCTAGTGATAAATGCTACGGGAGATGCATGGCTGGAGGCGAGACAACGAGGCGTCTTATTACATTGCTTGGGACACACTGCCAAATCAAGGTACAACATTTGCTGAAGCCATGACTGCGCTTGAAAACCACTTTGTCCCTAAAGTGAATGTAGTGGCATGCCGGCACACATTCAGACAGCGAGTTTAGTGGGCTGATGAAACTGTGACCCAGTATGTTGCCGCCCTCAGAGCGTTAGCTGTGCCATGTGGTTTTGGAATAATGGAGGGTGAAATGATTCGGGATCAACTTGTTGCTAATGCTACTCTCAGTGTTGTTAAAGAAAAATTGCTGCTGGAGGAGGACCTTACATTGGACAAGGCAGTTACTATTGCGTGTCAGGTGGAGGCTGCAGTCAAGAATGCTACACTCCTCTCTGCTGCGCCCACGGCCCAGACTGCTGCAGTACAAGCTGTGGGGGTGAAGGACGCACGTCTTCAGGGAAAAAGACGAGCGCGACCAGCTCAAGCTCGGGGACCTACATCTAAAGAAGGGCACAAAAAGGCAAGTGATAAAGAGCAAAAAAGGGCACTTTGCCAGAGTTCGTAAATCAGCTGTAGCAGTGGTCAGGGAAGTAGTTGTTCCTGAGTTTACAGTTTTATGTGTTGATGATCACAAACTGATGACTGCAGCATGTGATAAGATTACATGCAAAATGAACATTGAAACACCACAGGGAAACTCTCAGGTTCTGGAGTTAATTGTGGATACAGGAGCTTCAGTATCTATCCTCCCAGAAGCCATCTACAAAGAACATTTTGCACCCTGTGCATTGACTGAACCGAAAGTTAAGCTTGTCACTTATGCAAAAGGTGACTTGCCTGTCATTGGCTGTGCATTGACTGAACCGAAAGTTAAGCTTGTCACTTATGCAAAAGGTGACTTGCCTGTCATTGGCTGCCTACAGGCTTCAGTGAGGGTTGCAAACAATGACAGAAAAGTGCCAGGATCATTCTTCATAGTTAAAGATGGATCACCGTTGCTGGGGTTGGACTTAATTAAAGCACTTAACATTGATATCATTGCTGGAAAAGTCATCAACAAAGGAGAGGATCCTGCAAGAGGAGAACCAGCCAGTAAACAAACATGCATGGTGAATAACATTGATTCCTCTTCTTCCCATCATCTCGGAGCTGTTAAAGGGTTTATCCACAAAGTTCAAGTGAACAAGACAGTACAGCCGGTTCGTCAAAAACTGCGGCGTCTACCACTCAGCATACGTGAGGAGGTGTCAGCTGAATTGAAACGTCTACTCCAAGCAGGCATCATCGAACCAGTGGATGCAGCTGAATGGGTGAGTCCTCTGGTGGTTGGAAGAAAAAGTAAGGGAGACTTAAGACTTTGTGTGGATCTGCGTGAACCTAACAAGAGTGTGATCATGGACTGTTACCCTCTTCCTCACATGGAGGATTTGTTCGCACAGCTGGCTGGGGCTACACATTTTAGCCAGATTGATTTAAGTTCAGCTTATCACCAACTGCCTCTTCACCCTGATAGCCGAAGCCTCACAGCATTCATAACCCATGAGGGACTCTTCCGGTTTACCCGAGTTCCATTTGGACTTGCTTCAGCCCCTTCTGCCTTCCAAAAGATGATGCAAACAGTCCTAAAAGACCAGACAGGAGTACAGAACTACTTGGATGACATAATAGTGTATGGACATTCCAGAGAAGAGCATGATGAACGGTTACAGGCTGTCCTCCAACGCCTGAAGGATGTCGGTCTGCAGATCAACTTCAACAAAAGTTCATTTGGACAGACATCTATTCCGTTCTTGGGACATGTCATTTCCAAGGATGGCCTGAGTCCCAGCCCAGACCACCTGACTGCCATTGCCAAAGCCCCTGCACCAAAGGACATGGCTGCTCTTCGTTCCTTCTTAGGCTTGACTTCGTGGTTCAGCAAATTCCTAGCAAACTATGCAACTGTGGTTGAACCACTCCGTGAGTTACTTCGGACAAGTCAGACGGCTGAACTTCAATGGACTGATACAGCAAATGAAAGCTTCAACAAACTGAAGGAAATGCTACTAAAAAGCCCAGCACTGGCAATCTTCAACCCAAATCTGCCAACGTTCATCACCACTGATGCGTCAGATTATGGTCTTGGAGCTGTTCTGACCCAGATCAACTCAAACAATGAGGAACGTGCTGTTGCTTTTGGTTCCCGCACCCTGTCCCCAGCCGAGAGGAAATATTCAACAATTGAAAAAGAAGCCCTCGCCTGCGTATGGGCCGTTGAAAGATGGAGGACGTACATATGGGGACGCAGATTTACTCTGAGAACTGATCACCAGGCCCTCACCACCCTGTTAAGTACTAAGGGGATGAACAGAGCTGGCATGAGGATAGCACGTTGGTCAGCCAGACTGATGTGTTTCCAGTATGACTTAGAGTACCGTCCAGGAAGCCAAAATGTTATAGCTGACTGTATGTCCCGTGTTCCCCTGCATACCACAAACACAAGTGAAGACTCTGAACAGGACTTAATCACAGAGATTGCTGAAATTTCTCCTCAGCTAACAGCGCTTCCACTGGCTGACTTCAGAGCAGAATGTGAAGACTGTCCTGAATTAACAAAACTAAGACAGATCGTTCTTTCGGGCTGGCCGAAAGTACGAAAATCCTTACCAGATGATGTCAAACCCTACTTCCTGGTCCGACATGAACTGGCAGCAGAGTCACCGCTGATATTTAGAGGAACACGGCTGATTGTTCCCAAATCTCTGCGAGGAAAGGTAGTGCACCTGGCCCATGAAGGACATCAAGGCATGGTCCGAACCAAACAACGCCTGAGAGATCTATATTGGTGGCCAAACATGGATGAACTGGTCCACGAAATATTGTCCACATGCACAACCTGCCAATCATGTGACAAGACTGCAGCTGTTTCACCTGCACCGTTACAACCCATCAAATTCCCAGAGGGTCCGTTTCAACATGTTGCTGTCGACATTGTTGGTCCGTTTGAACAAGGAACCTATGACTGCAGGTTTGCCATCACACTAGTTGACTATTTCAGTAAGTGGCCTGAAGTCGCATTCACACCAAACGCCTCAACTGCGACAGTGATTGCATTCCTGACTTCCATTTTCGCCCGTGAAGGAAACCCTTATGAAATTACAACTGATAATGGTCCGCAGTTCACCTCAGCTGCCTTTGCTGAGTTTCTCGCTGAAAGGGGCATAAAACACATCAGGACAAGCGTCTATCATCCTCAAGCAAATGGATGTGTGGAGCGCTTTAATAGAGTACTGAAGGACTCCATACAGACAGCACAAGCTACTCAGCGACCATGGAAAACTGTGGTTACAGAACTGCTTCAAAATTATCGAGCGACTCCCCACGCTACAACCGGTGAGTCCCCTTTCCAGCTCCTCAGAGGAAGAGCCATGCGGACTAAACTCAACATTCTGCCACCACCAAAGGATGCTGGACAATATGACCACATCAGATCCAAAGTGACATTGACACAGAAAAGAAGTGCACTTTATACAGACAGAAAGAGAGGTGCTAAACCTACTAAAGTGACTGTGGGTGCTTCAGTGAGAGTACGAAAGCCATTCCATGTGGGAAAAGGAGAGCCACAATACACCAAGCCGCGGGAGGTACAGCAGCAGACGGGTGAGAGTTCTTTCATCCTCAGCGATGGGAGAAGATGGAATGCAGCACGTCTCTCACTTGTCCCAGAGAACTCAAAACACACACAAAGAGCTGATACAGAGACAGAAAACATCAGCTCAGCACAGACTGCTACACGTCCCACACTGCAGAGGGACAGACAACCACCAAGATGGACAAAAGACTTTGTTATGAAATAGTTCAGAGGTAAAAAGAAAGGAGAAATATGCAGATGTGAGAAATGACTGTGAAGGGAAAGTGCATTTGAGTTTCATTAGTTATCTTTAATTCCAGCTGTGACTTCTGATAAGCTGAGAAGAGGGCACATGGTTGTTCCTTTTGATTCAGGGTTGATCCGGGGCACGTTTACTTTGCCATTACAGTTCTTTTATCAGGATATATATATAATACTGTTCTGAAGTTACTAATTGCCTCAAAAGTAAAAGGCTGTCGAATGTTTCATGTTGTGCTACAAGGGAGAGAGTATTATTTGAGAAAAGGGGGAGATGTTGTGTTTACAAGGTTCTATAATAAGGGAAGCAAATTAGTACATGCTGTTACCCTGTCAGACCAGGGGTGCCGCTAATGAGGCTGGGTAAGAGAGAGGAGAGAAGAAGAAAGTAGAGAGAGAGAGCAAGATGGAGCTCCGCTGTAAAGCCTGAAATAAAGTGTTGAACCCAGACGTCGCCTCCGCTGCCTGATTACAAACTCAACAGCGTGAATGCCCACAGTTGCACCAGAAACCAAGCATTTCAGTCCCTCCTCCCACCAATGCTGCTGTAAACTAGCCAGCCCATGTAACGAGAGGAGTAGCATGGGCAGTGTTGATGAAACCCTCACAAATGTAACAGACCCAGAAGCCATATATGTTAACTGCTGTAGTAGCCTCTCTGATGAGAAGACTGTTATTATGGGTTCACAAAGAGTTGGCAGGGCTAGTGAGTTGTTTTACACTCCAGTGTCGGTCAGTGGCCGGTGTTCCCTGACAGGCATGCTTGATTCAGGAAGTATGTCATGCACACTAAGTGAAGAGGCTGATAGCAAGCTAAGAGCCGCTGGTGTTGCTCTGATTCCGCAGCATGCCCCTGAAAATGTGGTGCTGGTTGGTTGCGGTGGCCTTCTCACACAACCGAAATGCGTCTATGATTTGGACATTGAAGTATATGGGACTAGGTTTCTTGTACCAACGTTTGTGGTTCCTGGGCAAAAAGATGAGCTCATCGTGGGGAGCAATGTGATCCGGCCCATCATTCAGAAGATGAAGGCTGATACAAAGTATTGGGAGCTTATTAACTCCAATTACACTGGCACTGATTGTGAAGACTTCCTGCAGTTGCTGAGCTGTATCTCACGGTGGTCTGCTCCTGTGTTGCCAGATAAAGTAGGTACAGTCAGGTTGCGGAAGAGTGTCACTCTCCTGCCACAAAAAGAATATGTAGTTTGGGGAAAGCTGCCACCTTCTGCCCTTGTGTCTCCAGGAAGTACTGTCGTTGTGGAACCCACGTCAGCCCGTTCCACTCCAAAGAACATAATGGTGGGGCGCATTATAACACCCATGTGGGGAGATCGTTGGGTCCCTATGAAAGTCCTTAACCCAACAGAGAGCCCTGTGACAATGCTAAGATTGCGGATGTCTTTCCTTGTATTGCTGTGGAGGACCTGCCCATCACTCAAGGTCTCTGCGAGACTCTGACCGACCAGCATACCAGTTTTCCCCCCTCATCAGATTCTGTGCCTGACTCTGCACAGCTACTCAAAGATGCCGGGTTGGCTGACATTGATATTGAGGGCTGTGAAGTGTCAGATGGGTGGAAGAGGAAATTGGTGGAGCTTGTGTTGACTTACCAAGATGTGTTCTCTAGAGACAAACTGGACTGTGGTGAGGTGAAAGACTTTGTCCATCGTATCCACCTCACTGACGACCGCCCTTTCAGGCTTCCCTATCGCAGAGTACCCCCGGCTCACTATCATAAGTTGCGAGAGGTGCTGTCAGACATGGAGATGAAAGGCATCATCAGTAAGTCCACCAGCGAATACGCCTCGCCACTGGTAATTGTTTGGAAGAAGTCAGGTGACTTGAAGATATGCACTGACTTCCACTGGCTCAATGCCAAAACCGTTAAGGATGCTCACCCACTGCCCCATCAGGCTGACTGCCTTGCTGCCCTTGGTGGGAATGCTTTCTTCAGCACCATGGACCTCACATCCAGATTCTACAACATTCCCCTCCATGAGTCTGACAGACGGTACATCGGATTTCACTTTTTT
>NW_024582366.1:504174-536942 GCF_018398535.1 Haplochromis burtoni
CAGTTACTCATATTTTGTATTCTAAATACGTAACGGCGGTACATGTATTCCGTTACTCCCCAACACTGTAAATCACATCTTGTTATAATTACACAAAATGTGTTCTAAACCCCCAAACTGTTCCTTTTATACCCGACATTTAGGACCTCCAACCCTGTAGTTGTGTTCATTATCAGTTAGAGCCCCTCCTCATTCTTTTCTTCTTCTTCTTTGGTGCAATCCTATAAATACAGTGTACCCCTTTTGCCTCTCCCCTTTTCTACAATTCCCCTGTGGGAGAGGTGGGTGTCATTTCTTTCCCAACACTGTAAAACACACATATAATTCATATTTAGCCACCCTGATGTTTCTGATTGCGATTTTAGTTCAATTATTGTCATTATTAAGCCTGTTTTTGTTAGATGTTATAAGTGTGTAGTATGTGTGTATCATAAATGTGTTTTAGGCGCCATAAATGCTAGCATGAATGTATACTTCTTGCTAGCTTGGAAGTTGTGGTGGGTTGAGCTAACCCTCTTCCCCACTGTTTGTATTTGGTTGTAGGAGCTGGAGTGGGCAAATTATTTACTTGGAGGTCTTTCTTTCTTTTACCTTTTTTATGTCGTATTTCATGTTGTTGTTTTTGTTTTATTTTATGTCAAATATGTTACGTGTAAATGCATACTTTATGTTTAATGTAAAAATAAATGCCAGCCTTTTCTACAATTCCCCTGTGGGAGAGGAGCTGGAGTGGGCAAATTATTTACTTGGAGGTCTTTCTTTCTTTTACCTTTTTTATCAGACACGCAGAATCACACCGGTTACAGCTACACACTAGCTGCTTGTTTAGGAACATCTGTCAGCCAAAGTTTTCTCTCTCTGAAGCCAGAACAAGATCCAGCTGGGCGAGACCGAAACAATAAATGCACCTACTGTCCAGCTAGCTATAAGGATCCAAAATCATTTTTTATACATTTTCTTTGTAAAACGGTTAATTTTCATTGGAAAATTGAAAATTTTGAACAAGAAAATTCTGTGGAGATTAATTAACTTTTGAAGCCAGCTTCCCATGGCCGGTTGGACTGAAATAAATCCTGGCAAAACGTTACTCATTTATTTGTTTATTGTTCAATAAACTGTATAGAGTTATTGTAATAATTAAACCAGTTTTCCTGTGTAATAATAAAACAAGAGAATCGTTAAAATGATTCATAGGCAGACTGTAATATTATTGTTGTCATTTTTCTTCCAGATCCATTGGGCCCGTTTACATTCATTCATGTGACAGACGTGTCAGTCGAAAGCTGATCTGCTGGTTGTGTTAAATATCAACACTTCACCGAGTTCTTTTGATTCCTCAGAGACATGGAAGACAAAACACTGCTCATAGACCATTTAACACTTTATTTCACTTTCACGATACTTCTAGAAGGGAGATGCGTCCTGCATGACACGTTGCAGCGGATCTCAAATGGTGACGAACACCTGACAGTTTTATTACCGGGCGCCTTATTCTAGTCTAAACAACAGCATTTCAGTAAGTTTCCACTACAAGATGCTTCCCTCTTATCTCCTGCTCTACAGGCAAACATGGGCGAGAGTCCTCGACTGAAGGACACCTGCTCTAATGCCTTTATTGTTCAGGGCTGTGTCCACTTAACATACTTCTATATGATTATATGGCACTTTTGATTAATATGAGATTAATATAAGGCCCAGTAATAAAACACTTCAGGTAAGATCATTCCAACAGTTCCTAGAGCTGTTATATAACCACAAGCCAAACTGAGGTTTGTTTGGTCTCTCATTTGTAGCTCCTCCCACTCACTTGTCCACTCCTGCTTCCAATAAGGATAAAATACATCTGCTGATGTGGTTTAAAAAAAACACTGCACCCTGTTCTTAATAGCATAGTTTAATATTGCAAAAACGCAGCATTGGAAATGTACAGAAGTGGTTCACAGACACTCGTCTTTTGCACAATCACTCAGAACAATTTACTGCCTTTCTCCACTCATCGCAAATCCATCAGGGCTGTCCATTTCCCCAAATCCTTTTCTTAGTATTTTCATCCAAATCACCAGGTTACCAGAGCAACAGCTGCACAGAGCCTTTTCTTTTAAATAATCTGACCAAAGTGCTGCAGAGGGGCAGCAGCACAGCAGCTGTAGTTACATCGAAGGTCTATCTGTGTCTCAATTACGATTTTTATTTGTGGTTGAAGTAGTTACAGCGTAAGCAGCCAGAATACATCTACAAAGGCTGGTACTGAAACCAGAGTGAGAACACTGGTTTACCAATAAAGGGGATCATTTATTGTTTGCCACACTGAAGGACCGAAATAATGAGTTAGTCCGGTCTCGTAGAAAACACGTGAAATAGTCATGAAAATGAATCACTGCACATGAATATGGACACAGGTTGTTTAGAAAATATTGAATCCAATTTCAAATGCACAATTGAAAATAATGCAGCTCTGAAAAAGCATCAACGGCTTTACTTTAACCAAAAAGCTGATCTTTCTTCTTTTTTTCACAGTATAACTTGAGTGTAGAAATCACAAGTTCAAACTACAGTCTTATTATGAGAGACTTTGTGCACATGGACATAAATCATTGCAGGCTAATGCAAAAGTACGGCTGTGTAAACTAAAGAAGGGGGAGACACGGGAGACAAAGGGACAAATATTACAGCTGAGATCATGGGAATGCAATTCAGTTCAGTTCAGTGTATTCAATATGTCATTATTATTATTATTTATAGAGCAGTTGTTCAAGGCACGTTCAGTTGTAAGGTAAAGACACCCCAACAATCAATAAATCCCTTATGAGTAAGTGCTTTGGTGAGAGTGGGAAGAAAAACTCTCACAATGAATTACTCAGTACTCAGGCCACATAACCATAGACTGTACACAAAGACTAATCTGTTTCTTTATTCTGCTTTTTCAGCTGCTTCCTTTAGAGGTTGCCCCACCGCACCTCTACCTCACCAGCCCTGCATATCCTCCTTCACTACATCCATGAATGTCCTCTTCGGCCTTCCTCTTCTCTTCCTGCCAGCATCTGTAGTTCTCTTTTTTACCATGAAGTCAGACTGCCATCATCTCCTTTCTTAACCTTGCTTCAACAGCTCTTTTCCCTTCGTGGTTCATCAGCTTTATCGCTCTGTAGCTACAGCTTGCACGTCACCTTTGTTCTTGGAAACTGGTACCAGTAAACTTCTATATTCCTCCGGCATCCTCTCAGTCTCCAAGATTGTGTTAAACAGTCTGGGTGAAGAACATTCACTGCCTCTCTCCGAGACGTATCCACACCTACACAGGTATGTTATCTGAAACAGCTTCAGTGTTTTTAACATCATTATTTTATTCTTGGTCACAACCAACATCTTGAAGGCAGGAAATCCTCCCCAAACCGGACTGTGCACTACAGCGTTGTCCAGCTGAGAATCATGGGTAGAGATTTGAAAGTCATATTGTCCAAACTGAAGATTTGCTGCCCTTTGGCTACAGCTAGAAATCCTGTCCATGAAGATTATAAACAGAAAGTCTGTCATGGCAGATCCAGCAGGGTCCAACACCCAATGGGTCTCATTTACTGATGGCAAAAAGCAGCTCTCACTATAGTCGTACATGGACAGAATAGCCTATAACATTGGGCCTGAAATATCCCACACTCCGTCCCTGACAAGACTCCCCAAGGGATGCAGTGATTTGCCTTCTCAAAGGATTGACTTACACTTTAGGAACATGTTTTAAAGATGTTCATATCTCAGCTTTCCACAAAAGAAGCCTCATACTGAAGGGTACAGTACACTTACATGAAATCTACCGAGTACATTCAAGCTCCCACTTCAGATTCTGGATATTTTTGGGGCCCTTATTGTCTAGACAATAGCTGCATGGACTGACAGTTGCCACGGAGAAAAAAAAGTGATAAAAATTATTACATGTCACTGTAAGATTCAGAGCAGAGGCAGAGTACACTGGTGTACGATGACACCCTCCAGATTTAATTCTGAAAGAGCAGACTCTAATAGACTTCTTTAATCCTGATATGTGACACCGTGTACTTTGTAGAATAAGTCACCTGTTCCTCTCACTCTTCTCTCTGTGGAGCTATCTGGCCTGTTAGCTCCACCGGCTCCGAGTGCTAATTACTGACATTTCTCCTGAGGGGTCCTACTGCGCTGTGGGTGTCTCAGTACCTTTCATTCCATCAGTGGGGACACTCGCAAAGGTCACACGCCGCATAACACACACCGTCTGGTGAATCAATGAGTCAACCTGTGTGTGTGTGTGTGCGTGTGTGTGTGTGTGTGTGTGTGTTGTGTGTGTGTGTGTGTGTGTGTGTGTGTGTGTGTGTGTGTGTGTGTGTGTGTGTGTGTGTGTGTGTGTGTGTTGGTGCGGTGTGTGTGTGTGTGTGTGTGTGTGTGTGTCGTGGTGCGTGGTGTGTGTGTGTGTGGTGTTGGGTGTGTGTGTGTGCGTGTGTGTGTGTGTGCGTGTGTGTGTGTGTGTGTGCTGTGTGTGTGGGTGTGTGTGGGTTTGTTGTGTGTGTGGTTGTGTGTGTTAGTGTGTGTAGTGTGTAGTCAGTAGTGTGTGTGTGTGTGTCTGAAAGAAAGAGAGAGAGAGACATGCATCCATTGTAGCGAGCGTCTGTGTTTTCTTTCTGGGCCCTCAGGTGAACTTATCAGCACTGAAACTTTCATGCCTCAGTCATTCCACATTCTTTTAATCCCACCAGTGAAGAGCCTGCGCTATTATTCGTAGCTATAATTTACAGATGTTCCCTAAATGCATCAAAAACATGCAATCATGAAGCTACTGTTTGTAAAGACGACTGAACGTGAATGTGCAGAATGGTTGCAGCTTTCTCAAAAACTGCTCATCCAACCAATGTGTGAGTGATTAAAGTCACTTAAGGAACCCATCCATCCATCCATCCATTCGCTTCCGCTTATCCTTTTCAGGGTCGCGGGGGGCGCTGGAGCCTATCCCAGCTGTCATAGGGCGAAAGGCGGGGTACACCCTGGACAGGTCGCCAGTCTGTCGCAGGGCTAACCCAAAACCAAAAATTAAACAAATAGCGAGAGAAATGCTTATAGTGCGCCTTTTTTCAGCTTTCTTTATGAAAACCAGCTTGAGAGCATCAGACTGACAAAGACTGATGTCAGTGAATGTCGTAACAATGATAGCCAAACAAACATTGTCTCTGCCATGAATGTGGAAGTCTGTGGAGTTCATAAATACTTAAATATGGATTAAAAATGTGACTTTGCTATATTGTCTCCAAATAAGAGGAAAACACCAAACCAAGCCCAGCTGACATAAACTCATTTTCCCAGTTATCTTAATGGATTTTGCCAAAAGGGAGAGGGAGCCCCTCCAACACTCCTTTGTCTCTGCATCCCTCTCTACCCAGAGTAGATCTCAGGTATATGCTGAAGCTGAATCACGATCCGAATTTTGGCATGTTTTTCTGCATATTTCCCACAAGTTGAATCTTATTAATAAGACTTGAATCATAAGCTGGCAACAAACCATAGACTTCTTTCTTGCAGGCCCTGTAGCTTTGCTGGGAGGATCATTTTATCAGAGATTTGTATTTGAGACGAGAGAAATAAATTTGATAGAGGTTTCATTCCAGAATCAGAAACCTTTAAAAGACCATTACAGCCACCCTCCCATATTGGACTGAATAAAGATTTGATAGCTATTGATCCCTCACTAACCTATGAGTCTACAGTTTGCTATATGTGCTCGCAGACTCGTTAGGATCCTAAACAGATGTTTCCCTTGAAGTGGAACTGGGCCAAAAGTGCTTTAACAAAGGCAGATTATTGCAGATTAGAGGTTCCCCTCTGCGTGCTTTGTTTTTCCTGCCCTTAAAGATGTACCCATACTCTTACTCAGGCCTGATGTTTTTACACTAGTTTCATTAAGGTTCATTTTCCCCAAAGGTTCAGAGCACAACTGTGAGTGTTGTTAATAAGGGACGTAAAGTCCAGGCTGTGTGTGAGCAGCAGGGTGGTGCGCTGCCAGTTTCAGGTGATGGTTGTTATACATTTGCTTATCTAAGATGGCATCTCTTCTGCGCATGTGCATCTCCTTTCCTCCTCAGCTGCCTGTCAGACCCATCAACACATGCAGAGAAAATGTCAGAGAGGAACGAAGCTGATATCGCCAATCTCTGCCTCCTGCCTGAAAAACAAATTAAAATCAGCAGCGCTGGATATTTGTGAATCAAAAAAATGCACAGCAGGTTTCCTCCCAGAGTTGATCTCCAGTTTGCAAGAAAATATCAATGTTTCAAAGGTATGGTTTGGTTTATTTTAGTCAAAAGGTATATAGCAACATTTAAGAAAAAAGGTATTATGGTTTAAGTGATGATAAACCACGTCCCACAGCCAAGCAGAGCTTTTCTTCTTCTTTTCTTGTTGACAGTTTTAACCTGAGGGATCAGTTCACAGTTCAGGACTCCTGAATGTTAAAAGAAGAGCACGGTCGCTGCTTTCAGGCGTGGCCTCTTGAACCGCTCTCAAAGAATGAGAGCCAGCTGTCATCACCAGCAGTAATCCTTCACACAGAGTTAATGTCATGTAGACACAATCGTTGATTTTTGCTCTTTGCATAACTACTTTGAGGTTTGTGGTGAAATCACAAAGTGTAAGTTGTTAGTAAAAAACTTCCACGGAGCGATTTATGAACTGGACTGGAGTGCATGTAGACATGTCCGAGGAGATATCGTGACCAAGAGATTCGCCAAAAGTGAAAAATTATAGTTGTTCATTGACAGTGCCACAGTCAAGCACCAAAACTCTCCGAGCAACTACAGCATGAATACGACGTCTGATTGACTGCAGTGATGGAGCCATGACATCCGTGATCAATGCTGGAGTCCCTGATTTGTTGCTTGAGCCTCGCTTCTTGGACCAGTTCTGCTCTGAGTGTTTGAGCTACCATTAAGTTACATTAGTTGTCACCCTGACATCTCATTTCACTGTTACACCAATGACATGTCATTATATCTCCATCAAAACCTCTTCAGACTTGGACACTGCAGAGTTGCCTACTGCATGTGAGAGAGTGGATGTCACAGAACTTTCTGCAGCTGAAATCTGACGAAACCAGTTTTATGACTGGTCCTCTGTCAGCCAGTTAAACCATGCTTGCACCACTGGTTTGACCAAAACAACAGTTTTTGACAGCATGTGTGTAAGAATGAGGCGTATAGAGTTGTTTTGTTAACAATGTACGCTGCTGACATCACTATCTGTAGTTCAGTTTCAGATTGGACAGAGTACAGAGTGTCTTTCTCTTTTTTGATTATGGGATTTATGGGTGCCTTCTGATGGCACCTTTTTGAAAGCCAAGCCCTTTGGGTAACTGGAAACCCAATATTCTTCTCCACAGATAACTCTCCTGCATATGTTGTTTTACTGTTGCTAAGACTTGAAGAAAATCGCACACCTCACTGAAGAGAAAGATCGGATTGCAAGGTAATTACACTGAAAGACACGCAGGGAAGACAAGTGATTAACAGCTGTGAAAATGCCACATTTGGTTGAGGTGTGCTTGTGGTTTTTAAAAGCATATGGGCAAGAATAGACGACGCCCCGAGGGGGTTCACGGGTGCTCTCGGTATCCCACAGTGTTGTTAAAAGTCTGATGGTTGTTACAGGAGGAGAGATGGCAGTCACTGTTAGAGGCTCTCGTGCTGCTGCTGTTTGCCTCTGCAGCCATCACCGTCATTCTGCCTCAGCGGCAACAGAAAAGTAAATGAGAGAGACGTCTGCTCTCATTCTCTGGAGGCGTAGTTGGAGTTCTTTAAATCCCTGAGGATAAACTGAAAGATGCCAGTCTCCTCCTGTCTCCAGATTCTGGATTTGACAGTAAAGTCCTTGGACTTTATGTTTAAGGTTGTGTTTGTCTGCACATCTGTAGCGCAACACACACACATGCTCAGTGAGTCCCCTGCTGAAAGGACGAACTTCAAATCCACTGACCAAATGTCAGAAACAAGGTGGATAAAAACACATTGTGATATAGCAAACATATAACTCTTCTCATTGGCTCCGCCTTGTTCCGGCGTGTCACTTCTCATCAGCACGTCCTCAACACCTAATGTGGACCTTGTTAATTTCGTGGACATCTAAAGTGGTTATTTAGTTATTTGCAGGTTTGGGCAGCATGGGGCACCTAGGCTGGTGATTCTTACGGGATGCATGTCCAGCCGGGATTCAAACCCGTGACCTGTTGTTTCAAAGACAGTCATGTTGCTACCACACTAATGTTCATGGTATTTCAAAGAGTTACATTAAACATCATCTGGAGGCTGTTTAATGCACCCTGGGATGAGAATGCTCCTCCTCCTCGCTACCTTTACACACAACATGCCCTTTGGAGGCGGTCCTTGATGCACAGCATGTGTGTCTCTTGGCATTGTTAGATAATGGTCTTGCAGTTCTAAAACATTATAAGGGATGACTGTGGTTCAGGATGATCAACCAGGAATTAGTGGTTTGTACGCTGTTCAAACCTTTCTGATGCATTTCGTCTGCGCTTGTGTTTTACTTTCACTCACTGGTTAAACTGACACACACGTCCCTCTGTTGTCATGCGCTGGGCATCAGAGCCATCTCAGAGCTCAAGCTCAGTGATTTGAATGATCAGGATCCACATCTTAACAGCTATGCTCCCAATACTTTTAATCTTAATAATTAAAATGAAATGAGAGACAAAGATAAGCAACATGGGAGTCGATCAGCACGACTCATTTTTACAGACAGCCTCTAATGGCCACTCGAGAAACTGCAGTTTTTGACATTTTGTTTTTGTTTCCTTTGCCTCTGTATTGAACATACAGATAAAAGTACAGTTTCTAAAATTTAGACTGCTCCTCTGGGAGTTCTGCTGCTGGGGTCTCTGGAGAGCCTTTGCCTTCATTGTGACTGATGATGATCAATTCCTGAAGACGAACAGGCGCATACCTTTCTGGTAAAAATAGGTACCTTAGACAGTAAATGAATCTATTGTTCCATTGTTAATGGAGACGGGCCAAATACTCTTTGTCTTTCACTTGTTGAGAGTAAATTTTGCATAAAAATCTTTTCCATTTTTCCCGGGGCTTTCTATCATCCTGCTCCTCACCCTTCTCTCTCTCTCGCTCTCTCCTGCTCCTATACCACATCACGCAATTTCATGCTCTCCTGGGGGAAGCGTCCATATTTGTTTATCTTTAAATAACCTGTTTATTCCCCCAGAATGTACTTGTTCTACTCGGAGGATGCTGGGAGGGTGTCAGCATGCGGGGGGCGACCTACGGTCCCTTTCATCTCTGCTTTTCATTTATTATTCAGTCCCACCAGCAAGTCTGCAACGAAAGGCTTCACCTCGTCCTTATCAGGCCTGCTTCCAATAATTATATTCCCTGTTATTAGTGCTCTGCTTTCTTTACTAGCACACACACACACACACACACGCACGCACGCACGCACGCACACACACTTGTTTAGTTTTTTTAAATTAATGTTCGAAACAACAACGATTTCAAACAGGAAAAGAAATCAGTGGTGCTGCATTGCCTGCTGGTTTGTTCATTTATTAAAAACACGATGTGGTTCACTTATGATGGATATGCAACTCCATGGATTCCATACTTTCTGTGATGTACCACAGATTCTGAGAGACGGTTGTTTTTTATAGCACAGATTTTACAGTTGTAGTGGCAATGCTTTTTTTCTTTCTCCAACACATGTCTGAGAGTGAAAGAAGAAGTTCTATGCATGTACTTCTCGCACATCCTTAACAGGAACTTTGCCCTAGAGACTACAAACTAACTTTTTCTCTCAGTTTGCCTGACACTAGATTCTGCCTCCCTTTCAAAACACAACCCAGGAATCATCAGTATTATGCTGCTCTTAGTTTTATGGGTGTTGGTTTTGCAAGAAGATGATGATGGAGAAAGTTCATCCATCCCTTTTCTTCCACCGATCCATTTGAAGGACACAAGGAGCTTAGAGCAGTGGTCATTGGACAGGTTACCTGTGGCAATGTTTTTGAGTTGTGGGAGATCCCAGAGAGAATCAATATCAAACCAGGAAGGCCAGCCTGCATTTGAACCCTCAACCTTCTTGCTTTGAGAATACGAAGATGGCCCTGACATAATGAACACTTATTCAGGATCATGTGATGTGTAATAATAATTGATTATAGGCCACTACTAAACAATAACTGGCTAATTCATACACCTTAATGTCATGTTTCTGGGTCATTGGATCCAGCTCTTTGAGTTTGTTCCTTTTTTGCGATTCCTGAGTTCTAATGATTGCGTTTTCTATAATTTGCATTGATTTTGTTCCTTTTCATGTCACAGAGTCTGTTGGTAATTTCTGGTTCATGTTCTCTTGCCTGTCAGGCTCTTTTGTTGAGCCTGTGTCTCCTGTGAGAATCTGTCTTGTCGTCTGTGTTTAGCTTTCTGTGCATATCGCTCCCTCGCCCTCTGTGGGTCTTAGTCATGTCGTTGTGTTTCGTCTCCCTTTTCCGTTCACATGTTTCCTTCCATGTTCCCTTCCCTGTGTGTCATGTGCATTCATGTATGTTCTCTCCAGTCGGTCATGTCTCTCCATCCATGTTTCCTTCGATGTGTCTCCTCCCATAGTTTGTCTTGTTCTGGTGTGCGGTCCTTTGCAGCTGTAGGATTTTACATTCAACATTCTTTGGATAGAAGAACGAGATAAATAAAGATAAAAAATAAGTTTAAGAGGTAATGCGCACATTATATACAGAGATAAAATATATAAATGTATCTGCAGGTACAGTTCAGGTTCCACGTTCTCAGCGTTAACTTTTAGTTCCCAGTCTAGTTTATTGTTTAGCTTCGTCTATGGTTGCCAACTTTTTAACTTTCAAATAAGGGACACTATGGAAACACAATGCACAACCAGCGGGGCATAGTGTAAATGTGCACTGTATGTGACACTGCAGGCTATGATCAATATACGGGAAATTTAAGGTAGAATCAGGGACAAAACGATGTTTGCTCATTAAACAGGCCGTCCCGGCTACAACGGGACAGTTTGGCAACCGTGGCTTCCTCTTAGTTCTCCTGTGCCCTTTGTTTTTCCTTATTGCTAACCAGCCTTTAAATGACTGTTTCACATTTTGTTAAAGTAATGTTTCTGTGAAGGTTCTCAGTCATCCAGGTCATCGTAGTCTAAGGAGCTTGGAAAGAAAAGCATCTGGACTTCTTTAGGTGGCTTGAAGATGTTTCAGCTCTCATCCGAGAAGCTTCTTGGGTTCTAGCTAGCCTCAGAACTGAGACTAAGTCCTTAGACTTAAATTAATGTCGTTGCCACACGTCTTGGGTTCACACTACAAACAAAAACTCTGCAGCTGCAGCCTTTTGACATCTAGCTAGTAAGTGATATCTATGCCATTAAAATTCCCAACAGATGAAATGGAAATCATGTGGCTGTTACTTCATCAGATTCCAACTATACCTTGTATGTCAAAGACGGATGCATTCTCGAAGTCCCTCTGCATGTTGATGCTATATTTTGATGCCTGCATGTAGGCTTTTTGGAGCCGTGTGTTTATCATATTTAGGGTGGAGTGCTTAATTGCTAGCTAAGGCTAGCTAGTTAGATTAGTATAGTATCTGTAATATAGTGGCAGGAAAGTAGTAGAATTTCAATTGGGGCACTAGCCATCTCTCCAAAACTTAAGGATTACAAGAAAAAGCTCAAGACATTGAACTGCTACCAAACAATCCATCATCCATCTGCAGGATGCAGCACAACGCTGTAACTGATGAGACCCAATGGCTTTAATGCTTCCATCTCAGTGCCAAACAACACGGGACAAACAGAGGTCAAGCATCCAAATCTATATTGGTGGAGTGGCATGGACCTCAGTAACAAGTGGTTTCAATCCAATGCATCAGTCTATATCAAAAATAATCATTAATAATAATTACTAATACACTTTATAATATCTTGATGCATTCTCAATGATCCAGGTAAGTAATCTCCAAAAGTTGCTTCTGTTCATCTGGACGCAGCGTTTTGTGGGAGAAACGTTTTGTCATCATCAGGTGACGTCTTCAGTCTCAGCTGACTGCAGGTTTCAATCTTTTTTTTATTATTATCTCTTTAATTGGGACAGCTGTTGAACATAACAGTAGTATGCCTTTTTACATTTTATTTGCTGCCACATTTTAACTTATAATTGAAAAATAAAGAAGAAAGAAAAAGAAAAAAGAAGAAAAAAAAGAAAAAACTAGGGTTAGGAGGCGGCAGGGCAGGTAGGTTTACATAATACTCAGGGTTGTAACGTCATATACAAAATCCCACCTCATATGCTTAACATAGTCTGTCCATTTAGACCATATTCCGTAGAAGGTATCCCTCTGAAGTTTAAGAGAAAATGACACTTTTTCCATCGTATAGATCTCTTGTACAGAATGTATCCAGCCTTCCATCATTGGTGGTTCAGGCTTAAGCCATCTTCTCATAAGAGGCTTTTTACTTGCGGCCAGAAGGACATACAGGAGTCTTCTGTCGTTGGAATTCAGTTTATCCACTGGTACATTGCACAAAAACATAGTCTCAAAAGATGAAGGAAAAACAAATGAAAAAACATTTTATAAATGATCATGGATTAGAGACCAATACTGGCTAGCTCCGTCTCCCCCACATCTCCAACATTTATCACCAATTCCTCGATATCTTTGTTGAGCAGGGGTAATGAAAAATCTCATAATGCTTGCAGGTTTCAATCTTATAAACATACATTTGCACAATGACTGAAACCAGCACAGTGAAGCAACAATGGGCTGGGAGGGCAGTTCCTTAATCTTAATTATGCAAATTCTCATGACCATTGATCAACAACCACTGATCAATAACCATGAGTCCCATTCACAGAGAGTTGGTGAATGGCTGCAATCACAGCATGTAAGATGGTGACAGATGGACCCTTAGGCCCCTCCTCGATTCAGAGGTGGTCTTTCCCTTTTCACGTAAATGGCCTCCTTGACTCCGCCCTCAAACCAGCGTTCCTCCCTGTCCAGGATGTTACATCCTCATCATTGAAAGAGTGTCCACTGGCCTGTAGGTGTGACTAGACTGCAGAGTCCTGGCCTGACGAGGTGGCTCTGCTGTGTTGTATCATCCTCTTAGCCAGAGGTTGTTTGGTTTCCCCGATGTATAAATGCTGGCAGTCCTCCTGGCACAGCGTACACTATGCTACTCTGTGCAAATGTCCTGTTTATAAGATTGAAACCTGCAGTCAGCTGAGACTGAAGACGTCACCTGATAATGATGAAACGTTTCTCCCACAAAACGCTGCGTCCAGATGAACAGAAGCAACTTTTGGAGATTCATTATAATAATTCTTATAAAAATATGACATCATACTGTAGCAGTGCAAATCCTCCTACAACTGTGAAAGTAAGAAAATCCCCCAGAACACACTGGACTCTGCAGAAAAGAAACAGACCAACTCTTTTCTCAAGTGCTGCAGGGATTTCATTCAAGTCTTTCACAGACTACTGGACTGTAGCGCCTGTACAACACTTTCACCTCACCCTGTACGCCTGTAAGAAACAATACTCTGACAGCATTTTGTTTCCAGTTTGGTGTGAACCTGAGAAAACCGCCAGCGCAGTATGAGAAACACTTTGATTTCCCAAGCAAAGAAAACACAGAACATCTTTGTTTCACAAGTTTTCTGTGTTTGCAGGTATAACTTTGAGGTGTATAAATGTTTGTAGTAAAGGAATACATATTTAAATCAGTGATTTACTGATGATGAATTCAGTTCAATAAAGTATTCAAGCCTCAGTCTGGCTTCAGCTATGATGGCTTTTTCAAACTGAAATTAAGAACACATCAAATATTGATAAGGCGGCAGAAACAACCACAGCGTCATCTGTGATATTTCAAGTTTTCTGAGTTATTGTGTCATTAAATATGCTGAAATTTGTATAAAGATTCAACAATAAATGTGGAGTAAAAAAAATTAATGTTCTAAGGATCAAAGTTGTCTAAAATCTCCCTGCATGAGAACAGAAATTTAAATAACAATAATGATCAACTAACTTTGTTTGTTCTTGTTTTCAATATTAGCAACAGCTTGATATTTACCTCCGAAACTGAACATGAAACTGGTCCAAAACCTCTCAGTATTTTCTCGATATATCAAAACTATCTCTGTAACGAGGGGTCACATCATATTTGGAATAAAAGAAAAAATACTTTGGCTTCGATTTAATTTGTAGGGAAATAGTAAATTCAAGCATCAGAAACTGATTATGCTCTTATTATTCCAAGACCACCATAAGAACTAAAGCTTCTGTGTAAGAATTAAAGGCTGAAAATGACAAAGCTGCTGTGATTCAATGTTGCTGCATGAACAAAACAAAACGGTTTAATGAGAGCTGTGGAATAAGGAATTGGAAGGTTAACAAGAGAGCAGAATAATCCACATGATGTAGCTGAAATCAGAAAATCAGAAGCTGAACCGAGAACCAGCTCACTTATCAGTTAATAACCTGAGCGTTACTGAGGACAGAGCTCGTATTTAAAGAACCAAACTAGAGAAAATGTGCCTACATCCTTCTCAGCACTCCTTTTAAATTAGATTAATTAACCACTGCAGATGAAAGGAACTGCCTCAAGTGAAGAAATGCGTCTTATCTGTCAGTATGTAAGCATGTGTGTGCGAGACAGAGATGCAGGACGAGACGGTGCACCTGACTAACAGTGCAGATATCCCACAGAAATAGCACCACAGACAATTTACTCTCAGTGGGAGCTGCTGACGCAGCCTGCAGTGTGCGATTTTCAGCTGATTGGGAGTCACTGAGCTCTCTTTTCCTACACTGGCCTTTTGTTGTGGGGAAGCTCTGGCATACATATGTACCTGCCCCTCGTCTCTGTAGAGCTCATTGATTTTCCTCTTTTCTCAACCACCAAGCCTTTCCCTCAGATCAATGCTCCCGAAAAGCTTTTTCACCACAGAAATGTCAGGCGTTAACTAGTGGAGCGTGAAGGGCAGAGACTGTTTCCAGGTTCAGCTCCTGCAGAAGAGGCTCGGGGCTTTTTGAGGAGCTTGGAGATGTCGGAGGCTGACAGAAGAAAAGCAGGAGAGGCAGGATCCAAATAGCCGGCTGTCATATCCACTGCCACTGAGATTGCCCTGCCAGAGCATTCATACAAGTGCAAAATGTAGGTATTTATACAGGTGCTCTCATTTTCTCTCCATTAACACAAATGAACTGTCACGTACAGACGCCATTACTATACACGGGTACTGGGAGAAAGCATGGCCCTGCCATATTTTACTCAGACGTTTAGAAATTGGGTGTAAGAGTCCTGCAAATTGCTTTAATGTTACCTCTGGACAGCCAACTAAATTAAATTTAGGTTACTAAGTCTGACTTCAGGAGTATCTGCAAATTGTTTGCAAGAAATACTTTGCAGGTGCTGTGCACAGAAAAAGTTCTGGGTGACACTATAAAGAAAATGTACCAGAATAAGAAGCGTGTTTCAGCTGCCGTGTTCCACAGCGTGCAGCTCCACGGCCGTCAGATAAAGCAGATTACAGGAACATCTGGCATTGTGTGGGCTCATGTCTGAGGAGAAAAGGAAACAGAACAATGGGAACAATTTAAATGTATAAAAAGAATCCAAATAGAATAAGATACGGAAAAAAATCACAAAATTACATTAAACAAAAGCAAATGAAATAAAACAGATAGTGTTGGCTGCTCCAGCAGAAACAAGATAAGATTCTGCCTCTGGACTAATTACGTGCACTGCTGGCTGCTTGTATTTGTCAAAGTGATGATGTGTTTTCTATGACAGTTTAACAGGATACACAGCTTCATAAAATGTGTGTGCCATAGTAAAAACTCTATTAAATCAATCCTTCCATCCATCTGCGTCCTTCCGCTTAAACAGTGAAGTCAGATTCAGACCAGTGATTTGATATAGTTGCATTTCCAGGGTTTTACACAAACTTCAGGAGCTCAAATACATGTTCAATTTAAAACATATCAAAAAGTCAGGACAAAGGTAAGTACATACCATAAAAATGAATGGGGACGTCACCTGGAATAGTTTGCATTTAATAGATGTGCCTTGTTGAAAGTTAACACGTAACTAGCCAAGTTTAAACTACTACTAGTGTTGTCAAATAGCCTTGTATTAACTGAGTAATCCACATTAGCATATGTAAGGAACAACACGAGTCCGTTGTTACTTCATTCTGGCTCCACAGTTTCCACTGGAGGTAAAACAGAGCCAGGCCTGTGTTTTTGTGATGCCATTTCAAGCTGTACAGAGCACCTAATAAGTCAGGCACAGGAAAGGGAAAGTGGATCTGGCCAACTTCAAAATAAAAGAACCATGCAGACCAAAGCCGCCATTTCTGAAACAATCTCTGTGACTTGAAGTTATGCAGAATTTCCACACACGTACTGCAGAAATTCGTATGATTTCCCTGATGATAATCTTATCTAACAGATGAGAGTATGAGGTATTCCAAACCTGTAAAACACGTTTAAGAGAAAGTAATCACTGACTTTCATGCTTTCCATTCATTTTGAGCATTGAGCCTGTGATCAAAGTACAGCTATATGAAGCACCCAGGCTCATAAAGGTCACGTGAGAAGCTGCACACTCTTCACCTGCAATGGTCACTGTGTGGTAGTTTATCTTTATTCATCACAAGAAATCAAATGAGAATCTTAAAGAAATGTGGGCTGAAGCTAAAGCTTGTGTAACACCTGCCAGTGATACAACTTCAAGTAGAAGATGTTAAATCAATAAATAATCAGTAAACTCAGATTTTAATTCAACATCATGAAAAGATCAACCATCAGTATCTAATTTTATCAGGACAACAGTCCCAAAGTTTAGCCGCAGTAACAAACACACAGTAAAACTTCATATTGGTCCAACAAATTTCCCACGTGTGGGACTAATAAAGGTTATCTTATTCTTATATTCTTATGTTGGTTATGTAAGAAACTGTTAAACAGCTGTAACCCATAGACTGTAAAATGGCCTGCATTTGTATAGCGCTTTACTCAGTCCCTAAGGACCCCAGAGGGCTTTACACTACATTCAGTCATTCACACATTCACACACTGGCGATGGCAGCTACATTGTAGCCACAGTAGCCTGTAGAAGACTGACAGCATGATCTCAACTATTTGTTTGCAAAGTCAGATTTTTGAGTCCAGGTTTCTAATCATGCGGCAAAGACTTACCAATCACGAGTTAGTAATGTCTTAATGCATACCGTGCTATATCACTGTTTCGAGGATGAGGTTTTTGCTTTTGCTACCAGATGATGCGCCCTCTACTGGCCATTAGAAAGAATTTGGGCTTCAGGTCCTTAAATCTGGGAGCTTTGTTCGATTTTGTATTTGCAGGGTTTGTTCCCTTTGCACCACTTTGGGGGGATATCCAGTAAATAATGTGGTTTGCTATAAGGAGCAGTGTGTCCTTCAGGTGTCACTAGAGTAAAAATCTATTATTTTATTAGGCTTTTACTTATTCTCTCTTTTGGATCCAAAAATCCTGACATGGCAGCTGCCAACTTACAAATGTTAAAGCTTCAAGACGTGGGGCCAAAATGCAGCAGTTACCAGCAGTTATCAGCATGCTGATTGATCATCTTTTATATGCACAGTTTATGGTTTGCCCTATTCAGAAATTCTTTGCTAACTCTTGCTTTGAGTTAACAGAGAAACAGCTTTGAGAAATAAAACATCCACAGAGTCAGAAGGTCAAATGTATGGAAGACAACAAAAATACACCCTGGGTGGAAAGCATGGCACAGGTCGGAGAAGTTGCTGTCTTTTTGCAGTTAAAGTAATGGAGGTTAGCAAGCACATTGATCTGTTTTCTTCCTACAGCTCCTTCAGATGGAGAGGGGAAGGTTGCATCCTTTAGTTAGTTCAGGTGTTGTGTCCTTGAGTTTATTGGTGAGACTTAAACAGGAATGTTAATGTTAATAAGGAAATGGGGGGGAAAGCTCGAACAGCCGGGTCAATAGTTCAGTGGCAATAAAGTCTAAAGCTGTCTTTAGGCACTGCAGGTTTCATTCACAACACATTCAGGTCAGATGACTGCGTGCTGTTGGTGTGATACAGGAAAGAAACAACACTGATGTGATGTTCCACACAGTGATGTTTGACCTCCTACAGAATATCAAGTGTGACACTGAGACACCTCCACAGTAAAGGCTTTTTATAAAGGTTCATGAAAGTAAATGAATGTATCTCATTAAGACTATAAAACTACTTTTTCTATATACATGTCAAAGGCTGATGTGGTGATAATGGACTCTAAGGCCACGGCAGAGTTTCACAGACTTGTTGACTTTGAGGGAAACTTCCACAGGAGACCATGGCAACAAGGAGACTGATCAGGTTACTGAGAGAGAGAAGAGGCAGGGGAGGTAGGTTAGTCAAAGATGAGTCAGTTAAGATCATCTGGACAGAGATGTTCCAACAAATGTTTTGAGACTAGCAAGGACACCAGCCACTGGTTTGCTCTGTGGCACCAGCTGAGGTCAGTGAGTATTCCAGTAAAGGAGTCCAAGTGGAACAGACCAGTTCAACAGAGACAGGTAAGTGGATCAGAGGTGAACTGCACTGGAAAGCAGGAAAACAAGGACATTAGGCTGGAGAGTTTACAGGGACATAGGAGAGTCATAAAGGAGCTTTATGACCACTCTGGAGATGCAGACAGAGACTGGGTGCTGGAGCTGGTCCTTAAGTGCTGGTTATTGATGAGGCTGATGAGCAACATGAGCTGGCCGAAGAGCAGGAAACCAGGAGACTTACAGAATACAACAAAAACCCAGTGAAGGACTATGACAATACACACATTTAGTCCTTCAGGTGCATCTAGTGGAGTTTCTACATTCATTACACAAAGAAATCATTTATTTTTTATTTATCGTTTTACAGAACTATAGTTCTGAAAGTAGCGTATGGTGTTTTAACCAGAGAACATGATCTCTTTATTCATCTAACATGGCATCATGTTTCCAGCGTTTGCTCTGTTTGACTAGAGTATTTGCATTGAGCCATATTTGTTATTTTTCTTTAGCAGCCACTCGAGGCAAACCTGCCCTAAAATCAGTTTTATTCATCATCCAGGTCTGTGTCCAGAGACACATCAATATGTTTGCAGTTCGATGGGGAATTCACAAGTTATAGGACTATTTGATTCTTCCTGCAGGGCTTTGGTAGGCAAACATGGAAAAGTGATATGTGACATATCATCGACTGATAATATGCACCATGTTTGGAAAAGTCTGGAATAAATATGAAAGGAGGTGAAGGCAAAACATTTGTTCCATAGTAGCAACGCTGATTGAAGGTCTGTTTTAATTCCAGCGTCAGTGGCAGCTGAGCCACATTTACCTGCCACTGATTGCAGCCCAGTTTGACCTGTTTTTGACAATCGTGTAAAAGTTGCTTAGCAAATCATGAATAATGGTTCTGAAACCAAACACATGGGCACTTACCAACTCTACCATTACATTTCAGTGCTGGAGATGATGACCAGAATTCAGCTTCTTCCAGTGATGCCATTCAACGAAGTTTGAGCATGTCAAAATGGACAGAAATTTAAATTTCTGCATGGTACACTCAGGTTACTTTTAAAATGTATTCCACTACAGATTACATGCCCCAAAATGTATTTTGTAACTTATTCCGTTACGTTACTCAATGAGAGTAACGTATTCTGAATACTTTGGATTACATAATATATATACAGTGGAACCCCGACTTACGAATACCCCATTTAACGAAAAATTCAAGTTACGAAGGCACTTAACGGCAATATTTCTGCCCGTGTTACGGCAAAATGCCCGCATAATGAAATCCGCTAGCTCTTATTGGCTGAGCCCACAATGCCTTCCGAATCATGTGACAACCCCCTTGGCTTTCGTACTTGAGCTTCGCTGTTCCACTTGAACGACGTATTGTTGTTGCAGTTAGCAATTAGCCTGTAGCCTATCGTTCACTCAAAAGGCGCGATGGGTGCTTCGACTTACGAAAGACCCTCAGGAACGAATTAATTTCATAAGTCGGGGTTCCACTGTGTCATGCTTTTTTGCAATTACAACTACATGAATGTCCTATTGCTGTGTGATTTATTACTATTACTGCAGGTTACTCTCCACACCAACACCAGCTAGATGTTTAAATCTTAACATAAATGAGTAACAGTAGGTGGACATTAGATAAGGCTGCACTTTTTGCAGCGATCTCGTGTAGAAAACTGTTCCGCGCGTATATAAAACAGGTCCGCGGCTCCGAACCGTAGTAAAGGGACCTCTGGCTGATACGTCGGGTTCGTGTCGGGCTCGTAGCTGAAAACTAGCTTTACTTTGTTGTCTGGGTCAACTTTGCCAGCAGAGAGAGAGAGAGGCGTTGAAAGGCTGCTCCAACGGGGACTTATTGTTTCAGAGGAAAACACGAACACAGTGTACAGTCGAGTCTTAATAGCTTACTTACAGCTGGGCCCTCTGTTTGGCTGCAGTGGTTGTTATTATATTTACATGCTTCCAGCTCCCGTTTCTGCTCCGTGACAGCTCGTACTTTTCCTTTCTCTCCCTCCTCGCTCACAGACACATAAGCAGCACGGACTACACTGCCCATCAGGCTCCATGCTTTAAGGCGATGCCTGTAACACTCAGCCTGTTGCCTTCATACTAAACCTTTTTTTGAACAGTAAATTTTTAAAATAATTCTTCTCATCATTATGCGGCTGCAAATAGAGGTGACATGGGCCACGAGATTGAGACTCAGGCATTTGAGCCTCTTATCGCGTGTTTTGTTTGGGTTTCCACCGGCGAGGAATTACCAGAAACAGAGAGAGCAGAGCCGAACATATGAAACAGGAAAAGACCGCTGTGTAATCCCTTTATTTCAACAAAGTAACTGTATTCTAAATACCACCTTTTTAAATGGTAACTGTAACAGAATACAGTTTCTCATATTTTGCATTTCAAATACGTAACGGCGGCACATGTACTCCATTAGAAAAGAAGAGAATAATCCTTTAATTGTCCCACCAGGGGAAATTTGGTTGTATCAGCAGCAGCGTTACTCCCCAACACTGAACACACATCATCCAAAAAGTCTGCCTGCATCAGTTTTTGTGTTTTTTATTAATCTGTTTCTAATGAACAGTTTCTTAGTCCACAACCAATCGATGACATCACAGTGGCTATGCTCTTTTTCTGTATATACAGTTACTCATACAGTATGAGTTGCAGTTAGACTCACATCCCACAGTAATATCTGTATTAAGAGTTGATCACAGTGGCGTCATTATCTGTGGTAAAAGGCAAAGGTCCATGCATGCAGTTTAATAAGACTGAGGCAGAAAGCTTTTGGCACCAGTGTAATACTATCTCCTCAACTCCTACCTGGATGTTATTGATACTGAACAGGCACACTGTGTCTTCGATGTTAATGGAGAGCAATCTCATACCATCACAATGTAAAGTGAGTGTAAATGAATTACACACGTCGTAATAGAATGAGCGCTATTTGTCCTCAAGAAGAATCTGAAGGAGACGTCCGCCCCTCACTGCTGGCTTCTAATGGAGTAATTAAAACAGAGGAAGCATCAGTCATGTTTCTCTCCTGGGAGATAAGCTGTAGGGGGTTAAAAGACCTGAAATCAAAAGCTCACAGCAAATCACACACATCCTGCTCAGAAAACTCCCACACTGGATCAATTACATTATGCTGGAATACAAATTACCAGTGATATGGGAATAATCAGCCAATTAACTCAACACAGCATCAAAACCCCATGACGTCTTCGAGCTGGAATGGAAACAATTCATCAGCTGCCTCAGAACCAAACTGTGAACATACCTGCTGACAGTGGGTCATGTGACACAGGCCGAGCAGCTGGAACTGACACCTAGCAGAAGCCATGTTTAACAAGTCACAGTAGCTGAGGTGGAGAACTGGGTTGCACAGGAACAATCTTGCTATAAATAACATATTATCGTTAACAAAACCTCCTCTGGTCTGTACCACACAGCAAGCAGTATCATTAAAGTTCTCTCTGTCAAATTGTCCATATTGGAAACATTTTGGAGGAAGTAGCAATATTTTTATTTTGGGTTTTTAACTTCCTCATTTAAAGCATAAAGCTCCGCCCAAAGCTCCCAGCCATGTTTGGTTCATAACAATAACCACTGGAGCAAAGCTTTTTTATTTTTTATTAGTATTTTATTTGAATGTTACTATATATGTTTTTTAATAATGTTATCAATGTAGGAGTAAATTAGCAGGTGTCTGTCTGACATACCCATAAAGTCGAGCTACTTAGTTAATGCCTTCATAATGCTGCATTCATCTGTGAGTCCACTACAGTTAAAGAAAGAAAATTCGATCATCCGATAGTGAGCACAAAGGTCAGTAAATTGTTTTGACCGTGCAGAGAACTTAAAATGGACCAGCTACACATTTGTCCAGCTGGCAGACTTCAAAGAAGTGTAAGAGGAGTGACGGCTCAGCTGTCTCCGGCTGTCTCTGTCCACAACAGAGACGAATCAACGCTTGTGTTTGCCAGCATTAGCTTCTTAGCACTCCAGCTTCTCCTCCAGTTGTGGTCAGTTCTGGAAAGAAAGATGGCAGCAGATGCAATGACATATCACTGGCTGATGTTATAGTGCACACTTTAATTTGCAATTCACTTTTTAAGAGTGAGAAGTGAATATTTTAGGGTTGTGCTGCTCACCTTTTGATTCCTCGCCCTGTTACTAGAGTAGAATCCATCTGGGGATTCGACACACTGCAAATATGTAGATGTTAAATCTTACCCGGCTTGTATTTGTGTTTGAGCCACACAGACGAATTATGACTCAAACTGAATTTAATTTTGAGATTTTTTACAATGTCTCAAAGTGACGGGAAAGAAAAGCCAGACACAGACATGTGTGAGTTTGCTGTGACTGCAAACGATCACATAAATGTCTGCAGCACAGTTTATTTTTCTACTGATCAAATTAATGTTAATTAGCAACTGCAAGCACTGACCAGCAGCAATTACCATTAAGCAAAGCTCTTTACCGGATAAAAGAGGAGAAGCATGTAAATGGTGTGCATGGTGGTTATGGTCCACCTCCCAAAATCTCTGTGAACCAGTTTCCATATTCACACATGCTCAACACCACAAATTGGTGGGTTACCAATCGTAGCATCGGCAGCAACTCTGTCCTTCTCTGTTTGCTGTTACGCAGACATAATTGGGGTACAATAATTGCATTTCATCGGCACTAAATGACAGTTAAAACTGAAATGTTAAAAGCCCCATTGTTGCTCACTGGATTTTACGCACATTGTCACACAATTACACTGCTTTGTATCTAGAAATAGTTTTTGAGTAGATGGTTATAATTTGAGATCCACTTTCCTTTCCCTTCTAACCATTTGGTAAATAGGACATTGCAGCAAATTAGCCCTTCCTCTGCTCTCACAGTACGACTAATGAAGGACACTGAGCTGCTATTATGGTTAGCCACCAACAAATATCACCTCAGCTTATTCCAGCCAGGATAACTTGGATGACAGTAAAGACGTTTCTGACTCACTTACTTCCTCCCGTCTCTGTCTTTATGATTGCTTGAGTTATTTATACGGTTGTGTTAATGACTTATTTTGACAGGTTTGTTTGTTTTTTCGTGTGTCATATTGTGTGTTTGCTCCCTGTCTTTGTCCCTCGTTTCCATTGTGGTTCCACCTGTTCCCAATCAGTCCTCCTGACGTTTTTGTCTGTTTTGGAGGTTTTTTCTCTTTGATTAACATTTTGTTTTTATCTGGTTTCTATCAGCTTCATTAGTTTGTTCTAGTTCTACATCCTGTAACTGTGAGCCCTCATCTCGACACACTCATATATAGTCAGAATGAGGTATGCAATGTCAATAATAACACTTTGCAGAAGCTGAAGAAATATTCTGTTGGTCCATTTAAGCACTTTGCCTTAGTGTATGTGAACTATGCAGTACTTCTACTGCAATACCAACAAGTGATCTGTGATCAGATTACTGTCGGATTTTTCATTCCACGCAGGAAATGTTAGGTGCTGCCTGCCTCTCTCCTCTGATTGTGATCAGTTTGCAAGGTGTTTGTTGTGTGATTCAATCAACGAATTTGCTGTCTATAAACAGGGTTATCAATATACTATCAATACATTGTATCAATATACATCTACAGCTACATTAAGTTGCTTAAACTGCTGTGATTCTCACTGATGACCTTTAGTGCATCCAATATCTGACCAGACAGAAGTCACAATAGACACTGACAAACTGCAACAGGCTGAATAGTGTTACGTCCAAGTGCTCCGTGCATAGTTTCCCTGTTCGGTGGAACTAAAGTCAAATATAGACGCTAAAGAGACCTTATAGCAAAGTTTCACTGTCATGTGTGCTGAGTGACTGCAGGGACGAGCACCGGCTATTTTGGGATATCACGGTGCACATTTGAAATGTGCTGCAACTTGTTTTATCTGCCTGAAGTGTGGATTCACTGACTGTGGCTCTCCACAGTGCGCCAGTATTATCAAAAGGAGCTGTGCATCCCGTTGTGAAGCAGGCTGTTGTAGATTACGAATTCTGTTTTGTGCAGGAACCGCTATATAAAATTATTTCTCAGAAATGTGTTTGTCAGCAGTGTGTCCTGTTTATTTCAGCTCTCCATACAACCAATCAGCCTATGAAGCGACTGATTGATCATCCTGTTAAATTCATTGAGTGCTGGCATTGATCTATATGGTGCTTTGATTTCAAGCAAGCACACCTTTGTTTGCCGAGGTTTTCACCAACAGCTGCCCCTGCTGGCATGACGATGCGCAACCACACAATACAAAACAGGAACAGCTTGATAAAGAAAACAAAGGCACTCGTGGGGTTGGAGTTCAAACAACCACATCTCACAAACCCACAGAACCCAAAGGATCTCCTGTCAAAACCACAGGACAAAAGTCTCAGATCTCCTTATTGGTCAGAGCTGTGTGACAGCATGAAGAGGACTTAACAAAATATTAACCAGGGGACTTTAATGGTGGCCAGTGTACACACACTCGTGGCCATATCCTCGTTGTGCACATGTTAGATCGTCAAACATCAGGTACCTCGGGTTATGCTGAATTCAAAGCACACTGCCATGCCAGCTTCCACCCAGCTGGATATATGAAAATATGTGTAATTTTTGGCAGGCTGGAATTTTTTAACCTCATTACATTTGGATCAGATCATTCTTGCACTGAGCCTCAAGAATATTACCAGATCATCATGCAAAAACCTCCAACAACCTCTTCTTTATATTTTTCTAGGAAAATTGGGAAAGAGTAGGTGCAGTAATTTATTGAAACAACACATTCAAGCATACACGAACATCAGTGTTGGGACTAAGGCGTTATTAAGTAACGTGTTACAGTAACTACGTTATTATTGTGGTAACGAGCACGGTAACTAGTTATTAAGCCAAAATCAGGAACGCGTTACTCGTTACTGGGATTTAGATAGGCTCGTTACTCGTTACTTCGTGTGGTGGCTATCGCGGAGCTTCCACAGATTCAGTAACATTAGCAAGTGGTGGAGGCCAGCAGGTGGATGAAGGAAAAGGGACGCAGAAGGAAAAGAGACCCGAGGCGGCCGCCGGTCCAAGTGTGAACTGAACTTCAGGTAAGAAGTTATGACCTGCAGTCTCTCTGGGTCAGATATGAACCAAGTTTAGGTGGAGTTTATTTTCGTTATGCTGACTTTTTCCGTACTGCGTGCTAGCTAGCATGACGGAGTTTCTATACAGCTGGGTGGTGCTATGATGTTAAAACCCCTAGAGTCAATTAGTCCTAAACCATCCAGTCGTGGGCGGTACGTCCGATGCTAACGGTTTGATGTTGAACTTTATTTTGTTCATAAGGTTAATTATTAGAGTTGCCAACCGTCCCGTAAAAAACAGAATCGTCTGTATTCAGAGAAAATATTACGCGTTTCTTATTGAGGTGAAAAGGAACAGTTTGTCCCGTACTTCAGCTACAATGAAAAAGACACAAAGCTGGAGTTATTCTGTGTCTTTGCTGCACAGCTGCCTCTTCTTCTCTCATCTCCCCCCTCCCTCTCCTGTTTCTACTTCAATCATGAAACTGATCAATGATCAGCTGATCGGCTCTCTTGTTTGTTTATCGCCCACTTTGCGCCAGAAAGAGGAAACCAGCGGATGTCGCGCTAAACAACAGCAGCACGTTTAAGCTTGATCAGCTGTTGTTAGAATTTATTTAATATTAATTTCTAGTATCAGCTGATGTTTGCTGGAGCCACAGCTGTAAAGCTGCTGGTCATGATATCGGTTTGGTTATCTGGTGAGAGGGAAACATGAAGATGAAACCAGGAGATGTCCTTACTGGATCATCAGAGCTGTGATGGAGAAACAGGTTTACCTTTTAGGTGACATGATGAGTTGAAGTTATGAACTGTTTCTGAGAGACAAATAACACCAGGATCCTTTTTAAGTAGCTGACAGCTGGTAACTGTGCAGGGGCGGGTCTAGCAAAGTGTTGCCAGGGGGGCAGGTAGGGCATTAACAGGGAGAGGGGGCACAAAGAAATACTTTTCTTTCTTATTCTCATTTAAAATGTCTCAGCTTTTAAAAAATAATTATCTGAATCTTACAACAAACGATTGATAGATTGATGCATATATACCATCAGAACAGTGAACATCACTGTCACAACAGTGTTTGTTTTCATTCAAAGGCTTTATGATTTTTCCTATAATGGTGGGCCGGTCTCTAGTCAAAATGCCCGGGCCAATTTTCTGTCCCAGTCCAGCCCTGTATGCAGCTCATCTGCAGTCTGGTGTTACCTACATCTTCCTATTCAGAAGGCAGAATTTCCGAGTTCTGAGTACAATCGAAAGCACCACGACTGCAGTTTTTGTGTTGGATGTAAAAGGCGCACATGACGCTGTGACGTAGGCTAGAATCATGGCAGCAGTCAATGACGGTCCAGGCGTGGGATTTCTCTCGTGGAAATATGCACATTATCTTTTCCTTTCTATTGGTAGGTGGCACAGTGCACTTGTGGCAAGTAAGCAAGCTAGAAGACTGGCAAAGTTATGGAAGCAACACATTAACAAGAGAATTCTGAGTAAAACCAAAGTTACTTTCCCTAGTAACTAGTTACTTTGAAAGTAACGAGTAACTTGAAGTAACTGAGTTACTTTTGATAGAAGTAACTAGTAATGTAACTAAGTTACTAATTTAAAGTAACTTACCCAACACTGACAAACATACAGTATATAAGGCAAAAACAGAGCACAACATTGACCAACTTTATTCTTTAACAAAGCCTTAAATATCCACATAAAAACTAGAAAGAGCATCATTTTTCAGACCATTTTAAAAAGTACAAGAAGGTCTGGACCTCAGAAACAAAATATAAAAAGTCCGGGGCAGCACACAGTTGTTTTTGTGGGAGGATGGAGTACTCTGCTAATGCTAGCAAGCTGGGTTTGTGTATAAAAATGCATACAAAGACTGGAGGATGAATTTCCTTGATGGTCTCTAACTCATAGCCACATAATTTATCAGATAAATGCACAAAAACCAAAAGCACAGTTGGGAGGTCCAGTTAAAGTGCCTTCAATTAGCAGAGGTGAAGCCGACCAGACAACCAGACTCCTAACTTCTCCAAAAGTCCACCCACCACACAGTTGTTCCGAAGGCGGAAGCTGTCCATGGAGCCAAGAAACATTTTTATACCAGGCTGTAAATATGCTTTTTAATGCTGTGAAGTTTGCCATTTTATCATGGAAAACTGTTCATTTCAAATCAAGCAGCATAAAGATTGCACACAGTGTGCTCTCTGAACAATGGCAGAATGTCAATTATAACTGAGTAGTGTTCACAGCCAATAAGATCAAAGGCCATTTCCATGACTTTTGACTAAATGCTGCTTCCCCAGGCAATAGTATTGATCAGCAGAGCCGAGTCCGTGGGAGGACCAATAATCTTACCTTAATATGGGCAGATAAGGGGCTTCGTGGCTGCCACTTCACACTTATCTTTCTTTATATTTGACTGTCGGGACTGTAGAAGAAAATCATTTCAGTGAGATTCAGCAGGATCTTCATTTCCTGTATGAATACTTCACAATGTGTTTGCTGCGTCTCTGTCTCTCTCTTAGATTTAAGAACAAAGAACTGTAACGGCTCAGGAGAGATTGCAACCATCACGTCATTAAAGACCATGGTCATTGAGGTTTTTCACAGTGGCCTGTGGCACTGGTGTGTTAGTTCACTGGCCATGAACCCATATAGCCTGCATCAGTATGTTACAGGGGTGATGGAAGCATAAGTCGCAGGTTTGTGGTCCAGTAGACCCTCGGGAAAGGATTGTGGTTTGGGTTAAAGCAGGCTCCACAACAGAAGTCCTTACTGACAAATTATGAGTTGGGAGGGTCAGCTCGCTCTCCATAATGTCACAATCCAGTGGGTCATGTGTCGAATGCCAAAGCGCACCTCATGGGTAAATGAGCTGCGCCAGCGGCTTTGACTAGCTGACGCCTCAGGTAAGAATGGCAGTTTGTTGTCGGGGTGGGAAAATGACATCATTGTTGTCACAAGACAAATTGTTACACATTATAAAACACATTTTAAATCAATATATTGTATTAACCTTTTTAAGAACATAAAACCAGTTGCAGTAAATTTGATCTTTTATAGAATTGATAGAAAGTCTCAAAACTGTAGAAAAGACAGAGAGCGAGATATGAAAGAGCAGAGAGCTGCAGAGTGCAAGACACTGATGGCAGCACTGCATTAGCATGATGCTGATGCAGACACTGAAGATGGAGATGTGGACTAAAGAGGTTTATCAGTATTTATCTTTGACCCTTGGAAATAACAGCAGGCTTTACAGACACAGAGGCGTCTTCATACAAATACACGTTTATAAAAACAAAGAGTCTTCAGGTCTGTGGAGTGGAAACGTATGCCTCCTGTATGTTTCTCCCTCTCTTTGTGTTTGTAACCCCCACACCTTATCTCTCACCTCTCCCCTAATATGTCAGTCATCATAAAAAAGTTAATTGCTTTGGGATTTCCTTCCAAGGCAATCACAAAACCAGTCCTGTGTTCTGGGAATTGGTGGCTTTAGTCCTGACTTAGTTCCCAACATCATTTTCAGACACAACTGAGCGGAGCCTTTCCCCCAAAGGACTCCAGCAGTCATTACCTCGTTGCTCTTTTAAACTGGGGATCTCAGAAATGACAGAGCCACTGCTCTGGATTTAAATTGACCGTGTTTCCTTGTACTTAAAATAGAGCTAATTGGTTTTGCTAACAAACCTTCGGGTAAGTGTACGGCTCCTTTGCTGAAGGAAGCCACAGACCAGGTATTAATCAATAACATGAGTTTGTTTAGACAGCTGCATGTGTTTGCAGGTGATTTGCAGAACAATAAGAGGACGGCCGCAGAGGAAGGTAGAATGAAGCTGATCCAATTGTTCTACACAGGTCGACTTCTCGGTGAACTCCAGCCCTGTGATGCCTGAAGTCTCATACATTTTGTTCATGTAGCTCATTCTTAAACAGCAGACATACAGGGGGATCTATGGTCTGTAACTCATAAATGCCCCCTTTTTAACTAAAGGTGGCAGCTGTCTGTTCTGTTTCTGCAGTGATGTTCATCATAATTCCAAGGAAAGTTGGGAATATGTTCTCGGTCTAAAAAGTGACAAATGTGCCTCAAATCTACATTCTTTGTAATGGCCAGCATGTGTTTGCAACAGGAAGTCAGATGACCTCGTCTGTAACAGAAAATGTTTAACTGATGAGCTCATTGTCTCATTTTATGCTTATTTGGTAACTTTCATTAAAGTTGTCACACTTCACACACACATTGTTGTGTCTGCACTGATCACTCACTCAAGCACTGAGGTTGAGGCCGTGCTCCACCATCTGCAGCCCATATATGTCACAAACAAAGTGGACCAGAAACAGCTTTAGTTCAGTTTTGTAGTTTTACATTTCGGCCTAAAGATGTACAAGAACACCAGGAGCCTGATCTCACAGACGTGGGGAACCACAGCCTTTGAACACTACAGTCCATGATAATGGCAGGTAATGTGTTTAAATTAAAGGCCAGCATAGCCAAAAGCAACATACCCGCTGTGAAATTGATCTGTGTCAATAGTGCAGCAGCTTGGACAGATATTGTTGTCTATGAGTTGTGGTTGCTTCTTTAGCAGTGCGATATCTGCCTGGGCTGAGGCTCCGTGAGCCCTTTGTATACTGCTGGCTGTTTGATGGTATTCACTCTTTTTTGCATATCACAGGATCATATCACTGACTTTAGCTGCTGTTGAAGAGCACAGTGACATTTTTACAAGAACAAACAGAGACAGTGGGGGGAGGCGAGAAGAGTAAATGCAGCATAAACCTACATGACAGAAAGATCACATGCATTTTCTGTGAGCACAGCCGTCATTCAGAGTGTTTTTATGGTATCGAGCGCTGGGATTTTAATTCTCACAATCCTTTTTTCATAGGTCTTTTTTTTACCTCTTTATGACTCGAAGGCTGAGTTTGGAGAGTTGAAATCCCGCCGCAGTTTTTAAGATGTATGGCATTAAATGTGCGTATGAAGTGCTGGAAAGTCTCCTCCAGCCCGAGGCCAGGGCCTGCAGGGCTAACTGATTTTATAAACAGCTCTTTGATGAGCTGGTGAATATTAAAGATTTGAGGTATGTCGGCAAAGTATTGTCAGGGGAACAGTGAAGCTCAAAGGGCTGAGAACGTGCTGCTGAACAATACCGGCTCTTATCTATCTGCCATAGATACGTAGATAGTTGTATTTCCCATTTCCAAAAGCACAAATACAGGAAAAGAAAAAAAGTATTATGTTACAATTAGCTGTAGGGAAAATGTAACAAACCCAAAAATAATAACAAATTTTTATACATGCATATGAATGTGCAGAAGATCTTTGGTAACAAAAACTGTACAAAACAGTACACGTGGAGAGCCTTAAAACAACATTAAACATGTGACAGCTTTGCATTAGCTGTTAGTGTTTATCTGAAAAATGACTGGCAGGAGGAACAGGAAGTCTTGAGTTGAAGATCCATTATCTGCCATTAGTCAGATTTTCCAAAAAATGTATAAATCTCGGTCTGTATATGAACAATCGACATGGCTTTGGACACAGTGAAATGTGCAGCGTATGCAGCAGTACCTTAAGCTTGCGTTCTTATTAGTGGCCAGCGAGGTGCACAACTCTTTGATTGCAGAAAGTCTGGTTATACAGAAGTCTTTGCAAAAACAACTCATCTGCTTGCTTGTCTGCAACTTCAGAGAACAGCTGTGATGTTTTTTCTCTCAATCACTGGTTTCAAGACTAACTGAAGACAACACGGTGTAGATTTTTTAAAATATGATCGTATTTGCCCTGTTTGAGTCCAAAAGAAAGAATGTTTATGAATGTATATCCATCTTTAATATAAAGTCTATGGTTGCCCCAAGAGACGAAATCATCAGATTATTAGTCAGTGACTGGAAACACGGCTGAGAATGAACAAGATCAGGTGATCAGACAGGACATAATCAAACCCTTTGATTAGCTAAACCTTTGTGAGACACACAAAAAGGTGACCAGTATTGATTATTATTAAGAAAGTGATTTCCTGCTTTCTTATCTTTGCCTTGATTCAAATTTGTCACAACAGCTGCGTGTTTGTTCCCGTTCACATCTGCTGTGTAAATGTGTTTTCAGATCCCAGTGATTATTGTGAGGTTTTAGCACAGTGGGCAGAACTTGTGATTAACCGCTACGAACATTTAATGTCATTAGCAACATGTGAACAGCATGAGAGGTATGTTGGTGCACAAACATGCAGCCTTCAGAGTGCAGCGACAGAAATCTGCCACAGCCAAGTTACATTTATTTTTCATTCACAGGGATGCTGTAAAATGTGATTGCTGGAGTTACTTTTGTTGATGGAAGCCACTGAAAAATCTAAATTATGCACATCTCATTTTAGCTTAAAAAAAGTTTTGCCAGAAAGAAAAAAATTTGGCCTTCAGGTAATTTTGTCCCAGAGCCACAAATAATTGTGTTTTGTATTCAATTCCTCCCTTCATGAGTTGTTTAAACCAGTCTGTCAGTCCTTTGAATTTGTTGAATCCACAATGAACGTCCTAATTAACTGAATGAACAGGATACACAGAAGAACCCTGCATAAATGTCAATTTTGAAAACAGATTTAACAGAGCAACAAAGCAGAGACGGTGGCATGAATCATAAGTTTGTGTTCCCATATGGCAGCTTTTGTGTTTTGCATTTAGTTTCAGTTTTTATTCACTCTTATGGGTCAAAATTGTCTTTGTTCCATTTAAGCACCAATGCCTCTTTATTAGGTTAGGAAAAGTTTGAGGTTTACCCGTTAACAACATTAACCGTACATGATGAAAATTGGCCCTTACAGGCACCCACTGGATTTAAACGCTGGCGTGGACTTGGCTTTATTCGTTTATTTCTGGACTCTGTATTAACATTTTGGGTGCCACCATGTTGTTTTTTCTGAGCCGTGACTGAGAATATTTAAATGAAAAGATAAATCACTAAGTTAACACAATAGAAAGACTGGTCGCTGCATCCATAGACTGCATGGGAGCAGTGTGGACAGAGACCTTCTAATTAGGGATGGGTATCGTTTAGGTTTTATCCGATACC
>NW_024582366.1:537651-565151 GCF_018398535.1 Haplochromis burtoni
CATTTTTAATCTGTAGCTCTGCTCTAAAAGAACGTACGTACCTGGCCCCGCCTACTATCCTCGGAAACGTAAAATGATTGGCTAGAATCCAAAGTGTATCACAGCTCAGGAAATAAAGCACCGAAATGTGCGCTGCTTTTCGGTCTGGTTACTACCGTTTATGTCAGAACCGGTGCGTACCCATCCCTACTTCTAATTACTGCTAAGGAAAAAAAAGCTAATGAAATGATAGAAGAAACTGAAACACAAAAATGATGGATGTTGTGTTCACACAGCAGGACACTGAACTTCTCCAAACACAGCTGAGAAGTCCACTTCACTGACTCATAGTAAAGGATGTGAAGACTAGCTGGCAGCTCTGTCATCACATTTGTCTATCAAAGCATCCTGGCCTGTAACTTTAAATGTGTGCTGTATCCAAATGGTCTAAAAAATGAAACGTTATGAAAAGTGAGACTATCCACAGAGTAATAGAAGATGTTCTGTAAGTGTGGTCTAAGGAGCTTGGAAAGAAAAGCGTCTGGACTTTGAAGTTGCTTGAAGACGTTTCACCTCTCAGCAGAGAAGCTTCTTCGGTTCTAGGTTCAAATGGTGGAGAGTCCCAGATCCAAGCCCTGTGGGAGTGTTGGGGACACCCCCCTGGGACTTAAACCTGGGAAAAGTCCAGACGCTTTTCTTTCCAAGACTACGATGACCTGGATGACCGAGAACCTTCACAGACATATTCTGTAAGCATGGTTTTTATTGAACATCTGGGTTTATGGGGGTTTCTTACTTTTGACGTAGGCTCAAGTGGTGACCAGATGAACTGGAGGTTTTGTACTTGCCCTGATGAAGCATCCAGCCATCCAAGTTGATAGTGACTCCCATCAAAATTGCTATGACTGCTGTATCGTGGCAGTGCTAACAGGACATCATCTGGACGTCGTTGCCAGCAGCTCTGACATCCTACACTTTCAGTTTACTGCGGGACAGGTTCAGGAAACCACTGTGGATCAGGATTGTTCTGATACTTGCTCACACAGGGATCAAGGCTGGATCCAAGACTTGGGCTCAATGTTCTGTTCTGAGCCACTTTTGAGTATTTTAGGGATGCTGTGGTGAGCACTGTAATACTTGAGGAGGCCACTTGGCAGTAACTCATGAGGGCACTCACTGAAAAGCTGTTTCTTTGTGTTTGGAGGTAATTTAAGCGATTACAGAGAAGACAAAGTCAAGCACTTAATGTCTGAATATAATAAAAAGGACACAGCATTTGCATACTTCTCTTTCAAAGTTAATGGTGTTTGCACATAGCTGAACCGTAGCCATTCAGTGCTGAGGCCTAATAATGATCTTTGATAAAATATTAATGTGTTTTTTCCATTTTCTGTTTTGAGAGCAATTTTATTGCTGTCAGTTCCTCTAGCTATTTCGGAAAGTTTGTCCCTGCCTGTGCTCTAAAGGTGATCTGAGCAGAGAATATACACAGCAAGGAGCAGACCGTCCTTTTATCATTTATGCAGCAAAACAAGCTGAAGGTTGAGTGTATGTTTCATGGGCCGACGCCAGTCAAACAGACACCTGACATTTTCATAAAGCTGACTAGAGATCTACAACAAATCCTCCATCGCCGACATTCAAATCGTCTATGCGCAAATGAATGAGGGCTCGAACCTTATGAATCTTCTCATATGTCATCTACTGTCTGAGTTTCTGTAGATGTTTTTTTTTCTTTCTGTTTATATTTGCTTTGTTTAATAGTCGGAGCCAATAAATGTGTAGTAGGTTATGTGATTTCCAGTGAAAGAACAGATTAACTGTGGTGAGTCAGACGTGGCTCGGCTAAAAGAGGAACATGAAGCCCGTTTTCTTTTCTTTTTTATTACATCTACCAATCTGAAACTGTTGTTAGGTGCCTTCCAAGCACAGGTATAATAATGTATACACCACAAGTCAAAGGTTGGGACACAACTTCTCACTGAATGAGAGATGCACACTGAAGACATCAAATACATGAAACGGGATAAATGGAAGCAAATAAAATATTAATAAATAACTAAGCATGTCTTATATATTAGATTCCTTTGCTGTGTTGAAAGCGCTGCAAACCCTCATCCTTCTCTCAGTGAGCTTCATGATGTAGTCACCTGAAAGGGTTTCACCTCACAGGTGAGCCTGTCAGGGTTCATCTGTGGAATTTCTTGCCATCTTAATGTGTTTGGGACCATCAGCTGTGCAGAGGTCAGGTTGGTGCACAGCTGACAGCCCTACTTGACAACTGTTATAATTCATATTATGGCAAGAACCAATCTGCTGAGTAGAGAGAAACAACAGCTCATCATTACTTAACGAACTCAAGGTCCAGAAAATTCCTGAAACTTCCTGCGTCCTCAAGCGCTACGACGAAACTGGCTCGCATGAGGACCAAGAGTCACATCTGCTGCGGAGCCACCAGCCTCAGAAACCACAAGTTAGCAGCAGCTCAGATTAGAGCCCAGATAAATACCACAGAGCTCCAGTAGCAGACACGTCTTTACATCAGCTGAAACGCTACAAGCAGAAGAGATTTGTTTGGGCCAAGAAACACAAGGAGTGGACATTAGACCAGAGGGAATCTGAGCTTTGGTCTGATGAGTCCACATTTGAGATCTTTGGTTCCACCTGCTGTCTTTGTGCGATGCAGAAAAGGTGAATGGATGATCTCTACATGCATAGTTCCCACTGTGAAGCATGGAGGAGGTTTGCTGGTGACACTGTGGGGGATTTATTCAAAAAAAGCACATTGAAGTGAAGGCCGAAGGACCAACAAGTGCTCAGCCTCTGTGGGAACTCACCTAAACTGCGTGTGTGAATAAAAAAATACAAATCATTTTGGATTCAAGTGTCAGCTGCATGAATGCAATGTCAGTTTTTACCAAATGATAGTTTTCATTGTTTATTATATTTTACATGTAAGAAAGGCAGATAGTCCCCAGCTTGGTTTCATTCGTCTGTCATCACATGTCAGTGTAATCAAGCACCACAGCACACAAACAGCCCGTGGTCCTCGCCACAGCTGTGAAACCAGAAGCCGGAGATTATTATTGTCTTTACTGTAAAATTCATATTTCAGTTTATTCAGATTATTACAGAAACACTGTACACAATAGGCAATAATGAATGTGCGTGTTTAGACTAAAAACGGTGTTGTTCCCATTCATTTTTAGCAAAATGTAAAATGTGACCAACATTAACGTTATAATATTTACCATGTGTTGTCCTATATCGACAAGATTTCATCTTTCTTATTTTATTTTTCAGAATCACAGCCTGATTGAAAACGTTTAAATATTTATTTAAGTGAATTATTTGAGCCTTCGTTTGGCTCTTTGGCTCCTCAGAGTCTTTCTGGGTGTGAGCGTGTGCTCCGTCACGTCTTCTGTTGCAGCTAATACAGAGTTCCAGTCTGGTCCGTTGCTTAGTGTCTGTGAAACAGTTAAATCAGCGTTTAAAGCAAAAGTGAAACATGCAGCAGTGAAACTGCAAAAGCTTTCAGTGTTTTACTGCTTTTCACAGGACGCTCTATAGCAGGTATAGATCGGTTTGATGATGTATGATGATGACGAACAGAAAGCAGTTTTAAAACAGCAGCCGTGTATCTGAGTGCAAAACTTCCATCTATTGATTGCTAAGTAAGGGGAAACTCACCGATCACCCAGACTCCTGCTGTAATCATTTTCATTTTGTCTGCACAAGACAGATGAACAGTACACTAACAAGCTCGCCCTTACAAATGAGGGAAGCCTGTCTGATCCATATAAATATGCAGTTCTGCAAAGGTCCTTGCTCCCATGGAGGAACATGAAAAAGTAAACACACAGAAGGTGTTTAATACCTGCAACTGTGAGGCATATTTAATGTTTCCTTTATAACAAATATACATTTATTACAGAGGTTCATGCACGCCCAAACCAAACACCACAGCCCCTTTGCAGGCTTTACATATATTTGCTGATAAACAGAACTAGCAGATCATCTGCTTCCCTCACACCCTGTCCCTGCTCTTCTTCTAGTCTTTCACTACATCCATGAGTCTTCTCTGTGGTCTTCTTGTCCAGCAGCTCCATATTTAAGACCCTATGTGTAGTATATCAACTATCCCTCCTCCGGACATGTCTAAACCATTTCAGCCTTGACTCTCTGACTTTGTCTCCAAGCTGCTCTCTAATGTACTCGTTTCTAAGCTTGTTCATCCTGGTGACTCCAGATGCAAGTCTCCTGTGGTTTTGTTAATGCAGCCATCTCCAAACTATAGATCATAGCTGGTCTCTCTGCCATCTTCCTCTTCTCTCCAGAGCATATCTCCGCCTGCTCCTCGCTCTCACTACAGATCACAATGTTGTCTCTGAACGTCATCGTCCGCAGAGCCCTGCCTCACCTGTCAGTCGATGTATCAGTGACCTCATACGTCTTCTGCATGAGTCTCATCTCAACTTTCCATTCGATACCAGTGCACTTCTTCCTTATTCCTGAGGTATCCTTTTACTCTCCGTGATCGTGTTAAGCTGTCTGGTTAGAAAAGTACACTGCCCTCTCTTCTAGACGTATCCATACGTCCTTGGGTACGTCATCGAAATAAACAGCAATTAAACAAAATGACAGCATGAATCTATTTAGAGTTCACATGTATTTTTGGGACTCCGTACCAATCCTTTGCTCCTGTTTTGACTGACTGAAAACATTTCTTTTGCATTTAAAAGTTCAAGGGGCTTGACAAGCTGACTTGATTGTACCTGATGATGTTAAATGTTATATGTTTTATATCCCTGATCTCCAACTGAATTGATTTTAGCAGGTGAAATGATGCTCACTGCACATGAATTTGTGTAGTGCATGAATTTTGGCAGGTTGGTGTTGTCTCAAACCAAGCATTAAACTACCTATGAAATCCGAGCTCTGGATAGTCCCTGTTCGTATCATTCAGGTACTTTGTGTGTTATGTATGTATTGGCCTATTCATTCAGAATAACAAGTGTAAGTTTGGAAGTTTTGTCTAAATGTAACTGAGCCTCTTTCTGTTTAAGCTCCTGGAGTTTGCTTTGCAGAGCAGTACATCCAGACTTATCTGCATCTCATTTATTCACTTTAAACCATGTACAGCCCCGTCTTTAAAATGGTATCCATGGGTATCAGATGAGGTAGCATGAAAACTACCTACCTGATGGAGAAATGGACCTTTGACCCCTGGAGGTGTCACACGGTTTTAAAAGCACATCAGCCCAGCCAGTCAGTCACTGGTGGTAAGCCCTTCAGTCACCAGTTGTATGGATTGATCCCACTGTTAGTAGGTTCAAGGTTCAAGGTTCTTTATTTGTCACATGCGTAGTTATACAAGTATAACACACAGTGAAATGTAGCCTGACACGCTCCTCGACATGTGCAAAAATGGGGGGGTAGAGGAAGAACATTATATATATATATATATATAGTATATACACTGGGTGAATGTGCAGTAGTAGCAGCAAGCAGGTGAATTCTGTACATTAATAAGACATCTGACTATTTTACAGGATAGACGATATAAACATGTTTAAAATTAAAGGAATGTGAAATGTACATTGTTCCTTGGTTTAGTGCATGCCTATTCAACTACGAAGTTAGTTGGGCCAGATTTTCAAACCGAGGAATTTATCTGGGCCAGATATTTTTTTTGAAGCCAGTAAGCAGCAGATCATGATCAATTTCAAACCCACACAACTGTACTGAAAAACAAGTAATTTTTTTATTCCTATTCGCCTGTAAATCTGGTGACCTCTCACAAATGCACACCAAAAGGTCCATTTAAAAAAAGGGAGCTATAACTAAACTATTTTTTGCACATTTGAAATAATAATAATAATAACAAAAAACATTTTGATAATTCCCTTTCAAATTAAAATAAATATTTCGCTGACCACTCACTTTTCCTGCCATGGATGGAGCCCCATCCGTCACAAGTATACAGACACGCTTCATATCCAGACCATTTTCCTCAAAAAGAGCTGAAATCTTCTCAAACATCATTTCGCCAGCTGTGTGTCCCTCTAACGGTAGTAAGCCGAGCAATTTCCCATCCAAAAAACGGACATATACGCACAACTGTGCATTATCAGTTCTGTCTGTGATCTCCTGCTATAGACATTACATCAGTTTTCTTCAGGTCATCTAACAGCATTTCAAACTCGTCTGACGCCAGAACTTCAACTCTACGAATATTTGAACTGTCCTACAGGGGTACGTTTTTAATAGCAGATGTCACACTCACTTTTCACCGCATCCACCACGGCCAGCATGCAGTATTTCATTGTTTCAGAATCTGTGAAAGGCCTTTTCTTCTTCGCCAAGAAGCAAACACGAAGGGAAGATGCTGCAGCTCTCTCTTGGGCTGTACAGGACCCTCACCATGGTAGTACAACTCCGGTTGTAAGATTATTAAACTCGGTAAAATGAATAAGTATTTGTCAGTCCAGGCAGGGTTAAGAGAGCAATCCTGCAGCAGCGTTCTGCTGTACGGATCACTCTCTGGAGAGCTTTTTGGTCCTTCACACAGCTGTTCCCGAACCACGATGTCATGTTCTGTGTGAGGATGCTCTCCACAGCGCCTGTATAGAAAATCCTGAGGATCTTTGGAGAGACCCTGAACTTCCTCAGTTGTCGTAGGTGATACAGGCGCTGCCTAGCCTTTTTGGTCTGGACCTGAATGTGGGCAGCCCATGTCAGGTCTGAGGAGATGTGGACACCAAGATACTTGAAGGACTGCACCCTCTCCACTGGAGCTCCATTGATGATAATGGGCTTGTAGTCTCTGTGCTGACCCCTTCTGAAGTCCACCACCAGCTCCTTGGTCTTGCTGACGTTCAGCTGGAGGTGGTTGTCCTGGCACCACGATGCCAGATTCTTCACTTCATCCATGTAGGCCGCCTCATCGTTGTTGGAGATGGCACCCAACACCACTGTGTCGTCAGCAAACTTCACAATGGTGTTGGAGCCATGGGTGGCCACACAGTCTGAAGTGTAGAGGGAGTAGAGCAGTGGCGAGAGGACACATCCCTGAGGTGCTCCTGTGTTGATGGTGATGCTGTTGGAGAAGCACCTGCCCACCCTCACCACCTGAGTTTAGAGTTTAGTAGCTTCAATCACTAGTCTCAAAGTTATTTCAACAAGTGGCTGAATTGATTTGAAATTTCATGGTGTCTGATTGTCACATGGCTGCTATTCTCTTCCTGTGTGGATGCCCCGTCGCACCACGGTGCCTGGACTGAAGGCTTCGGGTTGTCGTGGTTTGCAGGGTTGAGGTTCTGTGAATGAGACTTCCAGCATTTGCACTGAGATCTTTGGAATTTGGAGGCCAGGTCACAAAACAATCAACGAGATCCCTCAAGCCTCAGCCATCCATGCTTTAACTCTCATTTTAATGATCCTGTAATCTCTTTGTCACCAAGTCCCACTACTGCTAAGAAAGCAAAACATAATTATACCCGTTGTGTGTAACGTTGCACCTTAACAAGTCAAAGTGTCACTGTTCAAACCTCAGAGTTTAAAATGACTGATATTAGTCATGATGGACAGCCATCAAGTCCTCGAACATGTGCGACCAAAGACCATCATCAAACATCTGTTACCATAACAGGACTAACTAGCATCATTTCTGTGGTTTTATAATTATATTTATTCTGTTTGCACAAAAAAGAAATCTTTGTATGTGTATTTTCAATCTTTTATAAGCTTCTAATTCCAGCGTATATCTGAGTGCATGTACACACAGACACACACAAGCACACACTGAGAAAACCCCATATTCCCGAGGAGACATTTGCACACATTCATATTCAGGAGAGGAGGAAATGATCAGGCTGTGGAAATGTCAGAATCAATCAGCCAATCAGGGACAAGAACAGAAACCCCCATGGTCCATGAAGCTGACAAGAATCAGTGTGCATGTGTGTGAGAGAGAAAGAGACACTTGAAGTGTGTGAGGGAGACAGAGAAATAATTGCCTCAGCATAGTGGAAAAGATTTTTTTCCTCCAGAAAATCACTGATAAAGAAGGAGATCGTAATTACCACTGCTGAGTTTGAAACTAAGTGAGACACAATGTAAGAGGAGAGAACATAATGCCCTCTCTATTGTATGTATGTCTTTTTGGTTAGTGTTCTACTGCCCTCTACTGAAGGCTTCGTGAACTTCAGTTTGAGCTGTACGAGTGAAACAGATGGATCATAAACAGAAAACTGAATTGTGCCCACTTAAGTTTCTTTGGGTCAAGGCAGAGCTTCAAACTGATCGAGCTTTTATTATAAAGGATGAGGCTGTTGTAAGAGATGGCTCCTGTATTTAAAACTCTCTGTTATAGGTTGATGTGAAAAATGTTAACAAAACAGCGGCTTGAGGCTGTTTTGAAGCTTCAGCTTTTTATTAATTCTTTAATGGATGTTCCAATATTTGGTTGAGGGAACAACAGAATCATCAGTGAATCGAAGCACTAGTTAGTCCAGTGGTTCACAAACGTGCCCCCCTTTGTTTTACAAGAACACCCCCGGCACAAACACACACGCCCATACTTTGTTTTCAAACTCCATTGCAGTTTATTTCACACTCTAAACAAATAAAAGTAAACTGCAATAAATTACAGGTTGCAGTAAAATAAACCACTAAACAAACCACCTTTGTGGTGCAATTATTTCATGTATAGTTGTTTCGTTTTTCTTTTTTTGTTGTCTTTACTGTGTAAGAATATTCAACACTGCTATCAACAGATTTTTCAAAAGATGCCTCTCTCTCTGCAAAAGGGTTTTAAAAACATAAAGCTGTGGGATACTGTTTGTCTGGGATGTGGACAGCCCAGCGTGTGCGGGTATAACTTGGCACCACCGTTGTGCAGGTGAAGCCAAAGGTAAGATATGCGTCATCATATGTTCTTTGGCGATGCTTCATCTTCTGCTTCGCGTTTGTGTGAAAACCCCGTCAAAAACCTGACCATGATGCTAGCAGTGTCCAAGCATTCCTTTTTTTATTCATGCACATCCAGCCCTCAGGTTAAAACAATAAAGTCAGAACAAAGGTACAGAATAAGAGGGCAAAAAGAGCAGTTGTATGATCGCACAGGACTGGAAGTGCACATGTGCTATTCTGTTCAAAAATAAAAACAGTCATGTTGTCTTTTATCTTCCAACATGTGCACTGCAGACATTCAGCATTGCACAGCAGCATGCAAACTTAGTTGGGAAACCTTGCTCTGATTTAAGCAGCATGTGTGCGCCCTGTGTTACAGCAGACTGGGACAAATCAGTGCTGTGACCTTCAGCTGCCCCATGAAGTGTGAACACATGACATTTGTATTTACTTTCACCATTATTTACCACTAAAGCTTTTGTTTATGTCTGACGTTTGGCGTGTTTTCTAAGTATATTAAATTCAGCATTGTTTGGATCCCCGTGCACCAGCGCGTGCTTTCCTTTTAGCAAATTAGTTTGAATATTGCAGTATATGCTGCTCCGCTGTGTATATTCAATTCAAGTTTATTTATACAGCTTCAAATCACAACAACAGTCGCCTCAAGGCGCTTTATATTGTAAGGCAGACCCTACAGTAATAGGGGTCTACCTTATATCACCTCTGTGATGTAGCACACTGACCGAGGTGCAAAACAAATGTGCTCATAAAGAAAATGTTTCCAATCTAAAGGTGAAGCAAACCACAGTGCTTTGAGACCATCGCCATCAGATGAGGACCGTGCATTTCACTCATCTGAGACAAGAAAAGTGACACACATCAGCCAGATGTTAGGATAAAATGCAGTTTTGCATTCTTGCCAGACAGAAGGAAATCCTGGTGTCTGTCAAGAAGCACAGAGAGGAATTCAAATAGGAATGAAAACAGATGAAGACGATAACAGGTACACATTGTAAAGGTCACAAGACACACAACTAGTTTTTGTTATGCTTTTGATATTAAATTTCAAGTCACCAGTTATCCTGTTTTGCCTTTTCATAGGAATGATTTTTAGGTAACGACGGCAAACAGCTTTTCCTTCACATCTGTGCTCCCTCAAAAGGAAAATAAACAGCTGGAGGCAACAGGATCTGGAAGAGAATCAGTGGCAGCAAAGAGGCTCTAAAGACTGACGGATAACAAGTGATTGTACTACAGCATCAAGTGATACGTTTAAAATTCTGACTGTGAAGTAAAAGGGTCATGTAAAGATTTCAACTACCTTTAAAATTGTGAATAAATACAGCACTTCTGTAAATGTGTTTACTTACCGTCCACCACAAGTTAACTACTGAAATAGACCAAATAACTACATTACATACTTATGTGCTGTAGCCTTTGCAAGGAAGTAGTGGAGGAATCTAAATGGTTAACATGTTAGCTGTTAAAGACCACCTGCATATAAATGCAGCTTGTAGAATAGATTTTCAATCTAACCCAGTCCTGTTTGATTTATTAAGCATTTTTAAAGCTGAGAGTTTGAAAAACGTGCTGTACATGACACAACACAATCAGTAAAACAATAAAAACAAAATAAAAGGCAAAGATAAGAACACACTGCTCTCAAACAGGCAACAAAGTGGCCATGGGCGATCATTGCACAGTTTGAGAGCACTAACAGAGAAAGCTGGATTGCTCCGGGTTTTCATCCAGGTTTTTGGGAGTGCCTGGAGCAGCTAGTCCAGGACGTCAGCCACCTCGACGGAATATTTTTGGAATCTGCAGCTCAGCTGATCCATGAAAGGTTTAAAAAATATATAGTAAAATCTTAAAATAAAAGAAATGGGAATGTCGATAAACCCAGAATTTATCTGCTTGTGTATTTAATACGGGTTTAACATCCACCTGCAGAAAAGAAAGAGCAGCACAGGTACCAGTGTGGTCGAACACAGTGACGTTAGTCCTGTTTTCATATACGTTTCTTTATGAGGTTATTCATGCGTTCATGGGTTTACACAAGCAATAAGCCAAACAGCCAAATTTATTCATTATTGTGCCCAGAGATGGGCAGTAAGGCGTAATCTGATTACTTTTTTCAGGTAACGAGTAATGTAAGGGATTGCTATTGCGAAAAAAGTAATTAGATTACTGTTACTTTCCCGTAAGCATGCTGCTTTACCGCATTACTAAACCGTCATACTTTTTTGCGACATACATGGATAACATGGAGTGATGGAGAGAGTACGACCATGCAGCGTTTAAAGCGTGGAAGTAATCACATTACTTTGAGTTTGATTCTGTAAAAAGTGACACAAACATTAGCGTCTGCTGTTCACCCTGCATGGGAAGAAAACTTCTTTCTACAGTGAAAAATTAAACTTCAAATCTGAATCTCACTCTGCCACGGGAACGTGACATCCACAGAGAAACCCCCCACTGACAGGACCGCTGTGGGCAAACCTCCACCCGCCCCACTCCTGCTAAACAGGTGACAATAAGAGCGACAGGACTCAGTGCTGCTTTGAAGTTTTACTTTCATCTATTTGAAAGAGTGTAAACACAAAGCATTATTTTATTTTATATGCTGGAATATGCAGAACATGGCTTTAAATGGTAGATAATGTCTTCAAGTCAAAGACTGTTGCATATATTGTCATTTTTGCTTGATGCAATGTGCATAAAGTTAAAAGATTAAAACTAATAAAACAAGTTTTAAAAAGAGACGTTTCCATTTGATTCAGTGTTACATGATGGATTATGCAGACAAGTAGAACTGGGCTGAAAGGTCTGTTGCTTTATTACATATTCAGGTTGGGTATCATGTTTTTAAAAAGTAACTAAGTAACTAATCACTTTTGAAAGTAAGTAACCCGTAAAGTAATGGGATAACTTTTTCTTGAGAAGTAATCAGTAATTAGTTGCTGATTACTTTTTTCACGTAACTTGACCAACACTGGGTTTAGGCCAGACGGCGTTACAACAGAGGATTTGTAACTCTGTAACAGTGCCAGCATCCGGCTGCAAGAACAAACAGAAACAGAAGTAGATGATACTCTTGTCTCTTCTCTGCCACTAAGCACGTTACATAACCCTAGTTTTGGACTGCGGCCCTTTAGCGAGATTTTGTGAGTGTGTTGTTTTTGGTTTTACACATTGTGCCTCTATTGTATATATGACTGATCTTGTGTAATACTTATATAAGAGATAACGTGGCTGTTTGTTTGTGTGTGATGAGGAAAAGGAGGGCTGCTCTGTCAGCTTGCTTGAAGAAGCATAAACAGTAGCAGCTTTGTGTTTCAGCAGTGTGTCAGTATTTATCCAGTAGCAATGACGGAAGGGGGTTTCTCTCACAGATAATAATACTGACAACATGCAGAGCAGACTTGCTGCCATGCAAGCTGTTGTGTTTAGCAGAAATCTACTGATAACTGTGCAAAATATCAGCTTAGAAAAGCTGGGAGTCTGTACAACCGAGTTTTGTTTTGTTGAGTTTTTATTTAGGATTTGAAATCGCATTATCAAAATTTGGGTGCTAGAGAGCGCATGATGAGTAATAAGGGATGACTCAGAAGTATGAATAAAATATGTCTGACCTTAGCCATATTCCCTAAATGAAAAATATATGAGCTATGAATTGCTGTTTACCATCTCCAAGCTCTGCCTTCAATCTTCAATTGTTAGCTGCGAGAATATTCTTCATAAAATGTTTAAGTCTTAGTGGATCATTCTCATTGCTTCATGTCAGTGCTTTTTGGTCGGCCTTTTAGGACAAATGGCTGTGAGAATATAAAACTGTAAGTCTGGGCTGGAATCGCATGCTCCGTCTGATCTTTTCTGCTCGTTGTGCACTATAAAACTCACATTAATTGTTCAGTACAGTTCAGTTTTATTTATAAAGTGTCAGTTCACAACAGAAATCATGCAGGTGTCAACCTCAGTAGTACAAGGAGGTGGTGCATGTATAGGACCAGTACAGGGCAAAGTCACTAAATCTCCTTATGTCATTTCCCAAATATTTTATTTACATATTTCCTGTAGGATTGCGAGTTGTACCTAAGACTCTTGAACATGTAATAAATCTGCATGAGCCCTTCTCTGTACCCCTTCTGTGCCACCCCACAGAAAAATGTTGGAAACGCCCCTGCTCACTCCACAGTCATTTCATTTTCTGCCATTTCTGCCCATCGAGGTCAGACCAGGCCAAGCTAGACCCTAATCACTAACAGACAAACTGTGCTTTCACGCACAGAGCCCCGCTATAAAAGCCAGAAACAGCCGTTCTGCTGGTGGAGTCATGACGGAGAGCGGCGGGGCTCTGGAGCGCCTGAGGTGAGTACACGCGTAAAGACTCACTGGAGCTGCAACAACACGGTAGGAGACGTTTGGTTTGGGCCGACACATTTGGTTTTAGCTTCCAGAACTGATTATAGAGCAAAATGTTATATTGCTGAAAAATATCAATTTCATACTTTCAACTCAGGTTGTTTTAAATTATATATTCACATTAAGGCCATTAATGGTAATAATGTTGTTGGTTGTAGTTTACATCCTTATTTTAATGCTTATTTTGTTTTAATATAAATTCGTTATTCTGGATATTCAATTATTCCCGCTAAGAAAAAAATGAATTATTATCATTATTATTACTTTACTGCTGCTGTTGAGAAGCGATAGAAGGCTTTCATGTCTCTTCTCTTCTGTTTACATTGTATAAATAATGAAGGAGCAACAGTGACAAACTTATAGGAATAAAGGATATTTTAATGGAACAGAAAGGCAAACACCTGCATCATAATCATTTAATCCGCCCTGAGTGTTTGCCTCTCTGTTCCATCTCCAAATAAATAAATAATAATCCTGCAGGGAATCTGGCAAATAAAAACCGGGCTACTGTGGGTCACATTAAAAGCTTAATGGTGCTAAAAACCAAATGTTTTCTAACTTGAGAAATGAAGAATTTATTTGTTTTTGAAGAAAAGGATCACATTTACATATTAGTGTGAGTCCAACTCAGGACCTTCTTCCTGTGAGGCAAAAGTGCGCGACAGACTTTTGAATGGCCAGCGGGGGGCGTCCTCGGCGGTTGCAAATAGAGTTCCAGTTTTATGGGGCTCGTGTTTCTTGCCCCGTGACCTAAACACTTTCCTGATAATTTTATGGGTTTCATGTTCACTTTTAGATTATATTATGTAGACGATATGTTCAATATTAGCAGAAAAAAAGGATTTTCCAGGATCTGCTCACTGGATTTGTCAACATCAACTTTTTAGTGGATTTCACAGTGAAACTCTGTTTATGGTTTGTATCTGCAGTCGTGTTCATTTTGCACGCAGACCTCATAACCACTGAGGGCTGGAACATAGCTGGGCAGGTTTTGCCTTCAGCTCTGCTCCTTACACTGCATCTAAGATCTAACAACCTTTTTAAAACACAGCACACAGTAAATGAAATAAGACCTCTGATTTTACATAAACTCTGATGTCTATTTACATTTTATGTTGTGGGGTAACTTTACTAACTATAGCTGCACACAGCAGTACATCTAAAATGTTTTCTGTACTCGGATTCCACATAAACCTTCAAATGTATGACAGTAGCATTGTTTTTGTGCACACACTACAAAATCAAAAAGAGGCCCACACAATTATTGCACTGTGTGAAATTCTTGGCTCGGATGGTATCACATTGTTCCCAGATAGATCAAACAGACAAAGAAACCACTGTGATCTACAAACAAATGAGTCTGAGAGTCTTGGTGAAAGACTGATCTGGCCATGTGTGCCAGATCTGTGGCTCTGTCGGTGTTGTTAGTGTACATGCTTAAACATTATTACCAAAAAGCTAGCTTTCAGTCATTTATCGTCTGCAGCAAAGATTGATTTAATGTCAAAGTATGTGGTTCATTAAAATAAATTCATGAACATCTAGGTTGAAACCAATTAGAGTAGCTAATGAGACAGTGGATCTTTGGATCACTCCCCATGGTTTTTATCTTTTTTAATTATCTGCAGGGTCTGATTGACCCTCCAGAAGAGTCCCTGACCCATCATTTGTCCCGTTACAATTTGTATGCATTAATTTGCAGTTTTTGATCATTTATCATAATGTAATTAAGCACAAATATGGTAGTAAATAGATTTTAGTATAGAGCATCCTTGTGTGGTCAATTACAAATGCAATCAATCCAAAAGCTCAGATAGAAATTTAAAAGGCATTTGAAAGCTAAAAATAGAAATGAGGGCAGACTGTGCAGAGTGGGCAATTCTCCACACTGGTTCACGCCCTGAAGGGCTCTGTAAGCTCAAAGCCCACTGTGTAATTTTCTCACTGCAACTAATTACAAAAAAACATTAGTTTGTTAATCTGGTATGCACCATTAAAGCACGGGAAGTTGATAAAGCCTATTATTCCTTATTAGCTACCTGGAAGCACCATCTCATGATGAGGCCACGAGTCAAAATCTAGTTCATATTAAGTTGTTTAGTAAATATTATTAATGTTGTTTTTGTTAATATGCACCTGGTGCCCTTACCCCATCAGCCAGGGTAGGCATTTGTGATTTATTTATTTATTTGGACAAACACTAAAAACATCACACTTTCAGAAACTAGAACATCCACATGCTTTTTGAGCCATGCTTGACCAGTTAAATCTTGATTAGGCAGGTTAACAGTCTTAATATGACATGAAAAGAAAAGTCATATAATAGAATAGAATAGAATAGAATAGAATAGAATAGAATAGAATATAGCATTTCCCTCCTTGTAGATTGCATTGATACAGTATAATGATAGTAATTCTCAGACCACCTCAGCCTGAATAGTGTGAACTTGTTTATCTGCAGTGAAATAGAAAGTGAGCTTTCCTGTCACACAGTTTACAAAGCAAATTAAAGCTAAGCGCATGGTGCAGAGCAGAGAAAGGTTTGGTCCACAGTGGGTGCAAGCACAGAACCACTCAAGCTCAAAACTAACAAATGAGGTGGCCAACCTGCTCTACTCTCTCTCTTTTCAAATGCAGGTGAGCCGCACTCATCGTGACCATTTTGAAACCAACACGTTGTCCATGTGTTATCTCCCCATTAAAAGGCCACAACCGCCTCTCACAGCATGTTTCCTGTCTCTACGCTCTCTTCCAGGAGGTGTTGCTTTCCCTGTAAACCACAGTCTCAGTCCTGGCCTCCATCGTGCTTCACTCAAGACAAAGCTATGACTGCCTTTAAGGGCATCTGGACCAAGGAGTTCTGGCGCTGTGTGGCGGCTGAGTTCTCTGCCATGCTGATCTTTGTCCTGCTTGGCCTCGGTTCAACCATCAACTGGGGCACTGAGGATCCCCACCCCCCCGACCTCGTGCTCATCTCTCTCTGCTTTGGCCTGACTATTGCCACCATGGTGCGGTGCTTCGGCCACATTAGCGGGGCTCATATCAATCCAGCGGTCACAGTAGCCATGGTTGTGACCAGGAAGCTGAGCCTGGCTAAAGCAGTCTTCTACCTCCTGGCCCAGTGTGTGGGAGCCACAGTTGGGGCGGCCGTACTGTACGGGATCACCCCAGCCGCTGTCAGGGGTGGGATGGGAGTCACTGCGGTAAGAGCAGAGTGTGTGTCTTTAAATGTGTGACTATGTGTGACAGTTTTATTCTCCACTACCGACCTTTTGCCTGTGAATACATTCATCTGACTACATGCTCACGTGAGTGTGTTTTACTCACACAGGTGAATGACAGCATCTCTGTGGGTACCGCCCTGGTCGTAGAACTCTTCATCACCTTTCAGCTGATCTTCACCATCTTTGCCACCTGTGACCACAAACGTAAAGATCTCAAAGGTTCATCTGCTTTGGCTATCGGCCTTTCTGTTTGTGTTGGTCATCTGTTCGCTGTAAGTACCCAGACACCTGTGCAGTTAGCACGCTGCACTGATTCATCGTGATGTGGGAGAAATACAGTTCATTGTAATCATGAACAGCTTATTATGTGAACATGTTACAGATTACTTTTTCAAAGCTCAGATCACCGCAGAGTGGATACGACACTTCAACATCACCCTTTGGTTTGATGGAAAACCTGAAGCATGCATGCTGTGTTAATTCATAAGTGTTATGTAATAATTCTAAAGCAGAATCAAAACTATTCAAAGAGGAACCAACAGCATAAAGAGGAAGGTCCAGTTTAGTCTCTCACGTTACTGCAGCTGTGATGAAGCCACAAAAGCCAACCTTCAATTATGTGATTAACTGTGTGATTTGTAGTGTAGAGATAGGATTTACATTATTGATGTATGTAATTTAGCTCCAGTGAAAGACTCCAGTGAGCACTGAGCTGTGACTGTTAGTGTGGACAGTGAAAGCACTTTGATTTGCTTGTTTCAGTCCCTCAGTCGGTTAGACGACTGAATGGTTACTGAGTGTTTTCACAAAGTCAGGAGAACAGGATGGAGCCAGATGTGACAACACTTGGTAGATCATCAGTTTAAGAGACAGGTCAGTCCTCCAGCTCACAGTAGTCATCGGTGCTTGAATTAAAGGCAGCTGACCTTCTTCTTAAGTTCATGAAAACCTTTCACTGCTTATCCAAGAAGCTTCTGCAGTTCTAAAAGCTGGTGGAGGTCTTTAACCACTGCTTGTGAGAGCTGAAGCATCTTCAGGCTCCTAAAACGAAGCCCAGCTGTCCTTAACTCAAACCTTTAAGGCTTGTTGTTTTGTTTGTGAGGTTCATAGCCTGGCTGTGACTGTTCCCTCAGATTCCCTTCACTGGAGCCAGTATGAACCCTGCTCGGTCCTTCGGCCCAGCGATGGTCACATGGTCCTGGGAAAACCACTGGGTAACAACATTTTGATTAATATTCAAAATGCAGAGTGAGTGCACCTTTTGCCATTTTGAAAGTAATTTCAGTCCCAAATATTTTTCAGAAATTATACGTAGTCAGTTAATGTGTGGAAATAGTTATAGGCATAAATTCTTTTTTTTTTTTTTTTTTTTTTGTGTCCCGTTTGGATCTTTAGCCATCAGAATTGTTGTCTTAAGGCCAAGAAAGATGCCAAGCGGATTTATTTTACCAAGTGGATCATCATGGCCTTGCCATATTGGTCCATTTGATTGACCTTTATTATAATTATGAATTTATTTTATTTTCAGTTGCTACAAACGGGACAGACATGACTGGGGGATAGGACAGGGAGAAAGAATGAAAGAAAGAGAGGGAGAGAAAGAAAACCAAAGGGGAGAAGAGACGGTGAGAAGGGGGGGAAGAAAGAAAAAAAACAAACAAAAAAAACAAAACACCTGGGTCACCTGTATGGAGAAAAAAAACAGAAGAGAAAGCAAACAACAAAGAGCAACATAATAAAAAAAACGGCACCATCACAATAAACTAGCTAGCAGTAGATATCAGTAGATACTAAATAATAAACGATATTGTGCAGCACGCAAGATAGACAGCGCACAATGTGCTTTGAGGCAGCAGCCAAGAAAGCTGTAGTCGCGTCTGTGAATACCCTGTGTACACCTGTGTGCATACCTGTGTGGATCAGCATGCTTGCATTCCAAAGGTTTCTCCATGTAACGATCTGCTAGGGAGTGTGGGGGGGCCACAGCCCCGTCCTCCAGGGTATGAAGCAGGTATGGAGGAGATCAAAACTCCAGACATCCAGAGGCCCCCAGAACACAAGAGACCAAGGAAGACCAACAGAGGGGCAGCCGCGCCACTGTCCCAGAAAGAGCTGAGGAGAGTCCCAGCTTTCTTACCCGACACAAACGCGCAGCATTTATTCTCTAACAACATGTTATACAAGATCAAACATGTAGCATAATAACTGAAACAGTATCAAAAACATTTCTCTATAGATGGGCTCTAACAGAGGTGACGATGCGTCATTTGTGCGTCAGATTGTGTTGATATCAAACTCATCTTGCAGCTGATTCTGTTAGTGTTGATGATTTCAACCCTTTTTGGATGCGATGGGGGATTTTGTACCAATGTGGCCAATGCCAGCTTTTTGTTTGGAAAGTTTTCTCCAACAACAAAGACGAATTCTCTCTGAGCTCTTTTCGACAATAAGCAGAGAAACTGAAACGAGTCTGCGCTGCTGTCCCGACGCCTCGTTAGTATTCTGGGTCTTTGTGTGCTCTTTCAGCTTTGAAGTCATTTCTTGTTTAGATTTTGATCTTGGAGATTGTTGTAGTCTCTCTCCTTTGTACAGCTTTGATATTCTTTCTGCTTCTCATCATTTTCACACAGCACTGTCTCGTTTCACAGGGAGACACTTTCTCTTTCATTTCCTCTGCCTTCGCACTTTTACCTGTGTACCTGCTGCTGTGGGGCTGGCATCGTGAACATGGCAGTCGCTGGATTGGATGTCACTGCTGTTTTAGTTTTAACTTTGTAACTTAAGACAGTTCGGTGCTTCGAGCAAACGTAGCTTCTGGTGTGGATGAGTCACGTCCCCTCCAGACTTTAAAAGGAGCGATTTTTAAAATTAAGAAACCAAAGAAGGCGATTGTGAAGTATGCGCTACACACAATGTGTCTGTATTTATTTGACAGTTCTGCACAGGTAACAGTCCGGTCCAGCTCTCTCTGCCGTCACTATATAGACAAAGAAAGAAGACCCTGTCATCACACAGTCGCCACCACCTGTGGCTCACCTGCCTCCCGGTCCCGCCCCCTTGAGCTCACTGCACCGCTTCCCCCCTGCAGCTGCGCCAGGCAACACTTAGACTTGGTTAAAAAGTAAAACTTTGTTCTAAAGACATTTTTGGCCTTCATGTGTAAATTTCTCTCGTCTCCAGCTGGTTGCAGCTGCACATCCCTGAGCCTGGCCCTGCCCGAGGAGGCTTCCTGTTAGAAAAGAGCTTTTCCTTCCCACCGTCTGCTCACAGGGGTTATTTGATTTGGGGGGTTTCTCTGTATTATTGTGGGGTCCTTCCCTTACAATATAAAGCACCTTGTTTTTGTGATTTGGTGTTATATAAGTACAATTGAACTGAACTGAATTTCAGAATTTTCTTCTTCAAATATCTCTGCAAACTTCTGACCAAAAGAAATGGGATGTTGGGTTTTCTCAGTGAGACGTGCTTCCCACTGCACCACACTGCCACGCTGGCATGCAGGAACAGTAAGCCAAAAATTCACAGTGTAACAGGACATGATGTGAAAATGTTCTGGATGCAGATGCTGCAGACAGTCTGTACATGTTTGCTCGGAGCTCCAAAACCAGAAGTTTGGAAACGAGTTCATTGTGAAGTCAGAATTTCTCTTAAGTGGTTTATTTGATCTGTTTCCACCTACGTGAAAAACAGGATCTGGGCTGGATTAATTATTGATTGATCATTATATTTCTGTGTCACAGCGCTGCAGGATACATCAGCCAAGCAGCAGGAAAAACATCAATGAGAAGTTATGAAATCTAGCTCTACTTTAACAAGTACAGCCTTTAAATGTCTTTTTATCCTCATATTTTAGCCCTTAAGGCCGTTTCTAACATATAACATTGTAAGTAAATGGATATTTGAAGTGTTTTGTTTATGGCACAGCTTTTCATCAGTTTGAATTTATCACAGTAAACACTGCCTGCCAGTCCAGCAGAGATGTGAGTCCGTCACATAACTAGAATGTTTATTCTCATCAGTTCAGATGATGGTGCTCTCAGCTGTTAGCACCACTTTGTCCTTTTCGTCTTTCTGTGTGGATTTGCTTTCTATCTGTATCTTCACTTACATCAGTGGCCTGGTTCAGGCGATAATGGGCTGCCCGACACTTTCCTTAGATGCGGCCTGAGACCATCCACAGTGAGTGTGCAGGAAAACCAAAGTCATTACTTATTCTGTTTTTCCTTTTCTATAACAAATCTCTGCTCCAGTGTTTTTGTTTTGTAAGCTGAGACAGTGATGCAGCAGCACGTCGTGGCGAGGCACGACACAAAGTTTGATTTTGTTATTTACTAAAAAAGAAGAAAAAGCACTTAATGACTGATAAAGTAAGAAGGAAACGTAAAGAGAAGGATTTATCTCATATCTCAGCAACTGTTTTTCTGTGAATTTTGTACAAACTTTTAATTTTGTTGATCCTAGGACTTTGTTTCCAACATGATCTTTGATCTCAGCCCTTCAGGAGTTAAATATGTGAATTCCTTTTGAACTTTACCTTGAAAATTGGAAATATCCTTCCTTTACTAAAACAAGTTTCTCTCGTAAATTTATTACTTTGATTTGAAAAGTTCTTTGTTGTCTTGGTTTGTGTTGTTTAAAGTCCCCGAGCTCTATTGAAATGAAAGCGCAGACCTTAGTTTGAGCATCCTCAGGATCACCTGTGTGTTCTGTGTTTTCCGTGTGCCAGGTGTACTGGGTGGGTCCGTCAATGGGTGGCACCCTGGCTGCAGCTCTTTATGAATACCTGTTCTGCCCCGACCCAGAGGTGAAGAAACGCGAGACTTTCGTGAAGACGCCCTTCACTGCTGCTAAACAACGCCAGGATTCAGCCACGGCCCAGGAGCCTCTCTTCACTGTCATGGATGTAGAAAGAGCTGAGAGGAGGGAGAGGGAGGTGTCTGGGGAGGTGCTGTCCTCTGTGTGACTAGAAAGAAAAGAAAGCACCAATGCTCCAAATGCTGCAGTCTGCTCCTGTAGACGGGCGCATTAAAACAGTCATGGTTGAAGCAGGAAGACTGAACACTTCACGAGGGGGGGGGCTTCTGCTTTTGGCAACCAAAAAGCTTGTGTTGGCTAGTTTTAAGTAAAGGGCTGCAAGGCTTTCAAAAGAAATGCTGTAAATAAAAAGAAACTGCTGAAAGTGTGTGTTTGTGCTCATGTAATATGGATTTCCAGTTTTCTTTTCAGGGAAGTGTCACATCTGAGGAAAACTAGTGTGGCAGGAAAACTGGGGACGTGAAAGACAAACAGCAACCATGAAGTGACCTTGTCCCACCCTCAGTAACACTCCGGGTAACATGGATGCAATATAACGTCAGTGCTGAGCTCCCTGCAAACAAACACTCTCTGATTCTCTCTCGTCTTCAGTCTGAGTGTCATTTCTGCCGACTTTCTGCCAGAAAACACTGACGCGCTTAAAAGTCAGCGCTCACAGCACGCGCACTCCGGTGTTTTATGATGTCAGCAGCTAACAACACTTGTTAGGGTCCAACATTAAGTTTTCATAACCTCAATCTTAATTTATTCACTGATCTTTCTGTTGTGCTCACAACATCAGGGGGTTGCAGTCTTCTTTTAAAGTGGCATCAAGTTCAACAAAAGAGAAAGACGACGCCCTGTGGAGCCTCCTCGATTTTTCACCGCTAAAGACAAAAAACTGCATACCACATAAAAACATTTGACCCCTTTGAAAAAGGGAAACAGTGCTTCGCCAGCAGAGGTGAAGCACCGCAGAAGGAGATGTGGCTCATAGTTTATCCAACAATAAACTTATTAATCCCGCTGTAACTGAAACTGGCTTCAGTTCAGCTGGGCCACAGCAGAGGCTGCTGCTAACTTTATGCCTCATATCGCTGTGGACGAGGCCCTGAAGGGTCTCATGGAGAGCATCTTATTACAATCAAAACCATGAAAACTGTCCAAAGATTTGTTTCAACCACTTCTTCACAAACATGATGAAAACATGCACTTCATGGAATGAGAGGTAGGTGGGAGCCGAGTGCTTTTCAGTATAAGAGGACGATAAATCCTGGTGAAGAAAGTACACCCTCAATTCAAGGACATTTTTCATTTAATCGTCTGTTCCTCGGCAGACCTTAAATGACTTAAACACAACCTCAGTTCAATGACAGCAAATGTGACATTGTGCCACGTCTTTATTTATTTTACAAAAACTAAGTCAAAGTGTAAGAAGACCAGCACACGTCCTGATTCAGTGGCTTTAGAAACACCTTTAACAGCAATAATTTGAGGTTTTCTGTATGACTCTTCTTTTTTTTTTTTTTTTTTTTTTTTTTTTTTTTGCCTGTCCCGTTTGGCTCTTTTGCCATCAGAATTGTTGTCTAAAGGCAAAGAAAGATGCCCAACGGATTTACTTTACCAAATTGACCATCCCAGCCTTGCCATAATGGTCCATTTGATTCACCTTTTATTGTTTATTTTATTTTCACTTACTGAATACGGGACAGACTTGACTGGGGGAAAGAAGGGGAGAAAGAAAGAGGGAAAGAGAAACAGCTGAGAAGAGGGACGGGGGAGAAGGGCAAAAGACAAAAACCAACAGAACGGGCAGAGAAAAAAAAATGCATATATCAATCACCTGGATCACCTGCTGAGAAAGAAAAAAGAAAACAAGCAGAAGAGAACAAGAGTAATAGAATAAACAACATCACAATGATATATGGGAATATGACAGTAAATACTAAATATTAAACATTATTGTGCAGCACATAAGATCAACAGAACACAGTGTGCTTTGAGGTAGGAGCCAAAAAGGGTGTAGTTTGTGGGTGTGATCACCCGTGTGTACACCTGTGAGCATGGACGCGCTTGTTTTTTTTTTTAAAAGGTTCCTTCATGTAATGATCTGCTAGAGGGTGTGGGGGGGCCACAGCCCCGTCCTCCAGGGCATGAAGCAGGTATGGAGGAGATCAAAACTCCAGACATCCAGAGGCCCCCAGAACACAAGAGACCAAGGAAGACCAACAGAGGGGCAGCCGCGCCACTGTCCCAGAAAGAGCTGAGGAGAGTCCCAGATGAGGGCTCACTCAGCAGCCGCGGAGCAGAAGCCAGGGGGAGTTGCAGTGACGCGCCCGTGAGCTCCGCCGGCAGCCAGCCGTGCCTGAGTGACCGAGCCCCAGGCCGAGAGGCCGGGGGCACCCCACCTCCGAAGTGGCCCGAGCGAGCCCCAGGCTCCAGGCCCCGATAAGCGGCCGCCAAGGAGTGAGCCGGTGTGTACCTGGACGCCCATCCCCGGACACAAAGAACCACCAACGCACCGATGTCTGAGGGAGTCCGCCACTGGCAGGGGAAGTGGTGGTAGGGGGAGATAGGCCTCCAAACCTTGGAGGGCCTGAGATGTCCCCAGAGAGGTGGCGCCTGACACCCAACCTGACATATAGACACAGACATACAGGCACACACAGACACAAACATCCATTCCCACCCTCATGCTCTCATATGCACTTACTCCACACTCAACCAACGTGGAGACAGACATAAAGAGACGTTGTACACACGATCACACTCCCCAAGCGTACTCTACAAACCGGGTCTAGGTACCCTTGCCCCTGGAGGGGGGAACTGCACCCAGACCCAGGTGGTGTTACCCTTTTCCCTGCGGTGGGGGGAGGCAGACCGCCCCGACTCCGCAGCAGCAGGGAGGCCCCACACTCCAGACCGCAGTCGGACGGCCAACTCCTCCTCCTAGCCCCCCCGCTCCAGCAGGTCGCAGAGAACGGGGGTGAGAGAAGACTCCAAACCTCCCTCCACCCGCTCATTGTAGTGTTGATGCATGTGTGTTCTAAGGTGCATTTAAAACCCAGGAGGGCATGGAGCTACCTGCCAGAGAGCAGCAGGTAAGCGCATGGTCCCTCCTGCTAGCCCTCAATGTCTACGTGTATTTAACATTGAGAGGTGGGCAACGACGCCAGGGGTGGGGTGTACACCCTGATGGTACTTTGGATTCCGTGTATCGTGCCCACCCCCAAGATCCTATATGTATGTGTAATGAGAGTGTGAGTAATGTGAATGTCTAAGTTGTGGGATAAAATTGAGGCAGAGGCAGCCAGAAGGGGACAGAGGGGGGGGTAGCCTCCTCTGCACCCTGGTGACATACCCCTACTCCAAGGCCCTGCATGTGTGGGTGGTTGTGGTGGAGCGGGAAGAGGGAGGCAGCTGGAGATGGGGAGGGAAGAAGGGAGGGGCAAGTGACCCCTCCCTGGGGCCAGCTCCCCCGCTGACCCCAGTAGGCACCCCCATACTCCGCGACCCGCCAGGGAAAGGGGGCCCAGGCCCATCCAGACCGGGGCCCAGTGCAGCAGCGCCGCCCGGCCCCACAGAGCCCGGGACAGTCCACCCAACCCCACCACAGAGAAAACTGCACCCACCCCACCATCCACTCATCTTCCAGACTACATAAGACAATAAACACCCAGACTGAGATCTTCCTCCACCTGTATGACTCTTCTTACATCGTTCATTCATGCATTTCTAACTATTCATTCGTTCCACCACGGCCGTGGTTCACAGTTCATGTGAAGTGTTTGAGTCCCTAAACACGGTGCTCTGTGTTACGGCCAAATGACTTTGGTCTCACATTGAGGTTTGACAGTTGTGGTTTGCTCAGACTTTTACTGTGCTGCCATGTTTTTAGAGAGAAGAGTCGTTTCACTGTTCACTGTTTTTGTTGTTGTTGTTTTTGGAAATTTCTCCAAGAATGGTGCAGTCTGAATTTTGTGAGAAGAATGAATATTTTCCTCTAATCTTGTCTTTCTCACTATAAGCGATGGATTTCAAATTACTTGCAAAAGGCCATACAACCTTTCCCCGACTGATAGGAAGGAGCGATGGCTTCTCTAAGATAAGTGCTCTTTCCTCCGTGGCACTGAGGTAGCACGAACAACTGAATTCAAACTACCAGAACTTCTGCTTTTACAGGTTTGGTCCCACTTGATAATGAAACTACACAATCAATGTGTAGTTTTAAATATATAATGACAGAGTGAAACATGTCCTGTGTTTTGTTCACCTGAGGTTGTATTTAACTAATTTCAAGACCTGCTAATGATGAGAACCGCTGATGTGAAGCTGTTATGGGGTAATGTGGCCTCTGTCTCTGGTCCCTGTTGGCCCTCGCTGTGGTAAACCACGGTCGTTGCTGGTAAATTCTAGATTTGCTCTAAAATCTTATTTTCTGTCTAATGTCTGCAGTCTTGGTTTTGTTGTTTTGGGCTGAATTTGCAGGAGCTGTTCACGACACTGAAACATTCACTGTACCTATAGTGTAATAATCTATTAAACACTCAAGTCTGGAACATGAGCTGGATCTACTAAGCAGCACTGCTCACCAGCTGACTGGACTGCACGGTGGCCTCATTCCAACTATAAGAAACTGCAAAAATAAACTGTTAGTATCAGAGTTAATATAGCAGTAGAGCCTCTTATGGCCCTGTGACTGCAACACTCATTACAGAGCAGAACAACAAACTGCCAGATCAATGCAAAACTGCGATGTGTAAAGTTTGGCCTTGAGGCTTGAAACAGATTAAGTTTGCATTTAAAATGTGTGAGTGTGAGTTGTTGTGCTGATGGGAGGGAAGCAAATTTAAAAAGATTGTTCTTCTTAACAACTCTGCAATGAATCTCTGACGAACAGTTCAGCACAGAAAGTGCTTTTAATGTATGAATATAATACTGGCATGCAAAAGATGCTCACCTCGTCACTGCTGTACTGACAGTGTGGTGTTATTGCCACAGCTTTCAAAGCAAACAGGTGTACTGTTGCCCTCTGTTGGTAACAACAGCAGCGAGCACTGCTTTACAAGTTTCAATCTCTCGACCAGGATCGCCCCACTGCAGGCATCGAGGGCAGGAGTCCTGCAGGTTTCAGATGTGTCCTTGATCCAACACAGCTGATTTAAATGACTAAATGACCTCCTCAACATGTGCTGTGGTTCTCCAGAGGCCTGGCAATGAACTGTGTTGACCCAGAGTGAGATCTAAAACCTGCAGGAGGCCTGGAGTTCCCCACCCCTGCTCTCGGCTATGAAGTGTAAATGAATATTTGTTGGATGTGTTTTCACTCATGTATTGCTGAATAATATCGCACAATAAATAACTGTCGTAGACACTGTGCACCTAAAAATCATAAAAATGTATGATATTGAAATCCATCTATTTAAATATTTAAACATTCTTTGCCAAAAACAGAATAAATAACGTATTTGTTGTTCTTACCTGTACCTGATCAAACTGACCAAGTGATGGAATCAATCCTGAAACTGTGTGTTTAGCTTCAAAGAATAAGATGTTGTCAATCACGTCAAAAACAAATCTGTGTTATTTTAAAAGAAACCACCTGCAGGATTTAGAAATCAGGCATTCGGGAACAAATGATCCATCATGTCCACACTGCTTTTATAAACACGATGAAGCTCATGTGCAAGTTCAATGAGGAAGAGTCACTCGTCTGTTTCCCAGGTGTTGGCAGCTAATCTAAGCTTTGCATCGCTTCCACTTTCCCACGCTGTCAAGACGATTGTGACTTCTCCAATCAGCTTTCTGCTGACCGTCTTTAGGCCGATCAGCCTTCACTCCACGTGCTTTAAAATCTCAGAGTGCATCTGTCATTCTCCCACTCAGTCGCCTCCGTGCAACCGACGTCCTGGGAAGAAGGTGGAGTGGGTCCTGGCTTTATCCCTGTCACTGCTGGTCTTTCTAATGATCTCTCCTCATTGAACCATACTTCACTGTGATGTTCACAATGAGGTGACTTACCAGAAAAAGTAAAAACTCAGTGTGTACATGAGTAGATTGCATGATTGAAAGTTACAAAAGTTTTAGACATTAAAACCGTTCTCAGGTACAGAACGAGGCACCCACGTCCAGTTTAGTGCAGACTGCTCCTGCAGAGGCACCACTGGT
>NW_024582366.1:570151-576206 GCF_018398535.1 Haplochromis burtoni
GCACTGTTGAACAGCAGACTGCTGCTGGACACTAGAGCAGCACAGAGGTGTTCTCTGGAGTTACGGATCACAGACACCCTCTTGAAGGTTTTTGGCAATCCAATAGAAAAATCGTTTTGGTGATTGCCAGGAGGACGGTACTTGTCCAATTGCATTGTGCCAAGTGTAATGTTTGATGGAAGGGGCATTATGATGTGGGATTGTTGTTAGGAGTTGGCAGTGTTGGGGAGTAACAGAGTACATGTACCGCTGTTACGTATTTAAAATACAAAATATGAGTGATTGCATTCTGTTACAGTCAGCTACGAGCCCGACACGAACCCGACGTATTAGCCAGAGGTCCCTTTACTACGGTGAAGGCAGACGTGTCAATGCTTTGAATAATATGGTTTATTTTATACACATTTCTATGACCCCTGCATGTTTTTGTCTTTCACTTGTGTTGTTTCAGTGAAGTGAGTCTCTGCGCACGGCTGCACTGACTTAAACTGTGACTTCAAAGTGTTCTGTTTGTCCAGCTCCCATCAAGACTCCACGCAGATATTTCAAGGTCATTTCACTGCTTTAGACACATCACATTACCTGATCATAGCTAATGTTTCACTCCAGATGTTGAATCATTAGGTGATGGACTAGTATCAGAGTCCTGACCACTTCCACCATCAACCCAAGTATCGGATCCCAAATGCAGGTTTGTACTGTTCTCTCTACAGGGACAAATTAGTTACAAAATACACACATGCACTACTTTACCCCCGCTTCAGTGTTTGTGTGTTTTCTGTTTGGCTCAGCTTATATTTGGATGTGCTGCCTCAGGCCACTCAGTAGTTTGTCAGGTTATTAATAATATATCAGACATTCATTTAAGACAAAGCACGAGCTTGCTCTGCATGCTTATAGATGCACAGACCTGGAGCTATTCACAGCACAAAGAACAAGGACGCAGTTTGAAATATCACTGCCAGCCTCGCTGTCTGTAACTGAATGAGAGGCTGAGTTCTGTCGCTGATACAAATTAAAGTCACTCATTTAATTAATGGAATTAATTTTTACACATCAGTCTGAGAAGCTGTTAAAACTTTTTAAAAACCTACATGTTCTTGTATTTAACATCTTTCTTTGACAACTGAAAGATGTGACATCTTGAAGCACTGTCCATCCATCCATCCATCCATCTGCTTCTCCTTTTCAGGGTGGCGGGAGCCTATCCCAGCTGTGTTAGGGCGAGAGGCGGGCTACACCCTGGACAGGTCGCCAGTCCGTCACAGGGCTAACACACACACAGACACAACCATTCACGTGTTTCCAATTAACCTATCCCCACTAACTGCATGACTGTGGGAGGAAGCCGGAGTACCCGGGGAGAACTCACACAAACTCCACCAGTGTTGGTCAAGTTACTTGAAAAGAGTAATCAGTAACTAATTACTGATTACTTCCCCAAAAAAGTAATCCTGTTACTTTACTGATTACTTATTTTCAAAAGTAATTAATTACTTAGTTATTTTTTAAAAACACGATTTACACCCTGAATAGATGATAAAGCGATAGATCTTTCAGTCCAATTCTACTTTTTCTGCATAATCATCATACAAAATGTAATCAGATGGAAAAGTCTCTTTTTAAAACTTGTTTTATTAGTTTTAATCTTTTAACTTTATGCATCAAGCAAACATTTAATTATCTGCAACATTCTCTGACTGGAAGAAATTAGTTTAACATTTAAACCTATTTTCTGCACATTCCAGCACATAAAATAAAATATTTTTGTGTTTACACTCAGTCTTTCAAATAGATGCAAGTAAAACACAGCAGAAAATAAATAAAGTCAAAGACTCAGCGGTCCTGTTGCTCTATTTTCACCTGTAAAGCAGGAGTGGGGCAGGCGGAGGGTTACCCTGGTGCAGGTGTGCCGCGGTCAGTGGAAGTTTTCTTCCCACGCACAGCGGACACTAATGTTTTTGTCACTTTTTATGGAATCAAACTCAAAGTAAGGTCAGTACTTCCACGCTTTAAACGCTGCACGCTCATACTCTCTCTGCACTCGATATGTGATCCACTGTTGATCTGCACACAGCTGTTGTCACCAACGTCGCACTTGCTTACGTCACTGTCGTGAGACATTCTGGCAAAAAAATCACAGTTTTAGTAACGCAGTAACGCAGCGTTCCTACGGGAAAGTAACAGTAATCTAATTACCGTTAATAAATAAATAAATTAATTAGTTACTCGAAAAAAGTAATCAGATTACAGTAACGTGTTACAAGTAACGCGTTACTGTCCATCTCTGAACTCCACACAGAAAGAACCGGCCTGATGGTGGAACTGAACTCAGGACCTTCTTGCTGTGCGGCAACAGTGCAAACCAGCGACTTGAAGCACTGCTTACAGCCTAGTCCTCAGAGGTGACAGACTCACATCCATGCCTTCAGTTCAATTTTACATCGATTTATATTCTTTTGTTGAAAAAAATACTGAAGAAATAAATTTTGGCTTCGTGCATCCCACTCTCATGGCAGTCTGAGATATAATCACAGTCTGCATTTTCACCAAGTTGTGCTGCTAGACTTTTGACTTTTTTTAAGAGCCTTTGTTTTTCTATGGTCCCGGGTCATTTGACCCAAATTACATTTTCCAAACTCCCACTGCAAATAAGAGCACTGTAAATATGTTCCTGCGTCAAACTGTTCACATTTACACGCTGCATAATCTTGTGGTATAACATGGTGTTACATTAAGCTCTCATCCCTCTGCATATCTCTTTATAACAGCACTGACATAAGAACATAAACATAATAAGTAACAGTTTCTTTGCTTTCTGCTTATGGCTTTGAGTTCATTTGGAAAAGTTTTAAACATTTTTCTAAAGTTCTAACTCGTATTTACAAAAAATATTCATAAGATAAAGATCAGACTTAAACATTAAAGAGGTCAGAAGCGTTGTTATGCAGTTGCTAGTTAGTAAAACATTTTGACCAATCACTGACCAGAGGGAGACTTAAACTGAACCACCTGATTAATGTAGAAATATATAAACTGAATAAAGAAATAAAAAAACTTGTAGTGCAGTTTATACTTCAGTTTTAGCTCCATCCAACCTCCACCTACACTCTGCTTCCTCATCCAACACAAACAAACAGAAACAGTCTTGTGTCTCGTATCGCACCACAAATTAATTATCTCCGGGCACATATGTGCTCTCATAAATACATCAATACACTTTGCTGTGTGTATACTGGTAAAGGCAGACATGTTCACACACATCCTCTCATTACCTCGGAGGTTTGTGCTGATGCTTGTCTGTTCCAGCTATTACACCTTGGTGTTAATTTCTTCAGGTGTTTGACAAGCCTCGGAGCTACAGCTTGCTCTTTGTGTAAGTGCTTTTTCTGAACTTCTCCCTATCTCTGCAGATTAGTCAGGGAGCAAATTACCTGCCTGCACAAAAAAAGCGCAGTCCTACACATTTTGCTGTGCTTGGTGCACAGATCTCCCTTTGAAGACGGGCCATGTTATTTCCCCTCTCCCTGCAGCAGTCCTGGCATGCAAATCATCACAAAATTACATTAAAAAAAACCTGCGCATGTACTGCGGGTGCTCTTATCAGCGTCTGCACAAACTGCATACAAATCAGGCCAGAATCACACACCACAGCAAAGGTCTCCACTTAAAAGGCTGGCTAATTGCTAATTGAGTAGCAAGGTCTAAAGTGGGCTTGCCTAACAAGAATTAAAATGCGGGGGCGCCTCATGCCTGTGAAGTGTCTCCGGCTTCCTGGTGACATGCCCCAGAGCACAAACACACTGACAAATGCCACTGCCGCAGCAGTAGAGGCTGACGCTTCTTTAGAGCTGTTTAAAAACATTGCCTATATATCACATAATGGATAAAACAGGTGAAATAATTTCTGCTTTGCAGCGACGCTGGCACGCAGTCGTTTCACTGTGGTGTGCATGGACAGGCGCATTTATTGTTAGCTGCATTTACACAACCATGTTTACAACAGACATTTCTTTTCCTACATGAAGCCCCCACCCGTCTACATCTTGGAATTAAGCATCTGTTTTATATCCAACTGCTTTAGCACAGGGCGAGATAATGAGACAGTGGGCCCCTGGGCACAGAGATGTAAAACACACCAATCCGCTCCACTTGCAGCTGTTACATGACTTTTTGTCCCTACTATAATAAAATTACTGAATTATGCAGAATATGCAAAGTAAAACAATAAAGACCTCTGCGATATTTCTTGCAATATTTAATCAAAATTTAATTATGTTTTCACAATAATAAATTGGGGTGTTTTAAAGAGCTGTGAAAAAGTATTTGCCCCTTTTGAATATTTGTTCCACTGACATGTTTCAGATAATCAAACAAATTTTAATATTAAACAAGATAACCTGAGTAAATACAGAAAAGACGTTTTTAAATGAAAGCGATTAAAGCCTACACTGTATGAAAAAGGAATTGCCCCCTAAACCCAGTAACTGGTTGAGCCACCTTTGATGGCATTAACTGCCAGTGAGTCTTCCAGACCTCCTTTGTGTTAATTCAGCAGATGCTGTGGGTTTCCAAGTTTAAGGTCATGCTAAATCATCTAAATTGGATTCGAGACTAGGCCACCCTAAAACCTTAAGTTTGCTTGTTGAGCCAATCAGAGGACTTGCTGGTATGTTTTAGGACATGGCCTTGCTGCATCACTCAAGTGCACTTGAGCATCAGTTCACCCAGCTGAATATAAGCAGCTGAATATTTTCCTTCTGGATTTTCTGGTACAGAGATTTCGTAGTTCCATCAATTATGTCAAATCGTTCATGTCCTGAAGAAGTCAAACAGGCCATCACACTGCCACATGTCTCACTGCTGGTATGATGTTCTTTTTATGAAGTGCTGCTTTCATTTTATGCCCGATGTAAACTTGTTGCTGTTGTCTCATTAGTCCCCAAAAGTCTTGGGATCATCAAGATGTTTTTTGCATTTGTGAGACGAGCCTTTGTGCGCTTTGTGTCCAGCAGGGTTTTCTCCTTGGAACACTTCAGTGGATGCTGATCGTCTTTCTTGTTGTTGAATCATGAACACTGATCATAGCTGAAGAGAGTGAGGGCTGCAGCTCATGAGATCATTTCTGGCTTCTTTTTGTGACTTCCTGGATGAGTTGCTGAAGCCTCATTCTAAATGAAATCCTCTCCAGACCGAAATATCTCAATGACTGTTTCTTGAGTTTCTTTGGGTCCTGATGAGATTTGTTGGTTTATTAAACCTATTTAGGCATCTTCACTTTGTCTGACAGACAGTAACGGGTCTGGCAGTGGCCTGAGTGTGGCTACTGAAACTAAACTTGGCTTTCCAACAAAATGTGATCATAGCTGAGTTAACAAGAGAGGGCCACTACTGTTCTACTCATGTACGTTTCGTTAGCTTTCTTCACTTAATACATTAAATCATCATTTAAAAAACACATTTTATATTTACTCAATTTAACTTGTATAATATAATAATAGGAATCTGATATATCTGCTTTTTTGTTTGTTCTTTTAATTTGTTACTTAATAACAATAAGTATCTGATTAACAATAATTATCAACTAACAGACAAGAATGAGTTTGTGTAAAGTTTATAACTAGCTAGCATTAGTAGCATTAGCACTTCACTAAAAAAATAATTGTCATTAAAGATTGTCTTTATTATTGATACACTATTTCCAAATGCAAGAATGCTAACTGCTAAATTTAAAAGGCTGACAATTAGGGAGCTGATTATTTAGGCCTAGAGACCAGTTCCTAAACGGTTTCTGGCATTAGCTGGGAAATCAATTGCTAAACCCCAAATTAAACAAACCTAGAGACTGCTCAGTGACCACCTGACGATGGGGAAAAGTGTGCACACTTTTGGAGAGTGGTTGCTGGAGATTGCCAGCAGTTGCTAGTAGAGCAGGGCGATATGGCCAAAAATATTTATCACGATATATATTTGAAAATTTGCGATAACGATATAACTGACGATATAATTGATGCGAGACAAAATACAACTCCACAACATTACTAGCGCAAAAAGA
>NW_024582366.1:577402-642682 GCF_018398535.1 Haplochromis burtoni
ATTTTCCTATCGTTGCCTAACATTATACCGGTATTACCGTGAACGGTATAATATGGCCCAGCCCTAGTTGCTAGCTTGAAATTGGTTGCAAAGTTAAATATACAGTGCTGCACCCAAAATCTCTTTGGAACTGATCAGATCATTAGCAGGTTTTTGTATTTATCCAGTGGAAGTGTAAGAAGTAGGACCCAAACCAGAAGCACAGAGTTTTTGGCCTTAAAGTAAAAACAGCGTCTTTTGAAATGTGTTGGTTACAGAACAACATTTACGTAGAAGGCCAGTGTTCTCAGTTTGTGGTTTATGTCACACGAGTTTCATTACCGATTGAAGAGCAAATGGCAAGTGTTTGCAGACAAGTTGGAGACTTTCATCCAAATAACAGGCAACTGCAGCAACCACATCAGCCTCTTTGCAACTGATATCACCTGGTGACAGCCAGCAACCACTTGCCAATCAGTCAGGGACAACATGATTTATCCTGCTAAATGAGCTGTCTCTTCATTTCAAAGACTGTGATGTTGTGAGTAGTTGTAGGGAAACAGTTATTTCAACGGTAGCTTGTGTGAGTTGTGTGGTTTATGGTAATCCCACACCACATGATTAAGTTGAATTATACATTGTAAAGTCCACTCACTGGAGTTCACAGTGAGTGGACTTTACAATGATTTGTTGATTAAAAATGAAGCGCTTTGTTTGCGTGGTCGATGTGCAGTTGTGTTTTGTAATATTGTTGACACACATTTTCATGGGAATTTGAATGAATTCAAAGTTTTGTTTTTTCGATTACACTCTAAAGAATCTTTTATGATCGCCGCCACTCTTTCTGTCACAGGAGCAGCAAGCTCTGTAGTTTAATATGAGATAATAATTTGATGTAATCCCAACAGTAATGAGAGCAGTACATGGGGTGCAGACTGTATATCAAGGTCATGTTTGCCCAGGGGAGGAACCAGTGCTCTTAGCTCGGAGCAGGCATAGAGCATGATGGGATGCTATATTAAGAAGCTGCTAAAATAACTGCTAACATAACTGTGCATCAGAAAGGGTGTCTGAGACAAAAAGATCAATGCTGCATTCTTCCATTGAGCCCAGAAAAAATGCAAATAAACAAGCAGAGCGATGGTAGGTGTGTGGTAGGGTTACTATGACTGCAAACTAAAGCAATTTCACCTAAATCCTTTTGGGTCAAATGGTTCGTAATGATAAGTGGGACATGTTAAAGTGCAAATGCATTAATTCAGTACACTACTTCCTTTTAGGTTGGGGGACTTCAAGGTTACCTCTGGCTCTTGGTACTGACATTTAATGCACTTAATGGCTTAATTTATAAATTGTACGTTAACATGTTGCAACAATAAGAAATGTAAAAGAGCTGCATTAACACACAGACAGCGCAAAACCACCACTTTTACCCAGAAGACAGATTTCAGGGACCGCTACTTGTATTTTTATATTTTACTTTTATTTTCAGCCTCTGTGTTGGTTTAGGCACTAAAGCTGTTGGTTAGGTTTAAGAATATATCCTCACCTCAGCACCTGGGTCGGCTGATTTGCTGAAACATTAAAGGGCAATATGTTGTAGAGTCGTGCATGCATGCAGTGCATCAATTCTTCTAACTGTGAGGAAGAGGAGGAGGTAACTCTCATTTAAAAAAACTACAGACGCCTTGCATTGTAATATAATGGGGTTGCCTTGTCATGGCCCAGTATTCTTAGTTTTCGTGTGTTTTGTATTTTGTTCTTTATTTATGCCGTGGTTCCTGGGTTCTGTTAAGATGTTCCTTATTTGATTACCCTCTGTGTATCAGTGAGCCCTCGTCTCCCCTCCTTGTGTTTCATTCAATGTGTTCCCCAGCCCGTTATGTCTGTGCTCTCTCTCTCTCCTCCTGTCTGAACCTCTGTGTACTTCCTGTTTTACTTTGACAGTCTCCCATCAGTGTTGTGTTACTCCTGCCGTGTCTTGTTATGATTATCTGTGTCAGCTGTGTTCCCCGTGTGCTCCCACTTCCCTCATTAACCCTCTGTGTATTTATGTCTGCGTCTCCCTCAGTTTCTGAAGCATATGTCCAGAGTGTCAAAGCTCACCTTGAGGTTTCACAAACAGGACCTTTCTTTCAGTCTGTGTTCAATAAACATCGCTTTAAAATATGAACATGACTTTAACAGTCGCAGCAACACAGCCTGTAATCCATACAGTTTGCAACCACTGAACATAATGATATGAATGAAAGGCCCAAAGGTCCAGGTGCTTCTCTTTTAGATCCGAATGTCCCTCAACAATTACCAATGTTGTTCATGCAAAAAGCACAAAAATCCCAGTGCACATATCCAAGAAATGCTCAGATCAGTTTGATTTATTAGCTCAGTTTTACAGTTTCTGTGGCTTAAAGATGGGTCTCTGTATTGTTGTTGATAAATTTGCTGCTCCGTTCTCCTGTCTGTACTGCTTCCTATCCCTTGTGTTGATGCCACTTTATTACAACCACAGTAACAGTAATTTTATTTTTCAGCAGTTGAAATGATAAGCTTAGGCAACCCCATTATATTACAATGCAAGGCTTCTGTAGTTGAAATGATCAACTTTAGCGGTGCAAGTTCCCTAAAATACAAAACATAAACAACATGGGCTTTTCCAACTACTGCGGCTCTGATGTCCACTTTTCCCACGTGAGTCATGTGCCACGTTTTCTAAATTGTGATTACCTCTGATTGAATATTTTGACACCCATCTGCGTGCATCGCCCCCTCCCTGCCTTAATGTTGCGTGCATTGGTGGTCCAAAGCAAGAAAGAGACTCTGACCTTTCATGTCACAGATATACCTGGATGTTCTCTACATTGCAACAATAAAAATACACAAATGATATTGAATTTTCACTGAGCTGCAGTTCTGGGTTTCTTTTTAACCGTGTTAACTCCACTGGACTACATCATGTGCATTTTTGCTTGTTTCACGTGCTTGTATCACGACCTTACTTTCTTTTTATAAGGCACCAACTGGACTCTGTGACTGGTGCAGCAAACACACGAGCACCTAAGCTATCCACGCGTGTACGTAACTAAAACAAGCTGCGTGATATTTATTGTTGCTTTTCTTTCATTCTTGGCTGCCTTCCGGTAATTTTCCGGTTAAGTATCAAACTGCTTCTAAAGTAAAAAGATATTTGGATACTGGCGGTGGCACTACTGCAGTCTTGCCATTTTCCTCATCAGTGCTCGTGCTGCTGGTCCAATATTCAGTCCAATACTGCAGCCTTTCTGGCAGGGAGCGCGCCTCCAAATTTACCCTCCCGCTGCGCTCGCTCCCCGTACCTTAAAAAACGCGTGCACGGCTGAAGGTCACTTAAACACAAAAGGCTTTCAGCGCTGCGGTCCAATATAGCGCATGCGCGCTGCCGGAGGACTGCTTCACAGACCGCAATATGGCGAGAATGCCTGGCAGCGGAGACACGGAGCAGGAGCAGATGAGCTGCCCCGAGAGGAGCAGGGATGAGGAGGAGGAGGAGGAAGATGAAGATGAGATCCAGGAGGTCCAGATCACCGGGGAGGAGGAGGACGAGGAGTCCGACAGAGATGGAGTGGAGTGGGAGACAGGGAGCACAGTACTGGACTCCAGCGGTTCCGCCGCGCAGACACAAGCGGTCGTTATGCGGAGTATGGACCGAAGGGAGGAGGAGGAGGGGGAGGCGGACCCACTCGGCAGCAGCATCCCCTCCGGGCGCGAGTCTCACCCGGAGGGAGAACTTCAGCGGTCAGAGCGAAACAAGCTGAGCGAGAACACCCGCCTGGCCACCAGGTACGCCGTGAGGATCTTCAGGGAGTACCTCAGCGAGAAAGCCCAAAGTCCAGACTTTGAAACTCTGGACAAGGATGCGCTCTGCGCTGTGCTGCGCTCCTTTTACGCCGAGGCGCGCTCCAAAAGTGGACAACTGTACAGCAAGTCCTCCCTCATCAGCATCCGGAGCTCTCTCAATCGGTACCTGAACGAGCCGCCCTACTGCCGCACCTTGGACCTCACCAAGGACCCAGAGCTGCGCAGCGCCAACCTGACCCTGGCCGCGGTCATACGGAGGCTGGAGGAGCAGGGTGCCGGTCCGGTGGTGCAGAAACAAGCCATCACGCGCTCGGACCTGCGGAAACTGTACGAGTCCTCTGTGTTCAACACCGACACCCCGTTTGGGCTTCTGAACAAAGTCTGGTTTGAGACCTGCATGTATTTCTGCACCAGGGGAAGAGAGAACCAGCGGGAGCTGGAGGAGGACTCGTTCGGCCTGGCCGTGGACGAGGACGGAAGAAAGTTTGTGTATTTTAAAGCTCTCGGACCCTATCACAAGTCCCGCTCCGCCGCCTGGACCAAGAAGCGCCCGGACGCAGACGAGGACACGCTGCCGCGCATGTACGAGACGGGCACGGAGCAGTGTCCGTACGCCAGCTTCGTCCGGTACGTGTCCAAACGGAACCCGCTGTGCAGGGCGTTCTTCCAGCGGCCCCGGGACCACTGCTGCGCGAGCGACGTGACGTGGTACGAGAACAAAGCCATCGGGAAGAACCTGTTGGGCACGAGAATGCAGATGTTGTCGCGCGCTGCCAAGCTCTCGAAAACCTACACCAACCACTGCATCGGTGCCGTTTCCATAGCAACCCTCAACAGCATCGTGGGGGCCGCGGGCTTCAAGCCCTCGACGACGCTTTACGTTGCCTCGGAAACGGTCAATGGTCACGCGCAGTCCCACCTCCAGCTCGTGATCCCGTACCTGCGCAGGGTCAGCGACGCTGCGGATCTGAATCAGCAGCAAAGCACAGAAGCAGAGACGTCGAACACATCGCCTACATCAGCAGCAGCAGCGAGGAGGGAGAGCAACGAGGACGACCCGGGAGCTCCCTCTGCCAAGAAGCGCTGTGTGCGCCCCGGGACGCGCGCCGAGTCGCCCGCGGAGCCGAATGAGAGAGAGTCGGTGCCTGCCACAGCCACGGAGTCCCGCCTCGCACAGTCCGGCGCCCGGTCCCCTGTGCCCACAGAGGTAACCCGGAACATGTTGGTCCGTTTTCATCTGTTGGAGCTTCAAGCCTCCCGTGTTAAACCCGACAGCCAGTCAGTCCCGTACCGATGTGACGCCCATCTTTAGGAGGAGAGTTAGTTAAGAGCGCAATAAAATATTAAACTAGTAGGTGTTTAAGGTGGGCTGTAATCTATGAACAACTTTATTTGAACTGCTTTATTAGGGGCTTAAAGTAAAATTAAAATAAACAGACGCTCAGGAAAAGCATACCTATTCGAGTTGGCTACCTTAGTAAGCACTCTGACTTTATTTCTCTTCTCGGGCAAATACAACTTGATGCCTTTAGGAAGTACATCAGTATCAGGGTGAACTTCCTGTTACAGGGACATTTGGGATCAGATCAACCTAATAAATACAGAAATAAATAAAACTGTTGCAAAAAAATAAATAAAAACAAAATACAGATGCCGAACCATTGCACCCTTCATTTACAAAGCAATTCATCACTTTTGTGTTATTTTCACGTCGTATAATCTTGAACATGACATAAAACATCTGTAATCATGTAGTTTACTTCAGTGGTACCACAGTGTGAAAATTGATGCACATAAAGACCTACAAACACTAACCTGGAAGCCTAATTAAGCGTTCAGTTCTTTAGATCTAGGTTGTAATTGGATACCAAAACATTACACGTGCTCAGTTTTTCAGTGAAATAATGAAAGTAGAATTTTGAAGTACGCTAAGCTTAAAGTCCTGTACCAGAGTTTGTGCACCCTTTATTCTGAATTACAAACATATAAAACCATTTGCACAACATCAGCTCTAGTGCTTGGTACGAGGGAAAATCATTACTTTGTAGTCACAAATGTTTATCACTAAGGGCTGCACAGAAATATGTACATGCATTTGTCTGTGAAGGCTCTCAGTCATGCAGGTCATCGTAGTCTAAGGAGCTTGGAAAGAAAAGCGTCTGGACTCGTTTAAGTTGCTTGAAGATGTTTCTCCTCTCAACCAAAAAGCTTCTTCAGTTCAGTTCCCCCAGATGTACATGCATTTGTTTGTTTTTAAATCAGTAGTAAGTGGGTAAAAAATGATCTGATTGTACATTTTTATATTTTTGTTACATAAGTTGCTCTGACGTAAACATAATGCAGAATTACAGAATCTCACCCTGTAGGAAACTGTGTTGTCCATGTGGCCCAATCATGTGAGGAGAAGCAGTGATTTGTCTTTGGGAGTGTCCCTCTGTTGCCAAGGGTAACTATACCTGCTGATGAATTTATCCACCATGCATTAGTGCCATAGCTGCAGGGTACAGACTGCTTGTTGGGCAGTCACAACACGCACACACACACACACATGGATTATATAGATGTGATTATCTGTACCTGCTACACATCGTGTGAGGCCGGTGTCTCAGCTGTTTGTTTGCCCTTCATGGTGCTTACTCTGATATTTATTCATATGTAATTTGATGTACGTGTACATACAAGCAAAGAATTAAGCAAAATGTTAAAATTATGAATTAGACAGTTGAACTGTTTGCGCTCTCTGAGGTTATAAAATTAAGGTCAAGGGAGACGAGGCAGGAATGTGAAAGGTCACAGCAGAAATCCTTTAACAGCACCGAGTCATTCAGGAGGAGCTCGGAGTAGAGAGACTCGTCCTCCACATTAAAAACTACCAGCTGAGGTGTTTTGGGGATTTGTCTAAGATGCCTCTTGGATGCCGTCTAGATGAGGTGGTTCCTGTATGCTCTTCTGTAAGGAGACCCTGGGAAAGCCCCAGAACAAGCCAGAGAAGAGTTTGTCTACTGTCTGGCTTGGAAACACCTCAGTGTCCTCTTCAGAGAGCTGGAAGCACTGGCAGGAAGAGGAAGGTCTGCTTATCTCTGCTTAAACCGCTGCTTACACTCTTACGCTGCTGTTTTCTTTAGCAGTGCCGGTCGTTGATTACTTAGCAAGTTAATCCCTTACATATTCATCTGTAGCCCTTATTGTAGAATTGCTCCATATTATCATAACATATAAACTGACAGTGCTACAGCTTATGTAGCCAGTAACAGCAAATGTTCAGGGCATATCCTCACTGCAGACCATTCACATTTAGTGTTCAGTGTAGTTGAACTGACATGAACACCATCGTTTGGAGCAGAACAGGTTTGAAAGGAGCCGTTGGAACAGAATGAAAGGAAACGGCGGATCAGTCTAGAAGAGCAGAGTGAAAGCCCAGAGGACGTGTGTTCCCAGCCTGTCAGCCACTGGCCTCCTACCAGGCTGCCAATTGTTTCTTTCAGAGCTTAATGATTTGTTTCGTGCCAGACACCTGGCACTATAACGTAGCCTACAAGGCAGTCAGGAATAGCTCTGACCGAGCCATATCTGTGAGCCTGACAGGATGTCCTTGTGCTTCTTAGCTTCCTGTCAGGCTCCTGGCTTTACCTGACAGTCCCGAGTCTGCCTGGCAGGAACTGTTCTAAGCAACCAGCTCCTCTGTAAAACTGTTCAGGTCAGGTTTGCCAGCCTGCTTGCAGGTTTTTATACAAACATCGACGAGACCCAGTTTGGCTTCAAGCGCAAAACATCTTTCAGGAGCTGCAGATAGATGCATTTATTATGGAGCATAACTTCATGACAACACGCAGAGATTTCTCTAGTTTAACCTGCAGCAACCAGCTGTTCACATAAAGGTTGAGGGTGCTGCATTGCCAACATGTTGCAATCAGTTACATTTGCTCTGCAAGCGGTCGCAAGTTAATACATAACTCGTGGGCGGCGATGAAAATGAGTGTGCTGAAGGGGACAAATCTCCCCTCTTTGCTATATTTCCTGTCTCTCCTCAATCATTTTGATTTATCACAGATTGCACGTAAACGAAAACTTGATCCAAACTGATAGCAGGCTGCCTTGTTGCTGCCTTGTTGCTGCCTTGTTGCTGAATTGTTGTTTAAACAGACACATAGCAGTTCCATGACTTGGTGATAGTTATGTTCCAATGTATTAACTGTAAAGATAACCTATGTCCATGGATGTGGAGATATTCATGGCTATGTTTGATCTTTTTTCCATATACTGGCACCACCATCACTGCAGCGTGTATTTGTGTCCCAGGACAGACGTAGCAGCGGCAGCTGCAGCAGCATGTCGAGTCAGAAGCTGGCTTCTTGGTCTCCGATGTCTCCCCCGTGTACCACGGGAATCCCAGCACCAGCTCAGCTCACCAAAACCAACGCACCAGTTCACATTGATGTAGGAGGACACATGTACACCAGCAGCCTGCCCACACTCACCAGGTACCCCGAGTCAAGGTGAGGCACACATCCAAGCTTTTAAAGTACATTCCCCCCATTAAAATACACAGGATGGCTGGTGGACGTATGAGTAAAGCTAAGGCTGTAATCCACCTCAACACCTCAATATCAAAAGCTCTTAATCAACAAATTAGTTCAACGTTACTGATTATTTTGAATATCTGCTACCTTAATTATCACATTTCAATGCAAATGGATATTTTTCCTATGATTCAGGAAACAGAATTTTAGTATATTGAGTTGGTTTTAATGGCTTTTCTGCAAAATATAGAAAGAGTTTGCTTTTCAGTTATTTGTTCAGAAAGTTTAAATCTGTGAATAGTTTAAGAGGCAGTGGTGATACACTTCCTGCTTCATGGGGAAAAGGTGGCCTGCTGTCCACACATTAAGGAAAATGCAGATATCTCAGCTCATCAAACAGCGAAGATTTGATTAAAAAAGCCTCATAATCTCGATCACTGTACACTGTTACAATAAACTTGATCATCTTTGAACCTACTTTTTAAAATTAACTTAGCTTTTACCATTCAGTGAGCTAGGAAATGATTTAGCTGCAACATGTACATTTAAATTTAGCCACAGCTGAGTGTGGAAACCCGTTTCCTTCTCTTTGGGCAGAATCGGGCGTCTGTTCGACGGCACAGAGCCCATCGTGTTGGACAGTCTAAAGCAGCACTACTTCATCGATCGGGACGGGGACATGTTCCGCTACATACTCAACTTCCTGCGAACCTCCAAGCTCCTCCTGCCTGATGACTTCAAAGTGAGTGCCTGATCAGGTACTTCCACAGTTCACCGCTGCTGCGTGACCTAAAGCAGGAAAACAAATGTCAAAAGAAAGACTTGAACCCCTGTCAGAGTCTCACACGAGCCTGTCGCTTACAGCACTGAGACTTCTTTGAGTGACTCTGTTGCCCTTTTCTGTATTTTCTGTCATATTCTCTCAAACATCGTAAAAATGACCAATAGATAAACTGCAGTAAAATAAATGAGTATTTGTTCCATTACTCTAGGAAGGCAACATGTTATGGCAGCAAAATGATCCCAGATCTCAAAACTGATTAATGCATGGAAGGATTTATAGTAGCAGTGGCTTAATGTTTGCATCAGGGAAATTACCTGTTATCAACATTGTGAGACTTCAGGCGAGAAACAGGTAGCAAGTCCGTGCCAAAGACACATTCATTCTCTTCATTAATTCTTCATCACAATTATGACAGCCCAAACAGAAACTGCCTGCAGCCAGCGTGTGCAAACTTCTTCATTGGCTTGTAGCAGCTTTCAAATGAATCAGAAGGTTTTGTATGTGATTTGTTTATAGAATAAATGAAAACGAGAGTCTTCCTTCGGTTAGTGTGTTAGCAGCAGAGCAGCTGCTACCAAGGCTTTAGTACACCTTTAGTACTAAAGTACTGAACGAGCGTTTATATGTGTTAATGCATTTTTTAAACTTTGTTTTTTGCAAGAAAACGTGGAGTTTTCTGCATTTTTTGGTGGGTGTTGTGTACTCATCTGCATGTGTGTGTATTTGTGTGCATTGTGCGTGTTCTTTTGGCCTGTGTAAGTCTGCACTTATGCTTCTGAGTGTTTTCTTGTTTCTGCTGTGTGTGTGTTTGCAGGAGTACTCCCTGCTCTACGAAGAGGCTACTTTCTTCCAGCTGGCACCTCTAAAGACCGAGCTGGAGCGCTGGAGGGCTGAGCAGGAGCGCCGGGACGTTTCTCGAGACTGCGAGTGTGTCGTGGTCCGCGTGACGCCGGAGCTCGGTGAGAGGATCAGTGTGAGTGCATCCCGGGCGCTGATGGAGGAGATTTTCCCTGAGGTGACTGATATCGTCTACAGTTCTATGAACGCCAGCTGGAACCAGGACCCCACACACGTGCTCCGCTTCCCGCTCAACGGCTACTGCCACCTCACCTCAGTTCAGGTACATAACATCCTCTGAGCCACACTGGTTTATATTCTCTCAACATGTCAGATGCTGGAGTGAGCAACTCAAAGCATTTAAGTATGTAGACACAGTCAAGACAGCCTGCAGAAGTTCACAGAGTATCGTGGTTGTTGGTGGCAGACGGGCAGCTCAGAGTGTTCCAGAAACTGCTCATCTTACGTGGAATGGTTGGAAAAGTCAAAAATATCCAGTTTTTGAGCCAAAATGCCTCGTTAATACCAGACCGCAGCTGACAGGAAGAAAACAGGGACTCGAATAACAGCTTGTTACAACCAAAGTGTGCAGGAGAGTGTTTCTGAATGCACAACATGTCAGACCTCGAAGCGGATGGGCTACAGCAGCAAGAGCCCACAGCTGCTGCTGTCGGCTAAAAACAGGAAACTGGTGGTACAGCTCACCTAGTTTAGACAATAGGAGACTGAAAAACATCGCCTGCTCTGATGAGCCTTGATTTCTGCTGCAATGTCGGATGGAAGGTCATAATTTGACGTAATCAACATGAAAGCTTATATTCATCCTGTCATAGGTTGTTTATACACCACAGCGTCTGGACTGTTGCTTCTGTCCATCCTTCATAAAGATGGACGTGTTACACGGGACCTAGAATTTAGAAGTTCACCGTCCAGACAACCAGTGTGAGAGAGTCAAGCTAAACAGCCGCCGCTGTGATAGCTGTGTTCAATGCACCGTCTCAAGCTGCAGCTTAACTAAAGGAGTCCAGATGATATCTGGGACTCTAAAATGTGCCGTCGCCTCTTATCTGTCAGCTCCGTCTTTGGCAGATGCCACCCTTCCACCATCCATCAAAGCCTGATGTGTTTTTATGTGATGTTAGCATACTCTGAATGCTGACAGTCGGTTTGTAACAGCGCTGTGTTGAGGCGGGTGACACATTTCATCACCTGAAGGTCTGCCTTTGTCTCCCGGGGGAGATCTCAGTAAGACAGACCAGCAGCACAGAGAGCAGAAGCCTCCAGAGGGCAAACTGAGATAATGTCACCGCGTTCACCTCAGGAGGAAACGCTCAGAGAGGGGAACTAATGGACTACTTCTGAAGTGTTTGTGTTTCAGGCCAGATAGGCTGATGGGTTTTTGAGATGGAGAGTGACCCTGGGTCCTGGGGCTCACGTGTTGTTAGCAACACATTTAAACGCAAACACAAAAGAAGTGCAGAGAATAACCGTAAATCAGAAAGACACAGATTTGGCTGCTTGCTTTGTTGTCATACTTACTGAACACAAAAACATCTGTTTTGTGTCAAACACTCTTTCTAAAGAAAATGCAATGATTTGACCATTTCATAATAAGTCAGGGGAAAGAACAAAAACAGAGCTCAGAAATTAAGTGTTTACGGGAGGTTTATAAAGTAAAGTTAGCCATCACGACTGACCTGAAAACAGTTGGATTGAGGTACTTCACGTGGTCTGGTAAAGGCCTAACAATAATAGAGCAAAAACCCTAACAATCAGATGACCCTGTATGAGCAAGCGCTTGGTGACACTGGCAGGATGAACTTCTGTGGAACAACCAGGCTCAGGGAGGGGCAGCCATCTCCAGAAACTGGTTGGGTGTACTGAAGAGAGCCAGAGTTTAAAAACAGCTAATAATTAAATGCAGTGTTGGTTATAAACGCATGGAGAGTAAATCCAAACTGGGAGTTGGTACTACAGGAAAGATTGGATTCTGGATTTCCCATTGTGTAAAGCACAGTGGCTCCAGCACACAGCCCTGTGGAGCGCCATATTAGCCTTAGTGTGTGAAGAAGACTCCCCATTTACACGAACTGAGTTTATTAGATATTATTCAAACCCCTGTAGAGCTGTACTGTTAACACTACTAGTGTGTTCTGATATCGACAGTAAGTTACTGTGATTATCATAATTAGGGTTGAAGCACTAATTAATAGCTGAACTTCGCCCCAGCCTGCAGGTTTCTTCCACAGGAATGTGTCTTTCTGTGGCAGCAAGCATCTGTAACCCAGTGGGCTATTTATCCCCTTTTACCTACTTTTCCACATAGAGACTTGATACTTTGATTAAATGCTGACTATATCTACAATATCTAACGAGCTGCCCAAGGAAATCAGGTCAGATGAGTTGAAGGCAGCTTACACTGCCTCTTAAACCATACTTTACTGCAGAGGCTTCAATTTCAGAGTATTTCTAAACTGTTTAAATGCCTTTGTGCATTGGGGTGGTTATTATGTGCTCTGGTGCGTAAGTATTGATACCAGGGAGTATTTGGTAAAGGTGTGATAAAGTTATTGGTATGCATGATGGTGAAAATGAGTGTTTTTAATGCATGCACTTCACAGGTTCAACTCTTGTAGCGAACAACCGGGTGGAAACGCCATCAAATGCTGAACAAGTCCCACCTTCCTTCAGTATTCCTGACTTCAGCGAGACAGAGATCACGTCTAAATGTTTTGCTCTGGATCTTCTCGTTATGCCTCATTCTTGTGTTGCTGTTATTTGGTTTGTGTCTGACTGCAGGTGCTGGAACGGCTACAGCAGAAAGGTTTCTTTATCACAGGGTCGTGTGGCGGCGGAGTGGATTCCTCCCTGTTTAGTGAATACGTCCTGCGACGGGAGATCCAAGGCAGACGCCCCCTGATCCTCAAAGCAATAAAACAGGAACTCCTGCATTAAATTCAGAAGACCTGATTGCACATCTGTTCTGTGCAAGTGCGTGGACAGTTTGTCACGTGACACAGACTCCCTCACTGCAGCAGAACAGTGAAACAAAGCGGGACGTGCGAAACGTGGTCTAATCTTCAAACGTGAACGTAAGGTAGCACCTGAATTAAAAGACAACACAGCCATCCTTTCACCAATTTATTTCATCACATTGATGCAAGATATGTTTTCCTTCCTGTGATTCCCAAAATATCCACATTAACTGTCAGTCTGTGTCACGCTACCAGAGTGAAATCCAGCCATTACAGTAAATAAAGATTTTTCAAAGAATAAATGTTTTTAATAACTTGTTGTGATGAAATAAAAACACGAAAGAGTTTTTTTTTTAGATTTGTTGGAAACCAAGAACTCGATTCTCGTCTTTAAAGGTATTCAGACCTTTAACTCGGCGCTTTGTGAATGCGTCTTTGGCAGCAGTGACAGCCTCAGGTCTTCCTGTCTGCTCTTCTCGAGCTTAGATTGGATGAAAGCATCAGTTCTGTAGTCCCGCACACGCGTGTGTTATATGTAACCAATGCTCATTTTCTCCTTTAACGCACACATATGTAACCATGTGGGCCTCACATCAAATCTGTACACAAACATTTCAGATGTGAGGCAGTGGCCCACAGATCGTCAGAAACAGGTTTTCACAGCTGATGCTGGTTTCTGTGCTTTCAACAGTCGCATTGAACAGTGTAAATATGAAGGCATGAGCCTTGCCTGCATGAACCTTTACATTCATATTTAATACTTGCGAAGACCATCAGTTACTTTTACCTGATGCAAGCGTGACAGGTTTATTTTTGGTACGGCAAAAAAACAAAAACGTGTAACAAACCGAGCTTCTCAGTTATATTTTTAAGCTTTAATTTCATTTATTTATAGCATGCAACATTTTTACTGTAGAAGCACAATTCTTCTCCTCATGCTTTGAGAACTTACAAGAATCTACAAAAAAGAAATGAATGTATTTTGTATTTGGTTTTTCAAACGTGTTTTAAGGGACAGTGAATCAGTCCCACATTGTATATTCACGTCATCTTTTGTTTTGCATAATTACTGTAAGATCATTTTATGAATGAAGAACTGAGACTCTTTAAAAGGCTAAATGCACAAATCTGTCGTGAGTTTTATTTTGAAAAGGCAAAACTTTGATTCTTCATTTGTTAGTGGCATCGTGCACTTTGAACAGCTCAGACATTTGGAAAATGTGCTTGTCTGACATAGACAGAGATCGACCTCATATTCATGTACAAAGGTGAACAAACGTTAAATAGAAATCTCCTGCTGCTGTGCAAACGGTTAACTAACACGAGTAGCCATCAATCAGATCACAACAAGAAAACAAAGGAGCACATTTTCCAAACGTTGAGCTAATCATGTAAAAATATTAGGAAAACTGGTTTGATGCTGCTTTCTGGCACTTCCATGATGACACCGGAGTGCAGGGAGGCTTCACGCCAAACAATTATGTAAGAAACCACAAAATGCTTGAGAGGACCTGGTTCAATAAAAGACATTTGCCACATTACATGTTACTCTTTATTACCTGCTGTGCTTTAACATAACACCGTCTGATGTTGGGATGTTAAGTTCAGCTAAACCAGAGTTTGCAGCTTTACATTTAACCGAACCAACACTGCGTGTGTGTAAATGACATCCTTAAACATGCGTCCACAGCTATAATCACTGCGTCTCCATAATCGACTGCAGTGTTGATCTGTGGTCATGGGCACAGCTGCCTCGTGTGCCACATGTTGGCCTTCAACTAATATTACTGAGAGAAAACGTTGAAACAGATCTATAAAAACAAAGCAGTGGGATTTAAATGTGTCATTCTTCATCCATCAGACGTGTTCATAACCCTACTTGTCTTTTCTTGTTAGTCGCAGCATAGATGTAAAATGGAGCAAAAGGTGTCCGAAGGAAAACTAAAAGACTCGACGCCAACAAAGAGCAAAGAAATCCCTGCTGTTAGGCTGCTGATGATCAGAGATGTGATTCCAGCTTTATGTGAACCAAAGAACATTTTCACATTTGTCCTTCACTTTGGGCTCATGTACAAACACCTGTAAGCACTGAACTGGACTCTGCAGTGTAACAAGCAGCAGGATCAGTGCTGGGATCAGCAGCACGTTGCTGGGATCAGCAGCACGTTGCTGGGATCAGCAGCACGTTGCTGTACGTGAAAATAGCCCCGCTGCTTGATCCATTAATCTCAGTCAACGCTTTTGTGATGGAGTTTATGGTCTTTTAAATCTTACAGACCTATTTGTTGCACCACTTTGTTCACTTTCTCAGTTATGGTCTCGTTAGCGTCATAATGGAGACGAGTCGACCGTGGCCACGGTGACACTCGTGTGGTAAAATTCATCTTTTATAGTCTATTGTTGTCTTACTGCGGAGGCTGCAGTTAAATATTGACAAGTCATTAGCTAATGAACGTTACCTAGTGTGTTTCTGAGTCTAATGGAGATTCTGTTTGACAAAAACTTAAAGTTATATGCTCAGTCACTGAATACAAAGTCATTAGGAGCCAATCGCAGGAAAGCTCAGATTTTTGGCATCTGACTTAATTTTCTGAAGTTTCGTAAGACTAGAAATGTCAGGTTTGTGGGCGTTTCCAGCGGGCTGGTGCTTCTTCATGCTACCTGAAAACATCTTGCTAAGGTTATTTAAGATTGTTCCCTGGCTGTTGGTGTGGATGCAAGCGACAGGCCAGAACTGCACCGCGTCACTGAGTTCAGCTACTTTTGGCTCAGCATGCTACGCTTAATTACAGCAATGAGCTATCTGACTGACAGCATGGTGCCAACAGCCCATGTTACAAATCAAGTCTTTAAGTAATTGTAGCACTGACCAGCTACACTTACCCTCACATCAAGCAGTCACACAGCTGATCACCTACTCAACTCAGGGTTTCCCAGTTTAGCCAGGTTCATGGACAGGTATCCTGACAGTAGATCGTATATTTTACAAACTATGAGAAAAATCATGTCATGGTCTCACAACTTGCAGCGAAGAAGAGAAAAAAGTAAGAAGTGAAGAATGTCCTTAATTTCTTTCCTTAATAAGTGCAAGTGAATATTTAGTTGGGCTGCTTCAAGCTACTGGCTCTGGGGTGCAGAGTCAGCCTGAGATTGCGATTTATTATTTTTTTGAACCTTCATGACCCTAAAAACTCAGAGGTAAAACTACAGTTTCCTGGTTAAGCAACAAAACTTCCTTTGCACTACAGTCTTCTGTCGCAGAGGAAAGAATCTGCAACTGTAGGTAAGAAACAAAGACACAGTGAGATGTGCAATTTCAACATGTTTTTAATCGTGGAAAAAACCCAACAATCCAGCAGGAAACCACAGTCACTTTACTTTTTCCACACAGCTCACGGACACACAGCTGTGCTCACTTTCACATTTCGTTTTTCCAACAGAACAACAGCAAAACCAAAACTGACTGCGATTCAAATGCAGCTGAACCCGACCGTGACAAAAAGCAAAACAGAATATCACAAAACGAGGACTCCAACAAATTATTTTAGATCAACTGCAGGAAGACAATCAGCTGATCAAAGCATGGCTTTGTAGAGGGTGAGAGAGTGACGCAGAAAGGGTTCCTCCTCCATACACACCAGCAGATCCTTCAGGATCAGCCGGGTCACTCTGTGAGCACCTGGTCTGGGCAGCACACACACCTGACACACACACACACACAGTTTCTGTGTTACCCTCCCTGCATGAACCTGCTGGTTGTTCATAAACACATGCTCCTGCTCTTCAGCTCGCTTGGCTGCTACAGATTTAATTTAATCTGATCTCTTAAAACAAAGCAGCCCAGAGGTGATGATCCATCCACCAGCAAGAGTACGGAGAGGACGTCTCCCTCGTTCAGTTTTATGCTCGTAATTGTCCTGACATAATAAAAATAATCTCATTGGCAGGTTTTAAAACAGCATCTTTCCTGTTAGGTAGCTAATATGTTGCTTTGCCTTTGTTACAAAGTTTCAAATTTTCTCCACGATCCCACTTAAATCAGTCTCATTTCAAACCATGTCTAAAACATTTTAAAATGAAGGGGAAAGGCTTCTTCTGGTTACTGATAACATAACTGATGTGTGATCTGAGCACTAACTCGATATTGAAAAAGAACATCTGTGCAAAGATGGCGCTCTCTCCATCACTACTCCATGCTTCCTGTCAATGTTTGCTGAACTAGCTGAGGTAAAGTCTGTACAGACGTGGAGGAAGGCCTGCAGCAGCGAGAGGAAACAGAGGCGGCATGCAGTCTTTTCCTCTGGGTAATGGAGTTCAAAGGCAGCGGGTAGAGTGTGCAGCTAACAGAGCGTCCCCATCTATAAACCTACAGCCTGAAGCGCTGCGACTTAAACACACAAAGAATTAAAGACTCAATGAGCTAAACTAACAGTCTTATACAGGCTAACTGCAGCAGGTTCTTCATCAGCTGAGGAGGGCAGCAGTTTTACAGCAGCAGGTTAAACATTCACAGATATCAAATTAGAAAAGATGTTTCTGAAATGATCCATTCAGACCACAAAAGAATAGAAAACAAAACTTTGTGCACCCACCTGGCTGTCGGCCTGATCCAGGGGTCTCTTCCTGCGAGGGCCAATGGCAGCCAGAGCAGCGAGGTTGGCCTCCCTCTGCTGCAGCTGAGCTTCCTCTATTTGTTGCAACTGAAAAGAGAAGACAACGAATTTGTATGTTTTCACACATATTTTCTGTATGCATACGTGGACACACTGTCATTGTTTTATATATGCAGTATATATAAGCCAGGGTTTAGAGGCTCGATGAGGCAGCTGTAGCTAATCACTGTCCTCCAGGTCGCACATCTAATTCATGTCACTTCCGATCACTGAAATGGGAAATATATGACAAATTATGGCAGAGATTTGTTAACCAAATCCACACCAACTTTGTTAAGTGCGTGTCACTAAAGGCACAATATTCACCAGTGGGAATCCTTTCAGTTTGTACCTGCTCATACTCTCAGTACTTGTGTAGGTACAGACTTGGCAAAGTGCTAGCTTGTGTGCAGTGCAGAGGTTGAGTGTGTGTGTGGGGGTGGGAGGGCATGTAAATGAACAGATTGTGTTGCTGTGGAGAAGCCTCTGGGGGCGTGATGGCTGCGAGCTCCACAGCTACAGCTAAACACGCCATGTGTGGCGTTTCCGCCTCCTTAAATAGCCGCAGTGCTACCGCTGCCTTTCATCTTCCTCACACTACTCCGTCTCCTGCCAGCCAAAAACATCACACACACCATCGTATTATTAAACGAACAATTAGCATGAAAAGTAGCAGGGACTTACAGAGTTCGACTTCCTGATGCTGAAATGAAGCCAGCGATAAAATACAAACTGCCGTTCCCACAATGACCCAGATTTCCAGCAGAATAGAGAAGCTTATGGCCTGGAACATGAATGACTGTGGGCTGCATCTCTCCTTCACTACAACTGACAGACTAAATCTTATCAAGGCTTCAGAATTAACAGAGGTGTGGCTACTTCGACTGACACAGGGCTGCTCGAGTCTTCTAGACTTCATCTCCGTGATGATGCACTGCTAGTCTGTGGGACGGGAACAGCAGGTCACCTCGGCCACTCTTACTCCTGTTACTTCGCCTGTCCTTCCCTTTCAGCTGATCTGTATTCAGCCCACATGTAGCATTGTTCAGTTAAGGTTTACAATCCCTCCCTCTGTGAAGTCAAACAGTCTATGCGTACTAACCAGTAGTGTTACCTGACACCCTTCTGATAATTTTAAGTTGACTTTTATCTGAAAAGAGGTCACGTGTGGCTCAAAAAACAATCAAGCCTTTAAATTTGGACTTATAGTGGCAATGTTCATGTTATATACATGTTCTTTCTTCACAGTTCCAACCTGCAGTCAGAACAACAGTTTCTGCCTCCCAGAGTAAACAGAGCTCACAAACACCAACATAAACGGGGGCAGGTGGAAGAATGACTCCTGTGGAGGTTTTAGAGAAGGAAACGCACCTCTTTGGCTTTTTGCTTGAGCTGCTGATACTCTGGATCTTCAGTGTGAGAGCGACCCTGTGATCACAACCAGACATGTAATCCAGGATTTAATGCACAAACTCTTCTCAGTAGTTGTTTTCAAAGACACATTGAATCTAAAAACACTAATCGTGTTAGAGTTGTAAAATTCTCGGTTTGATAAGAGTGCAGCCTTATTCTGGCTTCACCTACTCTGGCAAAACGCAGCAATCTCTCCCTCTCCTCCTCATCTCTCTTCTTCTTCTGCAAGGTCTCAATTTCCTCCAGGAAGCGAAGCTGAGAACGAACGTCACTGACTTGCGTGTGCCACGAGTTCTGCTGTTGAAAGACAAATTTAACACAAAGGGACCACATGTTGCATTCGTTTGCCACAGGTTCACGGTCCTTTGCAGGCCATGTCTCCATATAAAGTATATGATAGTGCTTCAAAATAACATCTTGTTAACAACATCTTAACAAGTGCCAAGCACCAGGAATGCCACAGTAAACTGGATGGACATTACCTCAGCTGGGTTTTTCAGATGAGCGGCTGATGCATGTATTAACACCTCGTAGCGTTACTAGATGCATCCCTGCTCGGGTCTTATTCATGCCTGTGTTTTACATCTTTACCTTCAGGGCTGTCTTGCGGTGTTCTGCCATTACAGTGAGTTTCTCCAGCAGCCCACGAAGAAACTCCTGAGTAGCATGAGAAACCAAAGCAACCACATCTGGACCAACATCAGTTACTCCCTGAGCCTGTCCTAACAGAGGGTGAATGACAATATCACATCCTGGGAGTCTCAGAGACTAGTCTGAGGCAGTGTCTGTAATAAACATGTGTCTCAGTGTGGATCCTGTACCTGTGTGAAGGATTCTGCTGAGCACCGGGTGAGCGGACAGGAACAGCTGATCCTGACACGACTGCACCACAGCACCAACCGTGCTGGTCAAGATCTGTGCGTTCTCCTCTCTCAGGTTGACTCCAGCCATGGAGGTGACGTCATTAATATCATCATCTTCTCTGGGACACAACACACATTTGTGCTGAGGACGTTTGTGATTAAATGTTGCTGCTGCAGTTAAACTGCTGCTTAATATTCTCTCATCATGCAACATTAGGTGACTGTTGGATCTCAGATGTCACACAACCACCTGCCACAGATGAAGACACCCCCTCTCTGTGACGGCGGATTGTGCATATGAAGGGTGCGAGCTGTGTGAACCAGCACAGCTCCACTTTGAAGGACAAACAGCTGGATGTAGGGCTGCTTTTACACACTTCCTTTCATCCACCCCATAGTGCACAGATTCCAACCACCACAAAATTCCTATTAAAGTCTCAAATGTGTGAACTTTATATCTTACTTGTAAGATCCTGAACTGTCTCTGAATGCAAATTTGGTAGAATTAGGCGGCTCATGAGGGAAGGGCTGCTTTACCGAAAAACCTCCTATAAAACAGCAAAATGCATAAAGAGTGAGAGCACGCCAGGGTCATGCAAGCGTCTCTTGGTGTCATACGGTCTGTACATGTAATTCCACTACACTTTTGAATTTTTAAAGCCTAAAAAACGCATTTAGGTCTCCTGAAACATTGTGAGGACACACTGAAGCACCCTGACTGTGTACAATTATTAAAAAAACAAAACAACACCCTCACAATGAAATAAACAACTACAGGAACAAAAATGAGCTGATTGATCAGTTCTGTGTTCACCTCAACGTGGCTCCAAATCTAAATTTTAACAAAGTTTACCTGAGAAGTTTTTTCCCGAGTATCCCACTATGTGCCGAGTGGTGGGTTTCTTAAATATGCAATTTCTGGACTGGACTAATGTCGTCAGGCCAGGTCTCAGAGCCACTCCTCGAGGCTGGAAAACCTGCATTTTAAAAAAGGTCATCATCATAAATCCAACACTATGATCATAAAAATGACTCCAGCTGTAAGTTTCTATGCCATCTAAATATCTCATACACATTTGTATTAATATAATAAAAAAGGCTCTTAATATCTTACTATAATTTCAAACGTCGGACAACAACACCTCTGCTTTTTTGTGTGTTTTTCTTTTGTGTGTTTTTGTATAGTAAGATACAACCTGGTTCTCAATTTTTCTAGTAGAACAAGGACAAGGTGTATTTTCATAGTGAGACCTTAGCCGCCACAGGGAAGATAGAGTGGTGATGGTGAAGTCTTTGCAGGGGAACGTTTACACCCTGCTGTGCAGTGGACACGTGCAAGTTTTGTTTTCAGGGGTTTCCAGGTCCAGTTTATGTCGTTCCATGTGTATTTGTATTGTCCGGCGTAGGGATGGGTACCGGTGTCCGGTGCCATGATGGCACGGTTCTGACATAAACGGTAGTAACCAGACCGAAAAGCAGCGCACATTTCGGTGCTTTATTTCGGTGCTTTTTTTTCCTGAGCTGTGATACACTTCTAGCCAATCATTTTACGTTTCCGAGGATAGTAGGCGGGGCCAGGTACGTACGTTCTTTTAGAGCAGAGCTACAGATTAAAAATGCCCAAGGCGAAGCGGTCAAAGTCTGGCTGTACTTCACAGCAAAAGATGCAAACTCAGCAGCAACAAGTGCTTTAAGCTGATACTGTGATACTGTCAAAGGAGGTAACACCTCGAATCTGATGAAACACCTGGCGACGCATAGCGTTTTTTTAAAAGCCGAGAAATGCGCCGTATTTGATAGCTTGCTGCGAGACCTCACACCGAGCACATCTACTGCGGGTGTGGTGCCTGTTATCGGACCCGGAGTTAGCAACATCCCCCAAAAACCCGAAGAGGAGAGTCCTGGCCCCTAGCCCTGCCAGTGTAGCAGAAATGATGAGGATGATGATGCAGCAGCAGCCGTTCTTCTCTGCGTGAGTAGCTTCATGTTGTTCGTGTGTAATTTACGTTGAGTAGGCTAACCACGTTATTACATTAATGCATGTAAGGTGAACTAGCAAACATCATCATAGCTACATGCGGCTGTCTTCTTGTTTGATGGCAGATACTCCCTTCACCCTGGCCAAAAAGGCTAAAATGACCAAAGAAAAAGTGGAAAACAGCTTAAACATGAGAGGTTTTTGGACAAAGTTTGTGTTTTTTCCATTGTTTAAGCACTGCTTCCAGCCAAGAGTGATACCATATATGCCCCATAGCTGCAGAAAAGGCTAACATTGTTATCTTTTTACAAAAAAACAGCTGAACATGAGAGGTTTTTGGACCAATTTTGTGTTCTCCATTCTTTAAGCACCGGTTTGAGCACCGTTTAAGCACCGGCACCGTTTCAAAAGTACCGGTTTGGCACCGGTATCGGATAAAACCTAAACGATACCCATCCCTAGTCCGGTGTTTTGTTTTTTTTCCTTCCTGTTCACAGTCTATTACCTCAGGTACAGACAGCAGTCTTCCCTCGGCCACTGTCAACTTAGCCAAGTCAACAAATCGTAGACCCGTCTGACTACAGTAAGGTATGTTGAACACAATCAGTGGTCTTAGAATCGTCTCCTGGGATGTGAGGGGTGCAGGAAATGCAACCAAAACTAACAAAGTCATGGCGCATTTACAGCAGCTGAAAGGAGATGTGTTTTTTCTTCAAGAGGCGCGTCTCTGCAACAAAGAAGTGAGGCGACTCAAGAGAAACTGGATCGAGACTTGTATATCACTCCAAATTTAACGGCAAGGCTAGAGGGAGCCATACTTATTCGTAATAATATTCTGTTTGAGCAACATAAAGTTATTGCGGACCCAGATTTGTGTCAGGAAACTCGCAGGGCTCAGTTGTGTTACTGGCAGCGTGTACGGGCCGACTGGGACGATGAATCTTTTATAGCTAAACTTTTCTCTTCACTCCCAAACTTGGAAAACTATCATCTTATTACTGGAGGAGAGTTTAACTTGGTTCAGGACGCTCTGCTGGATAGATCGTCAACTAAGGTCTGTTCCCTGAGTAAATCTGCTGAAACCCCAGAATCTGTCAAAACTCAGCTGTGGATCCATGGCGACATGCGAATCCTACTACTAAGGCATTTTCCCGTTTCTCTCATCCCCACCACACATATACACGCATAGACTTTTCCTTATCAATATTAGGTTTCTCTGTAAAATTAGCCACTGGGAGTATCGTGCTATCCCCATTTCAGATCACTCACCAGTTTCTTTTGATGCGTTATTAGCGACCCCGTCTCGACCCATTAAACACTGGAGATTCAACTCTAGCCTGTTGATAAGGGATGACTACACAAAATGTTTGAGATCACAGTTCTCACGTTTCCTTGAATTGAATGATTCCACTGAAGTGTCGAGAGGTGTACTATGAGAAACGTCGAAAGCCTACATGAGAGGCCAGCTTATAGCTTTGTTTCAGCTTTCTTACACGCCCAGTGTATTGAATAAGATCAAAGATCTAGATGGCAGATATGCATCGAACCCAGATCCTAACCTCTAAACAGAACGTGTTAAAGTTCAAGCCAGGCTCAATTTAACCACCACCGCAACAGCTATGGTTCAATTAATTAAGACAAAGCAACGCTTTTTTGAATCCGGTGATAAGGCAGGGAAACGTCTGGGTCCAACATAATATCGGACCCAGAGGGAATTAATGAAGTATTTGTTTGTTTCTATTTCGATCTGTACACTTCAAGCTCTCCACCTCTATCAGATGAAACTCTCCAAAATATACATTTTCCAAGAATAGATAGAGATCTGACGAAGGGATTAGGGGGACCAATTACTGTAGCAGAGGTGCAAGAAGCCATTAAATCCTTAAAGACGGGTAAATTGCCGGGCCCTGACGGTTACTCTGCAGAATACTATGAAGCCAATGCTGATCTTATGGCACCATTGTTGAAAGATATGTATAATGAAGCCTTTTCAAAATGTCAATTACCCAAGACTTTGTCCGAAGCTACTATTTGTTTAATCTTGAGAAAAGACAAGGATCCTCTGTTGAGCAGCAGTTATGGACCAATTCCTCTTTTAAATATTGATTTTAAAATACTTTCTAAATTCTCGCACTTTGGCTACAACGTGTTCTGCCACAAATCATCTCCTTCGATCAGACGGGTTCACGGCCGGCAGGCACTCATATGATCATTCAAGACGCCTCTTGAATATTATCCAGACATCGTGCAATTCAATTCCAGAGGTCGTGGTATCTCATGACTCAGAGAAAGCTTTCGACCGCATCGAGTGGAGCTTCCTCTACGAGGTGATGGATAGCTTTGGCTTGGGGGCTGACTTTCTTCTCTGGGTTAAGTTACTGTTACTTATTATCAGCTGTTACTCATCATCATCATCAATACTCAGCTCACCACTCCCTTTCTCTCCGACCCTTGTTGGGGAGAATCCAATAGCTAAGGAAACGGTAACTATTTGGCGACAGTTCAGAAAATACTTTGGGCTACGTGGGCCGTCTTTGCTAACACCTTTACTAAAGAATTGCAATTTTGCACCTTCAAACACTGATGCGGCCTTTAGCAGTTGGAAAGATAAAGGACAGGGCTGTTAAGGACTTGTACAGTCAGGACACCGTTCTATCTTTTGCTGACCTGTCGTCTAAATACAACCTGCCTGATTCCAACTTTTTCGTTATCTTCAGGCTAGATTTTGTAAAAAAGCAGTTCCCTCACTTTCCCCAATCGGCCTCCAGAAACAAATCTGGATATGATCCTGCAGACGAACCCTCATCAAAACAGACTGATACCAGCCTGGTATAAAATACTAGATGCTTTGGTCCCCAAACCAATTTCTCCTACTAAGCTGAGATGGGAGGAAGAGCTGCCAGAACAGCAGTGGGATTCTGCTTTGAAACTCATTCACTCGTCCTCAATTTGTGCCCGTCATGCTTTGATTCAGTGCAAGGTGGTCTGTAAAGCACATTATACAAACGCAAAATTATCTAAGATCTATCCAACCATTACTGATGCCTGTAGCAGATGCGGACTGTCACCTGCCAACCATGTCCACGTGTTCTGGTCTTGTTCTAAACAGAGTGCATTTTGGAGGACTGTCCCTCCTAACCCACTCTCCGCAATGTTTGGCATCCCCCCCAGTTTACAGTAATCTGGCCCCCTTAAAAAGGCCTTAGCCTTTACCACTTTACTGGCTCGGAGGCTTATTCTGTTGAAGTGGAAGCTTCCCCACCCCCAACTCATGACCATTGGGTGAGGGACGTACTCTTTAACTTAAAGTTAGAAAAACTTAGATTCTCTCTAAAAGGTTCAACCTGGAAATCATTTCTCTTACTGGTGGACACCATTACTTTACTTCCTGAGACTGAAGTGAACTGAGCGAGGCGACATTATGAAGTTTCTGGTTTTTTTGGTTATGCTTGTTACTCACTTTCTTTTGTGTGTGTGTGTGTGACTGGGTGATGTGGCTTGAGATATTTTTATGTGTGGAGACTGGATCTCTGCCGTGTCTTGTCTAGTGTGGACCTGGAAGAGGAAGAATCCAGGATTGGGGGGTGTTGGAGGGTATAATGGACATACATTGTTCTGAAATCAAAATCGACTTTGCTGTTGCTAACTGTGTGTGCCATGGCTGAAATCAATAAAACAAAGGTGGAATAATTTCAAATGTCTCACTGCAGGTTGCATCATGTTAAGTTCTTCAGTGTAATCAGGTAATTGGAGCACACACACACCTCATTAATGTTAATCCACTTTCACAGCAACGTGAAAAGCTGTGGGATGCTTAATGTAACATGAGGATGTTCCTAAGAAGAAATATTTTTACTGTCAGTCCTGCAAATACAAGACGACCAAAGTCAGGTCCACATTTTAATGCATTTAAAACAGCACGATTCCTCCTCAGTATACCATCTCTGATTTCTGTTTTGACTATATATTCTTGTGCCGACTGCACAGCTGGATTTTTCTTTTTGCATTTCAAGTCAGTGAATTTCACTTTTGTTAAACTGTGAACCTCCATGGATGCTGCAAATACAACCGTGCTGCTCAGCAATGCCTTTAATCACGTCAACATCCATGAATAAGATCACAGATCAGACATGGTTTATGTTTGGTACAATTAATGTCAAATTCACCCCCCCATAAAATATTGCATCTGGTTACCTGCTGCCTGTTCTGGAGGGTTTTTCCTATCTCAGTGTTGGACTGCTTTATGCTGGAAGACGGTGCTGAGGGAGGGGGTGTGGAAGCTGAAGCTTTCTGGATGAATAACTGGGGGTCTGCAGTAAGGCAACGCACCGCAGGAAGACTTTTCTGGTGGCAATGAGGAAAAACGCCAGTAGAAACAGAAATGTCATCAGCTAAATATGTAACAGTCTAGCTATGATCAATGTGTTTCACATCCTTTCAGCAAAGTGTAACGCAGTCTACACAAATGCAAAAAGGTTTTTATTTTTAAATCAATCGCAGACATCTGGAGATGAGGAAGCAACAGGCTTTACTTCTCAATACCTTGAGAAAAGGCACCAAGCAGGGTTGTGGAGTCGACTTCAACGTGTCATAGAGCTGCTCCGTAAACGCTTCTGCTTCCAGTTTTCCTTCCTGCAGGTAAAAAAATTCAATAAATAAATAAGCTGGTAATTTAATAATGAACTTCATGATAAGAATTAAAAATTACAAGCACAAGAATACAACAACTTATTAACTCTTACCAACAAGCCTCTTTCAGTCTGCCTAGTAACAATACTTTTTGTAAACAAGGTTAAAAACAACAGGAGAAATAAAGTGTCTTCCAGAGATGTACCAGCAGACTCCTGACCAGCGCTTGGACATTGTTAGCCACGTTCACAGATCTGGAGTCACTGGAGGCCAGCTTGATCAGCGTTACCAAGAAGTTCTTGCACTTCTTCACACTTTCCAGCGTCTCCTGTTGGTGAAATATTTAGTAGTCACATCTCAGCTGTTATCATCTACTCCAAAAACTCAAGTTGTGGCTGCTTTTTGTCGTGTTTTTCGTGAGAGGATATCCCTCATATGGATTTCTGCACTCCTAACTCAAACTCTGTTCTGACTGGCTGTCCCTGGCGAGGTTGGTTTAAAGAGGAAGAACTAAGCGGCTACACCAGTATAAGATTACAAAGATTAGTCTGAACTGGAAACCGTGTGAAAAGATTTCCTCTTTGACGATACAACAAATCCTTGGATTTTATAAACAGTATCAGTAAAAATCTAAATAAAAACTCATTTGATGGCTTCTTGCTGAGCCAGGTCAAGCTGAGTGTGCAGGTGGGAGCTGGGCCTGGTCGCACTCACCTTGCTAAACGTGGGCGCTGATTCCTTTTTAGCGCCTGCTGCCTGAGTGCCAGCATGGCTGCCTCGCTCAGACACCACGTTCACCGTGTGGACAAGAGCTGGTTTGGGGGCAACACCGATGACCTGAACACAAAGTCACCAAAAACTAAAACCAGGAACAGCAAAGAAAAGCCAGCATCACAGCAGCAGGAGCCTCTCTGGTGTTTGTTGCTCATTATTCTTTATGTTTCATTGCAGAGCTCTGCTTTTACTCAACTCGGGATCCTATCAAACTGCAACTTTCCAGCATCATTCTGTTTTCATTAGAGTTACTGATTAAAGATGATGTATTGTTATTAACACAGTTCAAGCACCGTCACTAAATGACATTTTTTATACTTCAAATGAAAACAAATGTGTCCATCAGTTGTGTAATTATTGCATCGATTTTTTGGATTTTCTTTCTATACCTAAAAGAAGAAACTAACTGTCAGAGGTGCACACAGTCATACACTGCATAACATGCCATCAGTGACTGTGAGCTGCAAACACACTCCTGTAATTTTACCACAGCAGTCTTCTGGACTGGTGCTGCTTGCTGGAAACTGGAAGTAGGCGTCATCTTGATCACTGTTACATTCTCATTCCTTTTACTTTCAGCTGCTGCACACACCTGAACAGCAGACATGCAGCTCACATCACAGGTGCAATCACACATCTGTCATTATTAAATAACATGGAAAAGCAGCTGCGCACATGCACCCACCTGCGGTGCAAGTATCCTGGTGGGTTGACCACTGATAAGTCTTTGTCCCTGCTGAGCCTGAACCAAAGCCTGCTGAGATATTAGCATCAGCTGCCCACTGTCACTGCGGATCAGCATCATACCTGCCATAAATGTAGCCCAAACACTACAATAAACTGATGAATTATCCTTGCAGGTGACACGTCTAACTGAAGTGTTTATTAGCGAATTATAGACAGCACATGTCCAACAAGGTTTTGGAATATAATAAAGGAGGATCTGTAATGGGATTACAGTGTAGACTACAGTCAGCGGGTTGTGCAGCTCACCTGGAGGTATCTGGATATTGGCTGGGAGATGTGGGGAGGTGGCCTGTGGCAGTCGAGGAGTGACTGGCTGTGCAGTTGCTGATCTGGGAACAGTTATCAACACCGTCCTTCCTGTGGTTGTAACCTGTTTCACGGAGGCCACCTGGTTCTGAGGCTGTTTCGTTGTCTGTTGGTTACCTGCACTCACTCCTGCATTTGCAACCACCACAACAGGAGGTGAGGTGCGAGGCCCTGACACTGCACAGGTTGAAGGCTGGCCACTCGGGACGACTTTAGGCGGGGCTGAGACAGAGTCACTCTGTGACATGCTTGCAGCTGTGACAGCGACTTGTATCCTGACTTGAACAGAAGCGTCTCCATCCCCGGGTGCTGCCTGGGGATCCAGCCTGTTAGCTTCAGTAACCACGTTGTTTGTGGCCATGACTGCAGCTGAACGAAAGAAGGGTTCAAGCATAGTTAAATACAACAAAGGAGTTTTTCAAACGCGCCGTGGTTTGCTAGACTCAATGTCACCCTCATCGTGCCAAAGTGTGTCCAATATCTCAACCTGTTAGCAAACACCTGTCTCGACATGGAGTAGCTAAAGTTTCATGTATTTGCAAACAAATATGAAACCGGCTCATGTTAACCACAGATCTTACCTGAGACACAACCAAACCCCCCACTGGAAAACGCAAACAATTAACACGAAAAGAAGGACACCGGAAGTGCGAAAGTACTCGTTTATTCCAGGTTTTTGGACATTTCTGTGAATTTCTATTTCAGCTGGATCTGACCCATGTACGCTTCGGAAAATTAAGACTCCTTGGGCCTGAATCCAAGATCATTGCGGCCAGTTTTGGTGAAAGATTTCTGAATCCAATCATGCGAAACTGGGAGCCAACCGGTGAAAATGGCGGCTGTGGCAAAATGTAATGCTAATAATTACAAGGCGATTTTATCATTTTCAGCTATAATAAATTCAGGACAGCTACATGTAGAACGGTTTCGTTTTTAAAATGTATGCATGTGGTAAACACCAGGAGCATCCGAGGGTAAACCCCGTTTCCTGCCGGGCTCACATACAGGCTGCGCTAAAGGTTTAAAGCGGGAAAAGGTTTATTTGGTCCTGCACGTTTCCCCATCCAAGTCATGCTTACCTAACCTAACAGTGAGACACAAAACGTTACCTGTGTGCTAAATCTCCCACACACAGAGGTTCAGTCACATAAACCAAAGGGTCCAATTCCATTTCTGAGAGCTGCTGTCCTGCAGCTTTTACATGCATCCTTGTTCCGACACAGCTGAACCAAATGAATGGCTTGTTACCAGGCTTTTGCCAAACTCGGTTTCATGCTAAAGAGGTCATCTAACCATTAGATTAACGCTGTGTTGGAGTAAAGATGCATCTAAAAGCTGCAGGACAGCAGCTCTCGAGGACGAGTTGGACACCCGTGACATAAACGTTGGAGGAACGAGGCCTGACGCACGAGCTCACCTGTGGTAGCTTCGAGAACGGTGTGACGTTCACGGGCTGTCCTATGCTGCATTCAAGGGCTGCAGCTAAGATGACCCAGCCCGAACTTTATTTATAAATCACCGCGAGTTATTTCTTATCGATCTATTCTGAATTTCACTTTAAAGGTAAAATAGATGTACTCTTTGGTTTCTGTTTTATGTAGATTTAGGGCCGTGCAGTATTTAGAGCACTTGCCCTCCTTCTCCATAAAAGAAACAGGTAATTAGGGGTCGATCTTCTAAATTTTATCCCCAAAATATAATTTTAAAGTATTTCATTACTCGAAGCTTTTCAACACAGTCCTCTCTGGTGACATCTGGTGGCCAAAAATATGAAGAGCAGCTTGAATCCACAAAATAAAACCAACTGCTTCATAATGATTGCCCACTCTACAGAGTGGAATTCTGTCTGATATTGGGCCGCCGTTGTGTTGCTTTGAACGTGTATTTTTGGGGGGTTAAAAAAATGTGTTTTATTTGTTTAATAAACTCTTCTTGTTTAAACATGCACCATGGTGTGGTCTTCCTTTGCTTGTGACTTCTTGATGTTGGTAAATAGAATAATTGAAAAATACCACATTACATATAATAAATACATATAATAATGTACAACACATTATGGAGTAGGCTTCTGCTCTGAGGTCTTGCCTCCATGCACTTATGCAATTAACCGCTAGACAGGTATATTTATAAATAATATTACATTAGGGAAATATTCCCAGACATATTTTTGACCTGGGGGGTAGAACTGATTGTGAACTGGAAAGAGAACATGCTTATGAACTTGCAAATTAAAAACATGATGCATTTAAAATAACCCTTTTTCATTTTTATTTAAGAAGAGAACTTGTTCTAGTGTGCGATGGCCGAACCTGTTCCTTTTCGTGGAGATAATTTCTCCTGCCTTAAGGAAAATCCCTTCACATGGCCCAGAGGAGGCTGCAGTGCAGAGAAACTGGTAGAGATGCAGTTATACAGTCTACCTGGGCCCCACCAACTATCAGCCAAAGAGAATAAATAGATTCAATTGCTGCACATTTGGCAGACTAACATTTTCAGATTAATTAAACAATAAAATATATATTTTTACAACATTACATGTAAAGAATCAAGTGGAAGTTTTTCTAAAGTTATTTAATGATATTTATATTATGGAAACAGATTATTGACATTTTTCCTTTTTCCTGTTTTCAGATATAATAAACACGCACAAACAAAAGCAAAGGGCCAGAACACAAAGCTGGAAAACCCACCCGATTGACAAAAATCAACTCAAAATTCTCCCACACAACAGAACCTCCTCGATTCCTCGCTGGCTCCAAATCTCTCAGTGGAATGATCACTGGTTCGCTATCTGTCACCATCAAAACGCTCCACAAATCCCGCGAATGATTCACCTGCTTATAAACCAGGGAATCAGACACCGAAGCAGTTAGGCTCTAAATGAAGCTTCGGACGTCACCGATCACGTGACTCTGGCCAAACAAATCAAGCTTCGACACAGAGCTTCTGAAGCGTCTGAGCGTCAGCTTCAAGCGGGCCATCACTACCTTACAGTATAAAGTGCATCAATGCAACTAAAGTTGTGATTTGGCAGTATTTGAATAAAATGTAAATGTATTCAGCAGACCTCAGCGATCTAGATGTATGGTTGTAGTAACTCATTCATACTGTCATTATATTAATGCTGCTATCCTGTATATATTGTACATACTACTGTTTGAGTACTTACGATTGTTTTTTTTGTACTTTTTATATTTTACATTTATATTTATTATTGAAACTTGCACCAAGGGAGTGGCACTCCAATTTCGTTGTACTCTGTACAATGACAATAAAGGCTATTCTATTCTATTCTATTCTATTCTATTCTGATGTCATTGGGTGAGAACATGGATTGTCATTTTCAAAGGTGATAGTTTCAGGTTAACAAAGAAATAAAATTAATCCACAAATTTGTTCAGAAACTTTAACACATACCAACCCTTCTGAAAGCAGCTGGCTTCCTTTTGTCCTCAGGTGTGTGTTTGGAAAGGCCCGAGACTGGGGGTAACAAGACCTTGATTATACTTCCCTAACCTTTCCCTTCAGTTTGCTCCAGGAGCTCCTTTTACTTTCACACATGGTAACGAGAAGACAACTAGGTGAATATTGCTAATGTCTAAATTAACATCCACTCACAGTAAACTAAAAACATTTAGGTTTATAAGATAAATAAATATAAGTTGTTAACAGTTCTAAGGTTTTATTTCCAACACAGGCTGGCCCGTCCTCCTCTGTTTCTTCACCTTCAGCATAAACTGTCACCTAAATATTACTCTGTAAACTCAGTAAAGGCTCCTTAAACAATAGTTTGTGCTGTTTCGTTTAGCGTACAACATTAATCACTCAAACTGTTAAAATATAGGTTAAGCATCATAAATATAATTAAAATCACCCCCAGCTGCAACATTAAAGACTCAATAATTCCGATTAAATATGACATGTATGATTCTCCATAATGAGTACATATGAGTTAAATACATTGTCAAGTGTTTAAACATGTAGAAATTCATTTGTTATTTTAGAGCAGTCAAACCAAATTATTGCACGTTGATAGAATAAAATAAAAGACGATTGCTTCATATTTGAATCTGAAAGGATTTTTGAGTCTATCGCATGAATTGCTTTGTACGGGGAAATGTAGTGGAACAAAGCTAATTTGTTTTAAATCTACATTTGCACTTTTCTAATTAAGTCTCTTTTGTTCTTGCTCTGCATCACCCGGCCTCATTCACAACACATAACAGCCCAAACACGTGCATAACCAAGGAGCTGCCGATCACTGAGATGAGCAGCTACTGGGTCACTTTAGCTCCACCTGATGGACATGCAGGGTGTAGCGTCGCATCTGTGGAGCAAAATAAGTGGGAAATCTCAATGTAAATCAATCTGACTGTAATCCTGACATTCTTAATTTTTCACAGAAGTACATGTTTGTGAAAAACAGGCACACACCGAGAGAAGCACTTCAGCTGACTTTAGAGCAGGCTGATCCATCCAGGCCACTAGAATTCACTTGAAATTCCTGGAAATTTACCCTTAAAGTTCAAACCAATGACAAGAAAACTTCAGTGATTACAAATATTTTAATAGCATAACTCAATAATCAGACAAGTCAAAGTTGTGACTCTCAGACATGAAATTATATTCATGGATCAAGAAGAAGAAGAAGAGGCCACGATTCCAGGGGTGAGCCAGGGAGCCACAGGGAAACATCGGTGCATTAACTAAGCTGTTTAGTCCTTTTGGAGAAACACAGCTCCCCATGGATGCCAACCAGGCACCGCTTGTCCTCATCAGCAGCTCTGGCATCGTGGAGCTAACCTGTTCACATTTAACAGTGGACAGTGATTGAAAATGATCACCCCTCAGATACTAATGTGGGCATCAGAAAACAACTTCCTGTTTGGTTTTCAGTTGAAAAGTCACCGACTACCTTCCAGAAACGGTTTTATCCCACTATGAGTGCAATAACACAACGACCTAGTCTTAACCTCAGCAGCCTAATGGCCATTTTAGCCACTTGGGGAAAAGTAGAACTGATTTCAAATCCACAACAGTTTAAACATAATACATGTAAAATAAAGATGCACTCATTGTCCCTCTGCAGGACCTTCAGTGATGTTGCTGTCTCAAGCTTTATTGAGACTGACCAACCCCGAGCTCGTGTTTAAAGTCTGAAAGTCTGCATTACAAACTGGAATTGACTGTTTTACAGGGAAAGTTGCACATTAACGGCACACCGCCATCTTTCTTCTGTTTTGAACAGCTGGGTCACAACTTCTGCCTCAAAGTGAGCTTTTATTTTTTGCTAATGTGCTCTAACATGACTGACTGCTGCTTCACTCTAGGAGCATGTTTGGCTCGTCTCTTTGCTATGACTCTGTTCTTGTGTAAGCCAATCGGGACGGGGCAACATTTAGCAGTGTTTCTTTCACACCCAATGGGATCAGTCCTGATAACGTTTGATGTCAGTTTCTGATTCGGAGGCTGTGGACTGAACAGTCACCTGCACGTTTGCACTGCAGAGTAAAACACTGGTCAGATTGAAGCTGCTGCAACAGCTTGAGTACTCCTCATCAGAACTGACGGAACCGTTCTGTTCTCTTTGGGTCACCTCTACCTTCGCCCACCCAGCAACTGTAAGACTAACTCCTCATCCTCTGCCAAAGAGAGACCAGTGTCCAGAGCTGTGTGCTCATCATCTTCATCGCTCACTTTCCTCCTCTTTCCTGCTGTATGCTTCTCATCCTCCTCTTCGCTGTCCTCCTCCTCTTCCTCTTCACTGCTGTGCTGCCGTTTAGACGACCCCATTTCCATCTCATCCTCCTCATCCTCTGACGACGAAGAAGACGACGAGTGCACTTTGTCGGGATCTGGCAGGGCACTGGGGTCAAACTCGTCTTCGCTGTCATTGGCCAGGTAGGCCACGACCTCGTCCTCCTCGTCCTGGTCCCGCTTGCTTGCCTCCTTCCTGGCAGCCCTCTCCTTCAGCCGCTTCTCTCGGTGTTTGGCTTTCACCTTGCGGCTGTACTCCTGCTTATCAAACTCTTGATCTTCCCGCTTCAGCCTCTCCCGAGCCTTTTCCACATTGATTCCCGAAACGTCCTCCTCTTCTTCCTCCCCCTCATCCTCAGCAGTCACTGCTTGCTGGACTGGTGGCCAAAGCTGCACAGCTTCACCTTCTTCATTGAAAGTCACTTTGGTGTTTACCTGAAACTTTCTCTTGAGGATCTTTTTAGCTTCTTTGTACTTTGTCTCTTTCTCAGTTTTCTTTTCTGGGTCATTTTCAGGATCCTCTGGACTCTGCTGATCCTCCGTCAGATTAAAGACATCCTTTCGTTTGACTGTCAACAGGTCCAAGTCTCGTAGATCATCATCATCATCATCATCATCACCGTCACCTGCACTCAGGGTTAATGTCTTGGACATATCCAAACCTCCTTCATCACCACCGTCCTCATCCTCACTGGACTCGTCTGACTCTGAGTTTTGCTGTTCCTCACGAGAAACCTCGCCTTTCAGCTGGGCCTTAAATCTCCTCAGCTCTTCTTCTTCCTCAGACTCCTCCTCCTGCACTTCTTTCTCTACTTTCTGTGCCTGAGCTTTACTTAGGAACCGAACCCTTGGGGCCACAGCGAGGCCGAGGGACAAAGCGTACTCGTGAAGCTTGATCTTAAAGGCATCAAACACCTCTTTGTTCTTCATGAGGTACACCGAGCGCAGGTAGGAAACAAAACACCTCTGGGCTCGCTCCTTCTGCTCCTTCTCCTGAGCGAGGAAGGCCTCCAGCTTCTGCTGCACGTTCTGCAGTTTGTCTGGGTTCACCTGGAAGTAGCCAAACAATTAAGTTAATCAGATCTTATGTAATGTTTTGTGACTACACTTAAATCTGCCTGTTTGAAACCACATATAAATATATATTAAATAAATGAACTATAATAAATATATTCTGAGGAGGTTTCTAAGACTAGTACAGCTCTGGGTGACGAGATGTGTGGACATAAAGGTTTTTAATTATTATTTTGCAATATTTGAAATATAAGTACCACATTAAGCTGTATCAGCAGTATTGGGTTTAGCATAATCATATTATATCTGCCTGTACTTGTTCCTAAATTTGAGTTGCTGTCACCACTGCGAGTCTTTTCACCAACTTTTCTGTCAGATTTGTAGTGATACTTAAAAAGTTATTTGACGTGTGCACACCTCGTTAGGACGGCAGTTTGTGCAGATATTAACAGTGTTATACTAACGTGTAATTCCTGGGGAGTAATGCAAAGTACTGTACCGAGGGTTTGAAATATCTCCTTCTAAATGGAGTAAAAACATCAAACAGTTATTTTACTGTTTTACATAAACCTACTGAACAGTGTGTGTGTGTGTGTGTGTGTGTGTGTGTGTGTGTGTGTGTGTGATGGGTAGATGATGTCTCACTTGTATCTTGTTGATGGGAACTTTCTTCTCCTCCAGCTGCTTCACCATGCCTTTCTCCTCCGATGGCAGCAGCAGCAGCAGGGCCTCTCCACCCTCCTTGTACCTGGCCGTCCGGCCCACCCTGTGGATGTATGTGTCGGCGTCCTCTGGACAGTCAAACTGCAGCACCCAGTGGATGGCAGGGAAGTCCAGGCCTCTGGCAGCTATGTCGGTGGCAAAAAGCACAGCGTTTTGCTTCTTGAGGAAGTCGTTGTACACCTCCACCCTCTTCATTTGCTGCTGTTTTCCATGCAGCGCCAGGATGGGCATGCCTGGCCGGAGACGGCAGAAAGCTCGGAACAGGTACTGCACCTCCTTGCAGCAGGCGAAGAAGACTATGATCTTCTTCTTTAGGTGGCTCCTAATGAATGAGTAGAGCATGTTGACCTTCTGGTGGAGCTCACACACGATGTAGTTCTGCTCCAGCGTGGCTGGCGTGCTGAACTTGGCTTTTTCGTGCACCCACACATACTCCGGATCTTTGAGACTGAGCCGGCCCAGGTCTTTGACTGATTTGGTTTGCGTGGCAGAAAACAGCAGAGTCTGTCGGGACTTGGGGAGATTCTCCACGATGGCATTGAGCGTATCTGCAAAGCCCATGTCCAGAATGCGGTCTGCCTCATCCAGGACCAGCATGTGGAGGTCGGACGCGTGGAAGGTGGCCGTTTCATCCATGTGCTGGAGGAGTCGGCCCGGGGTGCAGATGACAATGTTGGTACGGTGAATCCTCTCACACTCGCTTTTCAGGTCTTTTCCGCCGATGATGAGCCCTGCAGAAAACTCGTGGTTCCTGCCCACCTTGCGCAGGACTTCAAAGGTCTGGTAGGCGAGCTCTCGGGTGGGAGAGATGATGAGAGCACCGAGGCCGTCCATGGAGCTCCATTGCTGGCGGTAGAGACACTCCAGGACCGGTATGAGAAAGGCTAAAGTCTTACCGGAGCCAGTTTTAGCCGCACCGAGAACATCTTTCCCCTGCAGAGCGAAGCCGATGGTCTGCCGCTGGATCTCCGTAGGCTGCCGATACTGAGCCTCCTGCAGGCCCAGCAAGGTCTTCTTAGAAATGGGGAAGTCGGAGAACTTGACAACCTCCTTGAGGTTGATTTCTCCATACCTGCTCACCAGCTTATCGATGTACTCTCGTTCTACCTGCCACTCGGGCTTCTTCTTCTGCGCCCTCTCTTGCTTCACTCGTGCTTTGGTCCGGTTGTACTTTTTCTTCCATTTCTCGAAGTTTCTGACGGGGTCGACGCTCGCTTTCATCTTTTGGGGTTTCGGTTTTTTCCCAACAGGATTTGGGCCTTTTTTCTCCATGACTAAAGACGAGAATCGCAGCAAGATCGAGTCAAAAACACACACGCTGGACTCTAGATAAACAGCATGGAGAAGCCTGCTCGCCGTCGCGTGTTGAATGACGTAGTCATCCCGCGACTCAAATCTTTAATTTGGGGAAGCTTTGCCCTGAACTTCATTTGACAGGCAGAACTGCAAAATATTTATTTATGTATTTAAATGTATTCACAGCGCCGTGTAAAGAAAACGGGAGGATAACAAAGACAGAAGTGGGTGCAACGGTCAGTGTTTTGCATAATTCCGCAGTGTTGAATATGTTTACCGTCAAAGGTGGCAGCTGCCTTGGCCAGCTTCAGCCATCCTTCAGAAAACGTGTAAAAACAACAGTTATGGTTGTCATTCTCACAGAGGACATATATTTCAGTGATTTGACTGCTGCAAATCAGAATTCCCACTATATGTTTAAAAAAATCCCCTAACCTTCGCATTTAACCAGGTCCTCACCTTTCGCTATAGAAATATTGTTTGTTGCACAACACATGGAGTTTGCGTGTTTTCCACATATTTTCCTAGGTCCTCCCACAGATATGCGTGATTGACCCTATAGGCTTGAATGGTAGTATATCTCTATGTTAAAGACCCATGACAGTTGGCAGCCTTTCCAGGGTTTACCTTCTCTCTCACTCTATGATATCTTGTTACCCTTCAGCCCACCAGCTACCCTGAACTGGACAAGTGGAAGAAAGTGGATGGACAGAAAGATAGCCCAATTTAAAATCAAAATGTTTAATAAAGCAGGGTATGGTGTAGGGTAGGTCTGCCTTGGGACCGTAGTTGCTGTTGTATGGGTGTGCAGTGGTTCTTGGTGTCACAATTACATGAACTTATTATGTCAGTGTTTGTGTCACTGAAGTAGCATCAAAACTCTGAGTCTTCACAACAGGACCTCACCTGAGTGCATCACAGTGACTCTGTGGTTTAGCCCTGTGGCAGACTGGCAACCTGTACAGGGTGTATTCTGCCACTTGCCCTGTGGGATCTGGGATAATGTTCAATGTTCACAGCTAGAGTGGAAAAAACAACTCAAAGAGTGCGAGAAGCAGAAAATATTGTCTTCAATCCATCATTTGTTTTCAACAGACATGATATACAACAGACCTAACGAGCACTAACAGTCTGCTTCTCTATTCACATTTCAAAAACTCCTTCAAAAACTTTTTTGCGTATAAGTATCAACTGCTTTTTATTCAGCTTTCACATCCATCTTATCTACCTCCAATTATTCATAAAGAGCATGCCACAGGCAAAATATGGCAGCAGTAACAGTTCCGCTATAATTTCTTTATTAAAATCATGAAAATCAATTCTGTAATGCAAAACTGTGTCAGAGAAAATCTAAGAATGATGTTATTGCTGGAGATAGTCCTCGTTTATAAAGTTTGTAAAATGCCCCATTAGTGCTGTGCCATACTGCAGATTTTATTTGGTATCACTCTGATACCAAGTAAAACCAGGGCCAGTATTGCTGATACCAGTACAGATAGTGGTACTTTGAACTTATAAAGGCAGCTCGTGTTGTGGAGAACAGTTTGTGAGCTTTTTATGTATTTTCAAACTTCTATGAAGACCTGCAATGTAAATGTGCTTGTCTTTAAAGGACTTTGTGTTTGTAGCCTGTAGCACATTTATAAGACAGAAGTCTTATAAATGTGCTACAGGCTACAAACAGCATAGACCTGAGAGTCAAAAAAACATCATATGTCACTGTGCATGTTTGATGTTTATTTTTTTAATTTCTAAAAAATAATTCATTTAACACATGTAAATATTTATATGTATAAATCTTATCACTCTTTCTAGTATTGATCCGATACCAACACCAGCATCGACACTGTCGTTTCGACCCGGTCACCTGTAGGTCCCGCTACAGCCCAGCAGGTGGCGGTAAGACCGCAGAGTTTGGACGTCAACTGCGCGAAAACAAGAAGACGAAGAAGACCATGTCGACGCTGGTACCGCTCTACAAGCACCTGATCAGAAGAGAAGACAGATGATAAACAAGTACTAATACAGACCACTTTGCACAACACAGAGTGGATATCCGTCGGCCGAGCCTCGCCGACACCCTGCAGCTCTTATGCTAAACACGGCATGGCAGAGAGACCGGACAATGAGGTAACAGTCAGGGTAGCACTGGTTAGTAAAACATGCCACATTTTAACTTCGTGCTCTTAACACCCAGAAGTCGTTAAAGTCCCTTTTAAAGTGAAGCATGAATTTAAATAATCCACAACAGAGAGGCAGAGCTGTTACGTGACGTCTGCAGACGAGGAGAAACTTGTGATAGCTGCACAGCTACACGACTACAGGAAGCTAGCAGCAACTGACAAACTGGAAGTAAACACGAGTCACATTAGTCAGAAGGTTTAAGTTAATTTTGCTGAGTTTCTGGCCTGTTAGCAACTCGGCGATACGTGCCTGCAGATTACAGAGCCAAATAAAACTTTCCTTCAGCATTAAAATAGGCAAAAGGGTTAAAGCTCCGCGTGTGTTCGTTAGGAAACAGAGCTAAAAACATTTAGCCCACATTATGTAGTTACAATAAATACAAATGCAGTTTTATGAAGTGAAATTTTAACATGAAAGTCCAGTATCTCAAAATACCAGCTAGCTAAAAGATTGACTATTATATGTTATTTAAAGGCAAGCTGTACATTTGTACTGTTGGACTCTGCAGGAGGAAAGGTGGAGAAGAGCCTGCAGGCAGAGTGCAGCGGGTGGGGACGAGTGTCACGGGTGATTTTTGACAGATGGATAGCAGCAAGAGATAAAGGGAAGATTCCTAAGATGTTAGTTAGACCTGCTATTATGCACTGACAGAAAGACGTGAGGCCGACCTGGAGGTGGCAGAGCTGAAGATGCTACTGAAGATTTTTGTTGGGAGCGACCAGAATGGACACAGAATGGACACAGGGACAGCTCATGAGTGGTTTGGAGTAAAGTTAATGAGGCAGAGCTGAGATGGTGCAGAGGAGGGAGAGTGCGTGTGGAAGGATGTTGAAGATGGAGCTGCCAGGCAGGAGGAAAACCAGAGATGATTCATTGACGTAGTGAAGGAGGATATGCAGAGGACTGGTGTGACTGAAGACGATGCTGTTGAATTATATCCATCCATCCGCTTCCGCTTATCCTTTTCAGGGTCGCGGGGGGGCTGGAGCCTATCCCAGCTGTCATAGGGCGAGAGGCGGGGTACACCCTGGACAGGTCGCCAGTCTGTCGCAGGGCCAACACACAGGGACAGACAACCATTCGCACTCACATTCACTCCTAGTGGCAATTTGGATTATCCAATTAACCTATCCCCACAATGTGTTGAATTACAATTACTTCTTATTTTATTTGTATATAAGTAATGTGGAAGCTACAGCTAATGTTGATCAATATACTGCTGAGTGTTGTAATCTATAACTATGTGTAATGATGCACAAATATGTAGGCTAACATTGTTATTCTTAGATATGGACCCTGCTGTCTGCCAGTCACACTTACTCTGGCCTATGTTTAGCTGTTACATCAGTTTAGCATTGGCAAAATGTTGAATTGTGGTGTAATAAAAACCTGAAGCAGAACAAAAGAACATCAGCACAAAACGTGGTATCAGCCAGATGGTGTTTTAAACAAAGGTAATGATTTCAAACTTGGTGAAGCTTTTATTTGGATCATTTAGATGATAATACTAAAGATTTTACGGTACATTGAAGCACAACAAAACTGATGAAAATGATGCACAACAGCCAGCAAAGCAAATAGGAAAAATGACATATCAAATTAAATGCAAAATTAAAATATAGTTATTAATGATTAAAAATGAGAGTCGGTGCTGTTCACAGAATCACACCTGTTAACAATTAACGCTAAAACTGAAAAGGTGAGTTTTTAGTTTCGATTTGAAATCTGTTGCTCTGGAGTTTCTGCGCTGGGACCTCTGAAACATGGAGTGAAAGTTGTGACCCTACTGCTCTCCTGAACTGTGATCTTGGTAAATACTTTCATATTACCTTTATAGCCACTCTTGCTAGTTTAAATAGAATAGATCACATAGATCTGTTCTACATGGACATGCTTATATTAGAAAATATGGTCTTTATTATTCCTGAATAATGCTGCCATCCAGTGGGGTTGGGCATCCTCAAACCCTCTCTCGCTCATACAGATGTGTGAACATCCCACATTTATGATTGTGCATGTTGTTGTTAAGGTGGAGGAGGCTGACCACATCTACCTGCTCATGAAAGAGGACTACCGGATCTCTAGGAATGTGCGACTGGCGTGGTTTCTTAGTAAACTTAACCAAATCATCTATCCGGCTTCAAAGCCTGAAGTGGTGAGTTTCCTCTCCTGTTCTCATGATGGCCCAGCAGCACCAAGATCAAGACTGGCACCCTTCTATTATTATCCTTGTATATGCCACCGATGATTAGATGGTGGCTGCACTGTGACAAATTAAAGGAAAAATAGAGAGCTATTTTAACATTGTAACTGCTGTTCTGATTGGTCTCTAAAAGCTACTGCAGATCATATTTCCTCCCACTTCCTGTTGTAGCTGCACTCTGAAAATGAACTGGACCTGCTTAGCATCTTACCTAAAGGATGGCAGCCAGATATCTCCCCAACTTCACACCCATGCATACTGATGCCTTCCACCCGGGCCACCTTCCTGGCCCGGAGGTACCGCTTCATCATCGAGCTGGACCTGAGTCCCTCCACAGGGATTGTGGTAAGTCTTAAATGCACTGTCTCCTGAATGAGTTCAAACAATAATAAAAAGTGCTTAGTGCAAGAATAGATGTAATATTTAAGTTTGTTATGATTATTTGCTGTGTAAATTATTCATAGTGGACAATCCATTTGTCTGCTTGTCTTATATCAAGTACATCACGTCTCTTTCTGGCTCCTTAGTGTCTCAGTGTGTTTCCATTTGTAGTCAAGAAGGCTTTTAATTTATTCAGACGCTGTTAGAAGAGCAAAAAATATTAAAATTTTGTGAATGAATTTTGCAAATGGTAAATATTTGATCACTTAAAGTGCTTTTTCTTACTCCAGCTGCCTCTTTATTTAACATTGGGGACAACCCAGGGTTCAGTATGTTGCTCAAGGATACTGCAGATGAGCCGCTCTGCCTTCTGAGCTCACAATCATTTGCTGCTCTGACTCGCAGACGAAGCACCTCATTAAGATTTAGATTGTTCACTTTTAGTTGGTTGAATGTGAATCGTGCTCGAGCTGTTGCTCAGTGGGATGTTGCTACTCAGTACTGAAACCTCTCACAGAAAACTGGATGCATGGCCATCCATGCATGTGAAGCAGCACTGCATGGTGATCCAATGAACTCTTACCAAGTGCAATCACAAGGATAGAATTAAAGTCTGAAAGCACAGAACTGAGAGTGTTGTTGTGCTGCTGAATGTGTTCCTCAGTCTTCACATTTGACCCTTTTTATATGAGACAGCACAGAGTATTCTGTAAATGCACACGCTGCACTGTTGAACCATATCGTTGCATAAGAGAAGGACCTCATGCAGTTCAGAGGTTTCAGGTCCGCTTCTCTCAGCATGTCTGGTAGCATATGGACAACGGATGGACTTATTTGCTTCTTTGTTAGCATGAAGCCCATATCTGGAAAACTGTTAAGCAGTTACCTACAGATAAGAGATATCCTTGTATGGTGTAAAATAAGAACTTATTTTTAAGTGCCTTAAACCTGCATGACTTCAAATTGGAACCTCGGGTTGCAAAAAGTATTAATTCCTTTAAATTACAACCTCAGTAAGAGATTTTTCATAAATTTATGTAGTTTATAAATTCACCTAATGTTAAAGGTCCCTATTCCCATGTTGACGTCCAACATAACAGTTTGTCAAATCAAAGTTGCAGACCTGTCTGCTGTGGTGAACCCTGCTGATTAAGAGAGCAGCTAGAAGAAGCTTTAGGGCCGTGTGTGTTCTCTTTGGGGATTGTGGCTTCATCCAACAGTCCAAAGACATGCGTAGGGTTAAATTAAATGGGTTGAATGTAAGTGTGAATGGTGGTCTGTCTCTATATGTTAGTCCTGCGACAGACTGGCAACCTGTGCAGGGTCATGACAGCTAGGATAGCCTCCAACATCCACTACTCTCAGCTGGATAAGCAAGTGAGTAAGTAAGTAGATGGATGGATCTTCTAGAGCCAGAAAGCTGAATAAAGGAGGGTTTGCTTTAGTGTGGGCGTGGCTTGTGACTGAAGTTGTATGTGGGCGTGGCTTGTGACTGAAGTTGTATGAGTGCCATGTTTCTTTGTTTCACAGCTACATCAGTGCTGTTTGTTACGTCAGCAGTTTGCTAAAGTAGTGCCAACACAGATGTTCCAGTCTTCACAGCACAATGTCATCTAACATGTGAGTGACATCACAGTGATGTCACTCACATGTTGCCTTTAAAAAACAGTTAAGATAAGGCCTTCCTGCAAAGCCTCATCCTGAACTTCCACATCAGCCTGATGTTAATGTTAAAACTGTTATTCTCAGTGTGGTGAAAATCCATCAGACCGGCTCTTCAGTCTGCACAGCAGAGCTTCTGTGGACAGAGCACCGCTGGTTGAGTCAGCTCCACTAGTAACACACTTTAATTCAAGTTTAATGTTTTTTTGACGTAGACCTGGGCTCTCACAGTGGCTCCATTGATGCATGTAAAGAACATGTGTTCAGTTCAATATAAAACCTCGGCCTAAACTGGGCAGGTATGAATGTCATAGACTGAGGGAAACAGCTCACACTGAGTCCTGCCTCTGGTGTACAATATGCCAGATCATTTGGTGTCTCTGTGTTACACGTTGGTTTTGTGTCCTGCAGGATGACAGCACAGGCGAGATGATCTTTGATGAGGTCTTCCACGCCTTGTCAAGGTGTCTGGCTGGTCTGGTTCAACCATTCAGAGTCCCTGGAACAGATCGATTTTTCAAGCCTAAGATCTTCATCACCATCCTTGCATATTCCTCCATCATTGGCCTCCCTTCACATCAGGTAATGACAGTAATTTACTTTAGTCATAAAAATTAATGAAACAAATGTCTTCAAGAGTAACTTAACGTCAAGAAAAGCAGAGTTTCTCTCTCCAGCACGTGTTTATTGCCCAGCCCACATTGGTGTGGAGTGCTTCACGCTTACTTTAATCTCTGTCTTTACTATGTTTGACTACATTTCAGCCACCAAAGCACACGTTGGGTTAGTTTCTGTGGGAGATGTTAGGCTGCTGTAGATGTTTGTGCAGTTCTCTGACGGTCTTTAATCTTTTGTTCCCTGCAGGTTTTGGTCCAAGGATGCCAGCTTGATAAAACAGACCTGGATGAGTTCTTGCATCGCATCTACCAGCAGCTCAGAGCGTTGGAGAGTAGCATCGCAGAAGTCCTGCATCAGCAGCACGAACAGGCAAGTGCACACTAGCAGAAATGACCCTGTGCTAGCAAGAATGCTGTAACTATTAGAGAAACACTGCAAGTGTAAAAGCTCTCACCAGCACCCTGTAAAGCTCCACCGTGCCTTACAAGCAAAAATAAAACAACATCCTACTTTATCAGACTAGATTAGCATCGCTCTTCAGGTTGACCCCGAACATCCTCTCCACGATTGGCTTTCAACCACAAGCACCTGTTGTATCCATGGCTACCAAAAACAGCATGGGTGTGATACTTTAGCCAACTGCGGCAGGTTTGTTACGCCCTGTGATTCACTCGTGCCCCGTTTGTAGCAGGTCATTGTTGTTAAGAAAAAGATCTCCTGTCAAAGATCTTTATTGAGTGGTTCGTTTTGGGAAGAAGGGCCAGACTTTAAACAGCTATGTCTGAGTCTTTTTGTGGGTCGACTGATTATGCAGGTCAGTAAAATATCGTCTCTCATCACACGGCTGATGATCCCAGGGGAGCGAGTAGCTGATATCCTGATATGTTAACAAACACACAATTCTCTGCTGACATGATTCACTGTTATTTGCTAGAAAACAAACAGGGGCAGACTTTGCACTGCATTCAGTGCGTCACCTTGTCCACCTATGAAAGCACATGTTGTAACTGCCCTCAGCAAAGTGAACTAAAAGCTCCTCCACCTGGGGGCAGCTTGTGAGTCTACATCAAAGCGTGTCACAGTTTAATGCTGCTTTATAAAGAATGAGTGTGGCATTAAATCCTGCCTTCTATGTTGTGCATTAAATGTGTCCTAACACATTTATATTTCCTTTGCTTCTTAGTGCGTGGAGCCGTCACAGAACTCAAGTGACCAGAGCAGCGGCTTGGACGAGCACCCCCACCGGACGCAAAGTGTTTCCATGGTGTCAGCTGAAATGGGGCTGGTCAGCATGGTACGCCAGGGCATCCTGGCCCTTCAGCTGCTGCCTCCCAACTCCAGTGCAGGTTGGTGAAGTTACACTTCAAGTATCAGAGGTGTTATTTAGCAGTTTCTCTTTCGTTGTCGTGCCTTATTTAAAAAACGTCTCTTCTAAGAACAAATCTGTTTTTATGCAGATGATTTTGCACTTGACATCCACAGATCAAGAGAACTGTTTCCTCAGAGCCCAAAAGGTTGATTCTGTTCATCTGGACGTTTTCAGTGGGGGAGGAGTTTCGTCACTAATCTCAGCTGACTGCAGGTTTCAACCTTATAAACAGCACATTTCTGTGAAAAGGGAACGACCACCTCTGAAGCAGAGGGTGCATCTGTCTCCATCTTACATGCTGTGATTGCAGCCGTTCCCCACCTCTCTGTGAATGGGACTCATGGACATTGATCAGTGGTCTTTGATCAGTGCTGATGAGGATTTGCATAATTATGATGAAGGTGACCTCCCAGCCCATTGTTCCTTCACTGGGCTGTTTCAGTCATTATGCAAATGTCCTGTTTATAAGATTGAAACCTGCAGTCAGCTGAGACTGAAGACGTGAAAACGCTGATGAAGAGTATCAGCCTTTTGGGATCTACTTACCTGGATGATTGTTTCCTCAGAAATAACTGTTAACATCTGAAAGCACACAGTACTCCATCAGATATTCCTGATGTTGTTTTCCTGCTGTATGGGTCAACTTATTGATCTGATGTGAACCACTGAAGTCACACATCTTGGACCTTGTCATGGCTTCCTTTATTCTGCAAGCCAAGAAACTGTTGTTTTTATAGAGTTTATGACATGATTGATGGAGGAAGAGTGCACACTCTCAGACAGGTTAAATCACTGATGCACTCAGTTTCTCTTCTGTAAAATGACAGGTGTACTTATGAGAGAAGTAAAAATAGAGAGGTTGAAACGCTGCGTGCATTTGTTTTTTAACGTTAAGTTTCATTGATGAACAAGTAAATGCAGTCACATAAAACACACATAAGCTTCCTGTAACTTTTAAAGGTTTTTAATGAATGGTTTTGTACCACATGACAGTCATTTATGTGACGATCCTGGAGCGATGGATATAAAGTTGCCAGTGCTTTACAAAGAAGAATAAACTTGGAACACCGACTCCTTTCTTTACTTGTCTTTCTGTCAAAGGCATCATTATAATCACGGACGGGGTTACGAGTGTTCCTGATGTGGCCATGTGTGAAACCCTGCTGAACCAGCTCCGGAGTGGAACCATCTCCTGCTCCTTTGTACAAGTAAAGACAAGAATCTAACTCTGTATTCTGAATATACATTTTTGTGTGCAAGAACTGTTATCTAAAGCAGTCGCAACAATCGTTTTCCACAATGGAAGTGATGATGATTATTATTTAGAGATATTTAGGGGATTCTCCAGCTGCTCGTCTCTGAGTCCTGTTTTTGCATGCACAGGTTGGCGGGGCGTACTCCTACGACTGCAGCTTTGGCTATATCCCCAACGTCGAGCTGATGAAGTTCATCTCATTAGCCACTTTTGGCTCCTACCTGCCCAGCTGTCCTGAAGTGGACCTAAACAGCGAGGAGATGAATGCCTACCACAAAGCATTTCTAACATACTCCTTCCTCAAGAGCCCCGAGTCCATGAACTCAGAGTATTTCTGTGGTGAGACAACGATGTACAAGTCTGATGCTAGTTTTTTCATCAGTCCTGTGAGCACTGGTTCAGTGACAGGATGCAACACAAATTAGCTCTGACAGTTTTTAAAACCGTGCAGAATCTAAATATTTATTCTTGGTTTCAAAAGCTGTGTTTTTTATTGTTAACGTTTTTTTGAATCCTCAGTCTCAATGACTCATTTTACATGAATATATGAGCGTTCTCCCATCAGGCCTCACAGGACAGCACTCTGGTTGACACCACTGGTACCAAACGACCGGTACCGGTGCGCGAGTCGTTTGGTGCCGGGCTGCGAGACTTGAGGCTCCGGTGTGAAGTTTATGGTTTTCAGGGTTTTTATCGTTAGCTCTGGTTCCCTGGGTCTTTCTCGTGTTGCAGTTGTCTTATTTTGAAAGAACTATTTACGCGTTACCATAGTGACCAGAGAGCATTAAGGGGCAGAGAGGAGGATGTTACTCTCATGTTGTTGGTGCATTTCAGGAGGACGCTGCTAATAAAGTTACACAGTGAATTCATATTTATTCTTATATTTACAAAACACCACAGTTTTTGTCGCATCATTTTATTTTGTGTTTATCCGCGACACCTTAAAGGCCGGTCTGTGAAAATATTGTCTGACATGAAACCGTCTGTGGAGCAAAAAAGGTTGAGGAGCGCTGATTTACACCAAGCCTTTTTTACATTTTACTGTCAGTTTTTACAGAAAAGCAGCTGCTGAATTATAATATTAATCTTAAGCGTATCACAAATACAAGATATGCTGAATTCTCTTAGTTCCATAGATCGTTAACAGTTACTTACCTGGGATCTCTTTAGCTACATTATATGAAAAACCAGTTATATTTCAGGTCATATGAAGGAATACATAGAATTACAAAAATGTCCGAGGAGTTCAAACACTGCTGCATTTATCACTAGTCCTCTTGCTCTTCATTGTCAGCTTATTAGCGTTTGTAGGCCATAATCTCTTTATTGTTAGTGATGAAGACGATAGTGATGGTTCTAATCATCATGACACATACTAACTGCTTCTGTTTTTTGTAGTTTCCCAGCACAAGCTGTTCAATGAGCACCTGGTGTCGGCCAGTGGAAACCCTGCTCTGGTCATGAGGAGGAAGAAGCACACGGAGAAGGAGGTCCATGCTCATCTAATCAGCGTGCTGTCTGTGAGACTGAGAGAGGGCTACACCATCACTGACATCAGCCTCACTAAAGGTAAACGGCTGTGTGTCTTTACTAACATCTCACACCAAGTCAGGAAAACTGAATGTTTGTGTTGAGACTGAAGCTGCTGGTGACATTAGGTGGGACTCAGCTGGAGGTGAAGCTCGTGCTCTTATGGAAACACAACATGCACATTGAGTATCTCGCGGCTGCCTCCTGGCCACTGGACCCCTCCAAGAGAACCACCAGAGTGGAGGTGACGATGGAGGGGAGCTACGACATCTTGCACGACATCAGCTGCACCCAGAGGAAACCCATCACCAGCCAGTACCGCACCTCTGTCATCCGGCGCTTCTGGAACACACTGCAGAGGTACGACATGAGGACTGGAATCTGGTTTCCAGTTAGAGACTCTGTGCAATCCCACCATCATGTAGACATGTTGATATGAAAATCCATGTGCTGTTTGTCCTTTCCAGCATCAACCAAACTGATCAGATGTTGGTGCACCTGCAGTCGTTTAACTCGATGCCTGAGAACTACATGATTCCTGAGAGCACCAAAAATGGAGTTCCCCTGTTCTACATCCCTCCTGGCTCCACCACTCCGGTCAGCCTTGTTGCTATACTTCACACTATGTTGGGAACTTACCAACTCTTATGATCTGTGTTGGTGCAAGGTTTAAAAACTCTGTGTGTCACAAAGTGTTGCATTTTTTCTTGGAAAACTTTCATCCCGAATGCTCCTAAATCCTGCAGATTTATGAAGCAAGACACCAGAATGGACCCAAGTATTCACAAATTGTTCTTATTGTTCCCGCTGTGTGGGACCTACTAACATGTAGTGTTTGCAGAGACCAGCTCTGTTTATCTGTTTGTCTCTTAACGCTGTCGTGTCTCTCCTCCTCCTCCAGGTCTTGTCTCTGCAGCACAGTGGATCCAAAGATTCCTCTCAGTCCCAGTTTGCATCATACTGGAAGCCCATCCTCTCCATGGACGCCAACTTCTGGCAGAGATGGCTGCACATGCATCGCATTGTCATCATCCTTGAGCATGATATGTAAGAATAATGAATCTCCAAAAGTTGATTCTGTTCATGTGGACGCAGCGTTTTGTGGAAGAAACGTTTCGTCATCATCAGGTGACGTCTTCAGCCTCAGCTGACTGCAGGTTTCAATCTTATAAACAGCACATTTGCATAATGACTGAAACCAGCCCAGTGAGGGAACAATGGGCTGGGAGGTCAGTTCCTTCATCATAATTATACAAATTCTCATGACCCTTGATCAAAGACCACTGAGATTTCCTTACCTGGATGATTGAGCTTGCATTAAGAATAATGAAGCTCTTGTATTCTTTTTATCAGCCATATTTGTTTATGTCAGCTTGTTTTTCTTTGCCAGTCTTTCATTGCTACCACAATACTTTGACCTTTGCAGGCCTGTCCCCAAACATCTGCACACACCTGGGAACAACGGGCGCTACAGCACCATCCAGTGTCGCATCTCCCACTCGGCCCTCACGTCACTGCTGAGGGACTGCAGCAGCTTCGTGCTGGTGGAGGGTTACTCGTATGTAAAACTCATATACAGGTGAGACGACAGGTGGTGTTGGCTGATGATGTTTAAGACACACTGCTTCTGCCTCAACGCTCTTTGTTTTTTCTCAGCAGCTCTTCTGATCAGCCTCCCACCTCCTTCTACTTGGTGCGTGTCATCTCAAAGACCCCCTGCATGGTCCTGCGTCTGGGTTTCCCCATCGGCACACCGGCCCACATTAGGAACAAGGTACTCAGTCAAAAAACATGGGGCCAATACAATATCAGTCTTATGATCCATAGCTGTTAGTAGATGACAGTATTGTATTTTTTGTGCACTGTTTTTACAAAATGTGGTTCTCCGTTTCTTTTTGTAAAAACATGAAAGGAGGTTATGGGGCACATGTATGCTCGGGGAACAAACTGCCCCACTTGTAACTCTGTGAGACTCGTGTTGTGCTTTGTTTTCTAAAATCAGATTGTGGATGAGCTGCGAGAGCAGATCCTCAAGCTTCGCTTCCCTCATCGTGTTCAGAACAAAGAGGCAACACCCAAAACCAAGAGGAAGGCTGTGGGCCACCCGTCTCCATCCAAGTCTCCCTCCATCCCTGCTCCCAAGCCTGCGCTCTCTGACAGACCCTGTGTGGTGGTGGTCAGTAAGCCTCTGGAAAAGCTGCTTATCAGGTCGGTCCATGTCATAGTAGGCCACCAGAGGAAGGTCATGTAATCTAATAATAAATAAATAAATAAATGCATAACCACTTAAAAGTACTGGTTACAGTTTGCTGTTGCTACCAACAGCAACTGAATGGAGACTAACTGCTGATCCTGTGCAGGTATGACAAGCTTCCTCTAGACTTCAGGACTCCCTTCATCTTCAACATGGAGACCTTCCCACTGCCCTCCAACACCGCTGCACCCCTCAGCGTGGCAGCAAACCGCACAGCCTCCTCGACGCTGGCCTCTCTGTCACGTTACTTCCTGCACCAGCGTTGGGTGTGGGCCGTGCAGAGCAGCCAGGGACCGGCTGTAGCCATGCAGGCTGTTGCCCATATCCTGTCCATGCTCTCGGAGTAAGTTTTTTGATTGATTGATTGATTGAATCTTTATTTTGAACATGTTGAAAAAGTACAACAAAATAGAATTAAAAGAGACAAATGAACAAAGCAAAACAAAAGGAAGACGAGCAACCACAACTCCAAATAACGTTCATGTTCAAAAAGGAGCAGGAAGAAGCATAAGCTTATTTAATCCCACCCCTTTTCCACTATCTAGTATTATTAGACTACAGAAATACCTCCTTGCAATTACATTATATGTTATGTGTAATTTAAAATAACATTACTCTCTCGGAGTAAGTTCAAACTATTAAATGTGATCTCTTTAAAAATACCACAGCTACGAATATAAATGAGCCAGAGGAAGAAATGCACGCATTTGAGCAGCAGTTTTTCACCGTGGTTTTGATGGTATCTACTCTGTGGTTATGCAGCTCTCCCATAAATCAAACTGGAACAAACAAAGATGATTCTGATCTAAATTCAGGATTCTTTAAGTGCCGTGTCTCTCTTTACAAATTTCTTCTCTTTGAGATGCAAAACCTTAAAATTGTCCTGATGTCTGCAGGATTCGCCTGTCAGAAGGCTTCAACTTTGCTGCCAGTGGCGAGGGCATTATAAACCTGGTGATCGAGCTGCCAATGAAGGTAAAGCACAGCAGGACAAACTGCTCTCCCAAAGTGATTCTCTGTGATCCTGATTTGGTTTTATTTGTGTCTTCAGGGAACGTCAGGAGACGTGGACAGAGAGAGTCACTCTTGTATTGTTCAGTATATCCTGTTTCCCCCTCACTCTACCTCAACGAAGGACAGGTAAGCCTGGCAGTACCCATAGTTTAGACCAGGACACGCTGTTAGGACGCAGCTTTTATTAAAAGCAACAGGAATGTTTGTCACTTGGTTTGAGTTCAGCGTGATCAAAGTCTACGTTTAGTTCACCTGTTTATTAAAGCTACAGATAAGCACCAGAAACCAGAAACGGTGGATTTCATTTAAACCTCAGAACCTCTTAAAAAACAGTAACATGTACATAATGCAGCATTTTACATCCAGGCTCAGTTTGACTGGTTTATTCATGTTTATTGCAAAGCTGCAGCTGGTCAGCGTGTGGTATCGACAGTGATGAGGAAGAAGCTGTGCGACTGACATGTTTATGTTCCGCCAGCAGCGTGTCGTTGTCATTTAATCTGAGATACCCTGATGCTGTGTCGATGTCTGCAAAGTGTTAATCTAACACGAAGCCCTTTAACACAGTTCAAAATGTTTGTGCAGGTTAAGCTCAGCTGAACTCTTCAATTTTCAGCATTTTGTTTTGTCTTTCGTGGAGTTCTAGCTTCTCCACCGACGACGACAATGACACCGAGGTGGAGGCAGTCGACCTGGACACGGAGCTGAACCTCGTGACCGAATGCTGGGTGGAGCCGCAGTGCGGCACGGTGAACTGCACGGATCAGCACCGCTCCTTTCAGGGCCTTAAGTACCAGGAGCTCCCTCGAGCAGTACGAAAAGCTGGCTTGTACAAGCTGCTCTCAAACTAGAGCTCAGTTTGCTCCGTTTGTGTCTGTACGTGAAGCTTTGCTCGTCAAAAGCAGCAGGTTTGGTTTACGCGTCCCTGTTGTGTTGCAGATCTTCCCGAGGGACTTGGCCTGCATGTCCACCATGATGACCTTTGAATATCTGAGCCAGCTGTGTCAGAATAAGGATCAGGTCTGCTCTCTGCCAGCTGGACTCAAGGATGCACAAGGTAACAAATGTAGCTTTTAATCAGCCTAACGTCTCACATCACAGAAATGCCTGCAAGAGTCGTGCCACGCTGCAGTGTTAGCACTCAGTCTGCCGTTGTTAGACGTTTGTTGAGCTCATTCTAGTCAAACATTAAACTAAAGCTGAATACATTAAAGCCTTGATGGCTCAGCGGATGCGATTCTTCGGTTTTTGCTTGTTTGAAAATGTGATGATTTTCCATTATGTGCAGGAGAACATCTGGTCTCTGAGGAGAGCATCCACATGGTCCCTTTCCAGTTTGACCTCATTAAGCTGCTCCCAAAATGCCAGCAGGTTGAGCTGTTTTTCGTCACATTCAGCACAGGTATGTACAGCACGTTTTACGTCAGCCTGCTTTAGACAGAGTAGCGTGCTGTATATGAGGGCTCGCTGATCTTAATGCATCTCACTTCCATCTGTGTCCTACAACATGCATCTATACGCTTAGAAATGATAATAAATAAATATAATAAATCGATTTGAGCGCGTTTCCCTTTTTGTGCTCAGCGACGGGGAGTGAGGAGCAGATGAACAGCTCCCACTGCCTGCCCAATGAGCTCCTGCTCAGCCTCTTCCACACCAGCCTGGAGAACGAGCTGAGTGACAGAGAGATCCCGTTAGCTGACGGGGACCACGTCGCCTTCATGCATCACATCTTGGAGCGGGAACGAGACGGCCACGCCGCTCCTTTCTCCCTGCCGGTTATTAAAGGTCTGTACGAGTCTGTGTCCAAGTGGACGTGAATCTAGCCAGAGTATCTCCTGGAGGTAGATGATCCCATTATAATTGGAAAAGAATGATAGGAGAGTAACAAAATATGAGTGTTTTGTTATAAAGAACAACAAAATAAACTACCACAGCTATGCAGATGACACACAAATATATATCACAATGTCACCAGGAGACCGAGGCCCTGTACAGGCTCTTGGTAAATGCATTGAGGAAATTAATGACTGGTTGTGCCACAATTTTCTCCAGCTAAACAAAAACAAAACTGAGGTAATAGTCTTTGGCGCCAAAGAAAAACGATTACAGGTCACCAGAGAACTTCAATCTATACACCTAAAAACCACAAACCAGGCGAGAAATTTGGGTGTAGTGATGGATGCAGACCTAAACTTAGAAAAACACATTAAGACAATAACAAAGTCAGCTTACTATCACCTCAAGAATATTTCAAGGATAAAAGATCTGATGTCTCAACAGGACCTGGAAAAACTAGTCCATGCATTCATCTTTAGTAGGCTTGATTACTGTAACAGCATCTTTACAGGTCTACCTAAAAAATCAGTCAGACAACTACAGCTCATTCAGAACTCTGCTGCTCGAGTCCTCACTAAGACCAAAAAAGTGGACCACATCAGTCCAGCTCTGAGGTCTTTACACTGGCTGCCTGTCCGTCAGAGGATAGACTTTAAAGTTCTGATGCTGGCTATAAAGCTCTGAATGGTTTAGGACCAAAATACATCAGTGACCTCCTGACCCAGTATGAACCTTCCAGATCCCTCAGGTCATCTGGATCCGGTCTTTTATCAGTTCCCAGAGTCAGAACCAGACACGGAGAAGCTGCATTCAGCTTTTATGCTCCTTATATCTGGAACAAACTCCCAGAAAGCCTCAGATCAGCTGAAACACTCAGTTTATTTAAATCCAGGTTGAAGACTCACCTTTCTCAGCTGCATTTGAATAAAGCACCAAATCCACACTTTTAAGCTTAAATTTCAAAACTTACATTTAACTACTGATTTTATCTACTGTTCTGATTTTATCTGTTTTGATTTTATATACTGTTTTGTTTGTTTGTTTGTTAAGTGGGTTTAGAGCTCTGGGTAGCTCCCACTGGCTAGCTGGGTCTAGAGAGTATTTTAAATTCAGGGAATTTAAAATAGAAAGTAGCTCGTCCACAGAAGGACTGGTAGCTCCCCTTACGATAAGGGTTCAGATCGCGCGAACAGGTGTGAAATGTGTGTGTTTAGTTTGTTTGTTTGTTTGTTTTAATCAATTTTAAATCATGCTTTTTATTTGTTTTTGTTTCTAATGTCTCTGTGAAGCACTTTGAATCACCTTGTTGTTGAATTGTGCTATACAAATAAATTTGCCTTGCCTCTACTTTATCAGTTTCTCTGTCGTCTCGGTTTCTTTAGAGGAGTGCGTCAAGCCTCCAGAGAAACAGGACACGGTGACGTCATTCTACACGGCCGGCAGCAGCAGAGAGGTGATGGGGTCAACCAGCACTTTACAGGTGATCTCCAACATTTGCACAAAACCAAACCTGTGTCACTGTTAAGTGTTTTTTATTTATGTTGTTATAATGCAGCTAGTGATGATCTGTTGAAGCCTTTGAAAATGTTTGAATCCTTACAGCCGTTGGTGCCTTTAGGCTTGATTGCCACACACGTCTGTGATACTTGTATTGTTTTCTTTCAGTCTGCTGTTTCTAGATAAACGTACTAAAGTAAATCATGGGATATGAATGCAAACATTTCTCTAATAAACTGAATTGTCCTTTTGAGCTCTCTGACTGTTTCTGCAGGTAATGAGGCCACAACCACTCTGGAAATCTGCAGTGGGAGCTGCTTCAGGTCCCTCGTTGGTCTTCCCTATATTCGTGACAAATGTCTGTTGTGTTTGGCAGAGTTTCAGCAATGCAGACCTTGTGGATGAAGAGCCCCTGTTGTTGGAGAGCAGCTGCTCTGCGCCACAGTGGAGATGTTATGCCAAGTGCATCAGCTCCCAGCATCTAATCCTCACCTTCCTTCCTGCTACCTTCACAGGTGAGTCTGGAGTCTGTTGGCTGTGGTGCTTCTAGCGCGCTCTCATGATGTTTGTTATGTTGCAGATGTTCTGATGTTGATGGCTTCAGGAGAGAGCGAGCCTCGGAGTAATGTGAGCACACAGGAGGACGACGCTTTGACTCCCAGCAACAAATCTCAGGCTGACTCTTTGTCTGGATCCACTGGTGGCTTTGAAGGGTCCGAGTCTGGACTCAGCCTGCGCTCTAGTCGGCGACTGAGCTCCAGCACCGCCAGGTCCCCTGTGCTCTCATCTCCATCTGATGGCCAGACTGGAGCTGCTGACTCCCAGACCCTGGAGCAGAACAGCTGGGACAGCAGAGGCTCGGAGATGGAGAGTTGGATGCCGGGCTCAGGTGAGCCTAAAACCGCACGTCTGCAGGATTTTAATTGTTCAAACATTTTGCACAAAGATTTACGTTTTTCTGATGTTTCCAGATGCTGCAGAAAAAGAAGGAGTCCACTTCTCTGAGCCACAGAAGTCAGACTTCCATATCAGCCTCAGCAGACAGCTTTCCCAGCAGAGCACTGGTGACAGCAGCCAGCTGAAGTGTCCAGTTTACGTCTACAACTGTTCACTGGAGAATCTGAAAGAGCAGCTGGTTCACCCAAACTCCAGCCGCCAACCCAGGGACGTCTTCTTCAGGTACTGAGGGAAAAACAAGCAAGCATTGAAATCCTGAAAGACAAGGAAGGTTTTACAGTTGTGTTGCCAGTTACAATTACAAAATGATAAGAAGGTCTTATAGAATTATTGTATATATTTGGGTCTTTTGGTAACCTTGGCTATCTCATAATAATGACACTGTTATTGCCTGGAACACAAAAACCGTCACCAAATACTGAATATGGATCATCTAACCCAGTCTTAGAAGTACTAGACGAAGAGGAGCCGTGTTGTAATTAGGCTTTGTCATGATTGTGTGACGCACTGCGAGCCTTGGATTGTTGCAGTGGAGATGTTAACATGTGTGTCTCTGGTTGTCTTCACGGGGGAGAATAGAGCCCGAGATGCAGAGTCCTGGGAGATGTGTGAGCAGATGAAGTTCAGGTAGCACACTGTCTGTCTGTCTGCTCTCCTTCTGTCTGCTGAGGGGCTGCTCAGCTTTCTCTGGACACTTCTGGCAACTTGGGGATGCGCTTGTAGAGCGGGACAGTGTGGCTTTCCTAAAACTAGGCTGGTAAAAGCATCTACTCCCCGGGCCTGTCTGTGCTTCCTCCTGTTGCTGCAAACATCAGAGAAAACCACAGACGCTCATCAAAGGGTCACATTTCTTCTTCTGTTGCTTATTTGGAGCTCTGACATTGTTGAAGTCTCTTAAAACTGTGGCTTTGCCTTCATGCCTGCTCTCCTGTCCTACTGAATAAGACATAAAAATGATGTTTGGTATCATAAATACAAAGATGTGTTTTTTTGAGGTTGTAAATCAAAATTGCCTCAGTCACTTCCTGTGGGATGGGGAAGGACTGCAGGTTTAAGACACTTCCAGTTTAGACTGATATTTAAACCTGGGATCCACATCCATGTTTTATATACAAGGTTTTTATCCACGAACATGAATGATGAAAGTCTCAGCGGGATGCTGGCCTCGCTGTATTTATATGTGTTAACACTGATACTATCACAGGCTGCAGTTTTGTCTGCTGCTCTTCAGCTTTGTAATTTGTTTTATTGGAGAACCAGCCTCACTGCTGATGAGCCAAGGATTACACATGAACTATAGTTTTAATTCAAAGAGATGATGTGGACAGATCAAACTTTCTGTTTACATTATTTGTGCTGGTGCGACTGAGTAATGCAATAATTCAGTTTTCTGTGTGAAACAGCACTCACTGCGTGCTTGAAGCTGACAGCAATAGTTTAAAATAGTTGGCAGTATTTACTGGTACACCTCAGAAACACTGAATGTGGATTGTAGTGATATTTGAAGCCAGACTCTGTTAGGTCGGCAGGATATTTGTCAGGGATGATTATTGATACCTGTTATTCTATATAAGAGTGTCACACAGACACTGCACTCTGAACAGTGCAGATCAGCCTATTTAACACCACATGCAGTTTACACGAGACAGTTTTATTTCTTATATGAATGTTATTTATTTTAACTGTCATGAACAGGATGTGACACGTCATAATAATAACAACTGTGCTGCATTAAAACAGCAGGTGGGATAGCCAATCGTTAAGTGATGACGTCTGAACAAACTGCTCCGTGTTTATTAAGGCTGCTGTGTTTTTAACATGTTTTAATACTTTGTACCTTGTTCTAATCTCAACAAGCCCGTAAAAACAGTCAGTGATCACTGTCGGCCTGTCTCGGTTTTTATCATCACTGTTCATTTTACAGCTCAGTTTTAAACCTCACGATGTAGCTGCAGCCCAGCAGCAGTATATTAATGACTAACCTGGTCCTGTGGATGGATTATCTCAGTTGTTCTCCTGACTGAAGTTTGGTCCTTTTACAGCATCCTGCCATGCGATTGCATTTGTCCCTAACTATCAGGAACCCTCAGGTTAACTTTTATCCAGTGGAAGAAAGTTAGCTTGTTTATATTATGCTAACATAGCTGTGTTGCTAGCAATCACGTAGCACATCATTATATAGCAGCTAGCCCAACTTCAGTAACCCTGCAAACGTCACTGCTGTTTAGTTTTCTGTCTTCATTCATGTTGGAAGTGACAGCAGAGCTGTACGTTTGAACCAGAACGTGCCAGATATCATCTAATCTGGAGACTTCCCACGTACCACTAGATGGAGCCAAAGTACCACCAGTGGTACGCGTACCACAGTTTGCGAACCACTGATGTAGCGGGAATGCAGAGACTGGTGATGCTTAAACTGACAGCACGGGGCCATGACATATTTGTAAACATGTAAAGTTATGCGGATGTTTATAAACAGAAGCATACTGGAGTCTATCCTAATACTTAGAATGGGTTAACTGGGAAACAATAAAAGACTTCCTGTGCTTAACTAACAGTTAACTCTGGGTGTCAATACTGAATTAAGACTGTTGTTTAGATGTTTGTGTCTTATTTTAAGTTTAAACTACAAACCTATAAACACACACAAATAACTTCTACACTTGGGTTAAAAATAGAAATATTGTTAAATGACTCGTCTCTCCCTGACTTTGACCTGATAAATCATGTTTGCTCCTCCCCTAATTCAGCGCTTCAGATGCTTGCTGTGGAGGTTCAGCTGTCCCTCACAGGCTTATTGGCTCCTTCGATGATGCTTAATCCCCAGTCCCAGTCACATAAGCATAGAGACCAGTCAACAACCACTGGTTAACATGGAAACATTCAAATTTATTTGCTTTGGGAAATGCATGTCGGTCATTTAGCAGTCGGTCAGAAGGATTTTGGCTTGTGAGGGTTTCATCGACTGGTCTCTCGGCCTTGTGACTGGGCCTGTACTGTGGTGCAGATATGGGTTCATGTAAGTGCTTATGCAAAACTAGGTGCAGTGGAACTGTCTGTATTTTAACCAGCACTGTTTTCTACATGTGTGAAATTGAGGTTTTATGTACTAATGTGATCTATCCTTGTGGGTTCAACTGACCCTTCATCCTCCTGTCAGACCCGGGTTCCTCTTCTCAGTGTCTTTTCTGTGCTGTTGTTCCCCAGCAGGTCTCTATCTCAGGATCGCAGCAGTCCGTCTCCTTGGACCGACCTCCTGTCTCAGCCTCACAAACACAAGGAGCTGGCCAACTACTGCAGCATGCTGCAGGAGCATTACTACCAGAGCTACGTCAAAGGTGATCTGTGTCCACCAACACGAATGCTTCAAGCTTAACTGAGTAGTCAAAAAGAAAAATCCTTACTCCACCAAAACACACACACAAATGAGGATCTAAGGTTAGGTCCATCACAGCAGTGCAACATGTCACAGTCGTCCACGATTTCACAGGTGTTAAAATACAGTGACTGAAACTCGTCCGAGCGTCGTTTGGTCACGCGTCCATGTTCTTGTCAGGTGTATACCGCAGCCTGCAGCAGTCCTACAACATCAGCTCCCAGGACGTCCTGATGGCGATGGACTACTGTGAAGAATCGCTGCAGGAGATCGACATCACCTCCTTCCTGCAGACGCTATGTGGACACATCAGGGTCTTCAGGGAACACGGCAAGACTCCAGGATGGCGAGGGCCTCTGAAAGCTTCAAGGAGCCCTGCCACGTTTATCCTTGGTGAAGCTGAGGGGGAGCAACTCGATGATAAAGTGGCCTCTTCATGCAGGTGAAGCCAATCATCAGAATCAGACACATGCCAGTCTTTGAGAAATGAGTTGCTTCTATTTAACAAAGTTAAGTTACAGCTTATCACCTTCTTATATTTTGGTTTACATAAAACATCTCAGCATAGGGAGTAACCCACGTTTCTGCCCATCTGTCTGTGGATCTGTTTATCTGGGGCTAGTGGCATGCAAACCCTCAGGATAGTTTAGTCATTTGGTAATGATTTAAACTGTCCAGCAGGTGGTGCTGTCTGAGCTGGTGAATTCACATCCACAGAGGCCTACGTTTTCTTCACATGTGCTGATGTTGGTGTGACTCAAACATACTTTGATTCGTTTGTTATATTAATGAACTTTATTTATTCTCCACTTTTCTGTAAAAAGAGGGTTTAGTTCTATTATAAACAAATCTTTGTTTCTTGTAGCCACACTTCTAAGCACCCGTCTTCTCACTGTGCTTTACATGGTCAGGGAAAGACTTAGTAAACTGCAGTAAAAACTATAACATTAGACCTCCAGACCAGCCCCTGCAAGCAAGCGAGCGTGGGGAAGAAGAGCTCCAGTTTACCAGGATGAGATCTCTGACAGGAGCCGAAAGAACGAACACAGCACAAAACTATGATACAACTAAGCAGAGTTTTAGTGTCATTTAGCTTCATGAAAATGTTTGTAATGTAAGAAGTATAGATGGTGTCTGTTTCCTAAATGCAGTCTGCCACCGGTGGGCCTGTGCTCCCACAGTGGGCTGCTCTGTTGGAATAATGTGGCGCTCTGAGACCTCCAGGATGTCAGAGCTGTTTGAGAAGTGATGAATGCATGTTTCCCTTTCACCAGTCATCATTCAAATAAAGCAACAAACCACCACACCATGTTGCTAATTGTCCTTTGATGAATCACATCTGTTAACACGTTCCAGTTCATAAGTCTGCTGTCAGTGTGTTGGCTTTTCCCTTCCAAAGCACTTTTATAACGACTGTTTTAAGGTCAGTCTGCAATAAGATTCATGTTAACTGACACAGTTATTAATTGTGTGGTATTTCTGGCTGCAGTACTGAAGTGGAGGACACCAGTGAGGCTGAATCCAGAGGAGTTCCTGATTCCTCTGCTCCTACATCTCCACCGATCAAGGAAGAGCCCAAGAAAGGAGCGATACCAGAATTCCCTCTGACGCTGCTGCAGACACAGCCCGCGTGTGACGTGTATCCAGATCTGCACAAAATAATACAGGTAGTGTCTGAAGGGGAATCCCGTACTCTTCAGTTCCTTAAAGCTGATTCTTGGACCAGAAAGCTAACGGCTTTAAATAATTATCATTTCAATTTTAAACTGTTGTCAGGATAAATTCATGGAGATCCTTTCTCAGTATTTCAAAAGTGTTCCCTCCAACCCACACTACTTCTACTACTCTCCACCTTCATCCAAGAAAGAGGTGAGTTTGCTGTAAATTTGCTACAATATCATGCGTCACATAGCAGGTTAGATGTTATAAAGAGGGATGGACATCATCAAGGATTTGGACAAATCAGATGTTGGGGGGAAACTAAAAACTTTATTTCAGAGAAGCAAACCGAAGAGAGGTGAGTCTGTATCTCTATATCTGAGCATGAGCCTTGCTACTCTGATTTTCCTTCACAGGAGTCGGAGGACGGCGAGATGAAAAGACGGGCGAGTGAAGAGCTGCTGTCAGAAGCTGAGCCCGCCACTGAAGACGGTAAAGGCCGTTCTGGAACGTTTGCCTTTAGTTTGGGTTTGTTGTTAGTCTCCCGTCAGCACTGTGGTCACACATTCAGGTGTTCAGCAGTAACAAATATTAAAGGTGGAGGACCTTTCATGTTTCGTCCTTCATTAAGCACAAGTTGTTATACTGCTAAGCTTCAGAATCATCGAAATTACTGTGAAAACGTGACTCAACAAAAGGGCTGTTGTTGTTGGAGGAGGCTACAAAAGATAAAATGTGAGACTGATAGAAAGGGAAAATAAAACGAGTGAATTTCCAGCAGCCGTCCATCCTGTGCTCCGAGCACTAAATTTCAGATATTTCTCTAACAGCACCTGCCTGCTCGTGAGCGTTACACAAGTGGCTTTTTATAATGGAAAGCAATCGTTATGGTGACTTCAGCGTCCGGGAGAAAGGTGTAGAAGAACTCAAAGCAGGGTGAAGATGAGGAAGACTCTGAGGCCGAGCCCAGTTAAACTGATCATTTTAGTACGGCTCATTTCACATTTAATATCCAGTTAGTGCTTCATCAGTTAGTTTTTAATCAGCCTTATGCGTCGTTATTTCAGCGACTTCTGTTTCATGTTTTAGAAACGCGAGACACATCGCCTCCTTTTGAGGTGTCCCGACTTCAATAAATGTGGAGCAATGAAACAAACAGCAGAGGCCCAGAAGCGTGAGGTCGAACGCACACAGGAGAAGAAGTCTGCAGCATCACATCAGCACACGTCTCCTGCTAAGAACTCACTTGAAAATGCTTTTATAACATCAGGGTTAACGCCCCTTCTCACGTCGATTGCAGATCAAATACATCGATTGCAGTAAATGGTACAAACTAAAAACAGACACAGAAGTTCCTCTTTCTATAACACCTTCCATACATGGCAGTAAATTTCAAGCCTAGACGGTCCCTGAGGGCTTGTCCTTGTCTTCTGTCATCTGTTACCAAGCAAACTGAAATGCAGTTAGAAGCTAAATGAATTTCGGGCTTTTGTCCTGTAAGCGTGTGCGCTGTTTATCCTTCTGTGCTCCAAGTCACCTACACTATAGATTGTGAGGACATAGCGCTTCACAAAGCTTCAAACCTTCTTTAAGAGACTGAGCATCTACTCTGAATGAGCACAAACATGCAATGTGTATAAAATAATTATAGCTGCACCTGTAATAAAAAGGTTAACATGGTGGCAATAACTTTAATAAGCATCTCTAATGCAACATCAGTGCTGTGGGATATATTACTAATACAATGTTAATAATGCAGGTTATATTGTAGCAGTAAAATGATCTCTGTACAGGTGTCTGATACTCGTCTGTGTATTCATATGCAGTTATATGCCTTTACTGTTAGACACTGACACAAACACATAAGTTATAACTCGGTGAGTAACCTTCAGGGATTCCAGACGTTCATGTGGAGTCCTTTATTTCCTGGAACGCCCAATGCAGTCCTGCGTTATCGAGAGAACAACGTCAAGACAGGGGTCGCTTTTCCCGTAGTCGGCATGTAGCCCACATATGCACAACAATGCATAACAGGCAGGATCCACGTGGTCCCTGTGGGTCATTAAAACGCCTGAAAGTAAAATAAAGTCTTTCCTAAAACCTTATTTAACCAAAGACGTGAAACAACAAAAAGAGTTTGCAGAGTTTATGATTCTTAGGACTACTTTAAAGTTGTCTTGCTACACTTGCAGAAAATGTGCCGTCTTCCTGCATAATGACGGAGAGCGACACAGATCTGGTGGTGGAGTATGAGGAGCACCCAGGCAGCAGCTCCCAGGGAGAGGGTGAGGACCAGTCCCTGTCTGACTCCAACACTGTGAACCAGGACCAGGACTCGTTCAGCATCCTGGAGGGAGAGTCCCTGCTGGAGAACGAGGCCCCACAGCTGGACATGCCACCACTGTTTGTTCACATCACCTGCTCTGTCAACATGAAGAGCTGCCATGGCTCCGTGCCCATGCAGACGCTGCCCACGTGCCTGGGTGAGTACAGCTGACTGCTTTCCACCTAAGTGGCTTCTTTCTGTGCAAGGAAGCATATCTGAAGCTGTGTTGCTCTTTTGCTTCTATAAATCACCACTTTGGACAAAGAGCTTCTTCGTCACACTGTTAATTTTGTTCCCGAGCTTACTTCACAGTTGTGTTTGCAGGTGAGGTCATTTCCTGCCTGGAGAATGCTGAGGCGGTGCAGTCTGTAGATCTGAACGAACTCTCAGTCACGCTGGATATTTTTGTTCTGACGCTGCCTCTGGAGATCGAAGCCATGGCGGACTTCCATCATAACAGGTCGTGTGCAAAATCCAGTTTTTTTTTTTATCCTATTTATTTATTTAATTTTACATCCTGATCGGTTGCAGTAAAGATCCTTTGTAGGAGCGTTGGTAGGATTTTAATGAAATCACACTTTTTAAAAGTGGTGACACGGAGCAGAAATAAAGACAGAAACTGGTGACGTTGCTTATTCTGCAGTGAATTTCTCAAATGGCCTTTAAAGAGTTATTGATGCCTCTTTGGGCAGGACGTTACTCACTTTCCTGGATTTGACCACAAAAAGCAAACAGAATGAAAGGAAAGCTGAACATGAACCCAAAACAGACCCTTTCAGAGAACAAAGGGTCTTTCTGCACTGCTCTCTGAATTAAAGTGGCTCCAGCACAGATGAACCAGGAACACCTTTGAAAGAGAAACACGACAAACTGGACCACAGTTTGTCAACGTTTATGTTACCCAGTCCTAGTGCTCGTTAGCTCTGCTGGTGACCTGTCCAAGGTGTACACCGCCTCTCAACCTGTGACAGCTGCAGTAGTCGCAGCCAGATGAAGAGATGAATAAATGTCAGGCAGATGAAACTCAATGAGAGCATTTTAGCAAATCACAAGCTTTGAAAGTAAAAAACAGCTCTGTGAGATGGAGGCGGAGCTTCATTTTAAGACACACCCCACTCAGGACCCTGGACCTCTATCTGCCTGTATATAATCATCCATAATGCACATCTAAGAAAACACTGCAGCATGAGTCTGGATCTCACAGACAGTTATAGAAAAGGCTGATCTGACAGTTGGAAGAGACTCCAACAAGCCTTAGAAAAGCAAAGCAACAGTTGTGGCTGTGTCGGTATTTCACTGATGACTACACCAGCACATCTGGAATATCACTCCATTCATTTTACTACAATTAAACACGTGCTGTTTCCTTTTATTTATTTCATTTTTTTTAGTTGAACTAATTGATTATTTTATCCACAGAAAATATCTTATTTCAGTCATTTTTCATTCAAAGACTGCTAATTTCCTGCTACCAAGTTATTATTGTTTCTATCATCGTGTAAACCTAAAAACCGATGTGACAAAAATAATCAATTGTAATTTTTGTCTTCATGTTCAGTAGTTATTGCTTATTTTAGATTAAATTGACGGGATTGGAAGTGATGATTAGCAGCAGCACCAGAGTGAAGCTGTTGGCGGGAGACCCATGCACGCACTGCGTCTTTGAGTCAGTCTGAGTGTGGACTCCATGATGTTCACGTCAGCTGTCTCCGTGTGTAGGTACACCTCAGAGAGCAGCATGAATCGTTCACCAGGGCAGCCCTCCTCCTATCGCTCTGACGAGGAGCTGATGGCCGTGCTGGACAGTCTGAGGGGAGGAGGTGTCAACGGCATCTCTGGTGACCCCTTATCCAAACTCCCACTTCCCCACAAGTTGGCAATCCTGGCCACAATGGACGAGGTGAGTCCTCCCACACGTGACAGGTGGACAGCTTTTCCACATTACTGAAGCGTGCAGCGTTCGTACACTTCACAAGAGCATTTCTAATAGTCTTTGTGAAAGATTCACTGAACAGATATCTGTGCTTCCTGCTGTTACTGTACACGCACACACACACACACACACACACACACAC
>NW_024582366.1:642702-654308 GCF_018398535.1 Haplochromis burtoni
CACACACACACACACACACACACACACACACACACACACACACACACACACACACTCTAGCAGTGCTGCTCTTATCCTGGTTTCTCTCGGTGTGATTCAGATCCGCTGGCTGCTGGAGGATGAGATCGTCTCTGCTCTGCGTCACTCTCGGGTCATCGGCCCGGCCACGCTGCAGAAAGTGGCGGAGCACGTTTTACGCTCCAGCGGTCGACCGCACTGTCACTGTGAGGAAGTCCCGCTTCAGTTTGTCTTTGGGCCTGAACAGTCGCTGGAAAAATTCAAAGAGGCAAGAAGAACAAACAGGATTTAAACTTGAGACAAAAAGTTTCTCCAGGAATGTTCCACAAAAACATGTCTGCACATATTTGTATGAGAACATGATAGGAGTTAATTAACGAATCTTTAATTTGCATATGTGCCTACAGGCTGATTCACAGGCATGCACAGAGGTTTGTTATTTCTGTATAGATGGATGTATGAATATAAAGGACAACGTTTGTTTATCTTGCAGGAGTTTCGTAGGATGTCTTTCTCTGGCTATGTGTTAAATGGAGAACAGGCCGGCTTCTACTATATGTCTCTGAGCAGACTGCATCCTCAGAGGATCCGAGAGACCGAGAGGCTGTCTGAGAGCACTGCATCCCCCCCACAACACCCTGCTGCCGCCACCATATCCTGCAGTGCTGCAGCTCAGGCGGAGACCACGACGCTCGAGAGCGAAGCAGAAGCTCAGGCCGACAGTGAGGTTAGATACATCAGTGACTGTGATGTGCAGAGGAGGGAAAATACAGCAGATCAGCCTTCATCTGTCCAGCTGTGCATTCAGTTTGTTTTTATGTTATTATTGACATCAGCATAAATCCATGATCAGAAATAAATCAGGTTAAATTTTAAGACGTGTAGTTGGTAGAGTTTATCTGCAGGAGTTTATCAGACAGAATGACTCTAACTTTTACTTGAACTCTGTGCAGAGTGAGGACAGGAAGCCAGCCAGTGTTGCTGCTGATGCTCTCAGTGACACGACTCCGGACGCTGGTGAATCAGTTGCAGCCTTGAAGCCTGAAGCAGATGACTCTGTTAGCATGGTTGGGGACAGAGGTCAGCCCAGTACCCCCCAGCTGCAGGCAGAGAGCTGCACAGAGGCCAGCTCACCCCCAAAGACCCCCTCGAGTGTCAGCCTGGCTGAGTCCGTGCAGTCGGCCTCTCACAGTGAGTTTCACATTCATACCTGTTAAGTTTGCTTGTTTCACTGTTTTGTTGCACGTGTGTCATCATCATGTCCAGTGATGATAAAACACCTTACATTTGTACTTTAGAAGTTGGTCAGTAAAAAAAGAAACTTCATATAAAAGATAAATATAATGCATAATAAATCTTAATAAATACAAGTGTTAAAAAAATAAAGTCCGTGTAAAAGTAAAATGTGAAGATATTGTAACAGTAACCGATTCTTTCAGCGTGGTGCACCGTTCAGGTTTCAGCTCTGTAGTTTAACCTGCGTAGAACAGAGACGCGCTCCACTATCACTTCTTGTTTTCTCTCCTCAGGTGGCGGCAAACTCAGGCCGAGTCGAGTCCAGAGTGTCGTCTCCAGCCAAGGCAGCCTGGACTCAGACATGCAGGGTAAGTGCTGCACAAAGCTGAGTGAGAGGCTCCCTGTGGGGGAGAGTCATAGAAACACCTGCAGTCTGAAAGGTTCAAAGTGTCTGCTTTACAGAGTCTTATTTCTTATGTTATAGACAATTCATGTCAATGCGTCTTCAGAAGAATGGTGGAACATGTTAAATACAGACGTAATGCTGTGTTGACAGGTTATGATGGTGGCAGCAGCGACTCTGAGTGTGAGAGCCCCACCCTGGATGAACAGGAGTGCCAGGCCCGGCTTATGCCAGACTTCTGGCTCATTGTTAAGATCCACCAGGACAGAGTGACGGTGTACTCCCACTCCAGGTCAGAGTCATTTAGTGATTCCCATTTTTCATTCATTTAGTAACAAGTGACCTAAAAACAACTATACAGGTTTTAATTGAAGCAACTGTAACAAGTTTTCAAAGAAGCCCCTGTTTAAGGATCCGTTTTTATTTTTATAGACATGAAAAATCAGAACCGTTTAAAGCAGGGGTGTCCGACTCCAGGCCTCGAGGGCCGGTGTCCTGCAGGTTTTAGATCTCACCCCGGGTCAGCACACCTGAATCACATGAGTTCATTACCAGGCCTCTGGGGAACTTCACGACCAGGGCTCTAGAGTGCCACCAATTTGGTTGCAAATGCGAGCAAATCTTTCAGTGGTGCGACTAAAAGAAAATATTTGGTTGCACCTGTGCGACCAACTGTTCAGGTAGCAAAAAAAAAATCTGCAACCTTCCCTGTGGTCAACAACAGACACACATTATGCCCCTATCGTGGACTAAACCAATCAGAGATAGTCAGGGGCGGGACCTCTCTGATTGGCCGTGGTCCAGTTGAAAGTGCAGGTGGAAGTGGGAGGTGAGTAGCTTGAATAAAGCGATATCAATTCATTAAATCCTGAATAGACTTTTAACTGTGTTTTGCCAGAAACGCCAGATTCTCAGATTAAAGCTCACAAAACCATTTCAACAACAACCAAACAGCAGATGAGAGCAGGTACACGGACTCCACACAAAGACGTAAACACAGACCGACGCATCAGAATCAGCTTTGTCTTTCTCGGCTTTCTCACCCGACGGCCCGTAGACGGACACGCTGTCGGAGCTCAGCGATCCTGATGCGTCCGGTCCGCGCTGTGATTACGTCTTTTTGCGCTGATTCTGAGCTGCAGGTTTTGTCTCTCCAACCAAAATTCACAGAGCCAGCAGCAACAGAAGCAGCAAACTGCGCTTCACATTTGATCAATGTCGTCATGAATTTTGCTGTTTTGCTTCCACGACTATTAAAATCACATCCATGCACAGCTAGCTCTCTCTCTCTCTCTCTGTACTTCAGGAACAGTTCCCGTCTCCAATCTCTGTTTTCTGTATTATTCATTCACTTATTTACCCACCAGTCTGTTTACATCGCTGTGGCTGCTGTCTGTTTCTTTTTCACTTAAATGTCCTCGGACAAGAAAGCCTGTTTTCTGTTGTTCAGTACTGAAGAAATTTAAACTTTATATGCAGAACATTGTAGAATATTTTTAAGGTTATCTGCTATAAAAAGCCAGACCAGGAAAATCTCCTTCATGTTTTTCTGTTTTATTCTCAGTTACTTTCACACAAAGGCCTCTGCTGTGATGTTCACAATGCTGATGAAGTCAGTGCTGATAAATGATCAGAGTTATAATATTTCTGACTGTCTGAGGCTAAGTTGAATCGAATCGTGACTTTGAAAACAGGAATCGAATGGATTATAGAAATCAGTGATGATACGCAGCCCTAGTGAGCAGCCTAGGCACGACAGAAGTGGATGTAGCTGTAATAGGAAAAGAACTATTGCTAACTTTTCTGTTAAGGCCTGATGCTTCTGACATTCATAGCCAGCTCTGACACGGTGTCATCAATCTTTGAATGCTGAAAAAGCACAGTGTATCCAGAAAAACACATTATATTATGTAAATTATTATAAAATATGTGTGCGCCTAACTTTTGTGCCGGTACGCCTAACTTTAAAAAGTTAGGCGTACCGGTACGCCCATGGCAAAAAGTTAGTCTAGAGCCCTGACGACATGCTGAGGAAGTAATTTAGCCGTTTAAATCAGCTGTGATGGATCACATCTAAAACCTGCAGGACGCCGGCCCTCGAGGCCTGGAGCTGGACAGTCCTGACTTGCAGAGAGGTAGACGTTGATAAGTCAGATTGCACTTCTCTTTTTTCACATTTGTGCACTCAGATATTAAATGCATTATTCATTTGCAACACAATTTTTACTACACAAGCTTCTCATTTTTCGTTTTTAGTGGTAATAGTTTTTTGACCTGGCTGCTCAAAGATTTGCTTTAAACCTCTCTGAGAAGCGGAGAGATTAAACTCATGTAATATTTTTCATGGTTTATAAACATGAACTCTGTGAATAGCTTTGCTCTGACTTTCTGTGACTTCTTCCAGACTAAGTCCAGACTGGTAACCAGTTATTCTTAATTGAAACACTCACCTTATTATTGCATGTTGTTACTGTAACTTCTAGTATGTGCTTCGTGACCATGAAAGGATTTGATCCATGAAACATCACAGTGCTAAAAGATTTACTTCCAGTTATTTGAAGTTCTTCTTGTTTAACAGTACAGTCTGTTTGTAGGTCATGTTGTCAGGTGTAATGGTATTTCTGGATGGCTCCCAGTTATCAGCTCTGTAGCTCTTGTAACCTTTGTGGCTCTTCCGGTTTCTGTCATATCAAAGTCGAGTTTGGATCAGAAGGTAGTGATGGCGGTCTCGGTCGATGCATGTACGCTTGGAAAAACCTGGAAAATGTTCCAACAGTCGACTGATATATACTACGGTGTCCAACTCGCCATTAATGGGAGGTCGCCAGATGTTATCTTTACGAGGGAAAGTCTATCAAATACAAATGTTGTTTTCCTTTGACTCTTTCTTATTTTTCATTTTTCTTTTAGTCAAACGTTTTTCCTTTCTGACACTAGAAGCACTAAAAACAAGTCTGAGCTTACTTTCATAACTTTGATCACGGCTGTTCATCCTTTGGGTGTGTTGTGTCGTTACAGATGCTTCAGTGAGGGAAAAGAGGTCGGCACCGAGGAGCTGGAGAAGAAGGAGGAAGAGCAGGAGTTGCCTGAATGCTTACAGCTGCATCAAATGGTGGTCAGGAAGATCGGAGAAATGTGCAGAGTTGTGAATCAGGTAGTTACTGCAGCACCCGAAGCTGCGTCTCTTTCATTGTTTGTAGCAGCATAATGTCCTCGTAAGTGGACATCAGGCCCTTGTAGAGCAAAATTGAGTATTTTAGTCTAAATAACCCAAAATGTGATGTCCACATATGTGGACGCAGGTCCTAGGAGGTTAATTGCTGGATCATTTTCAGACATTTAAGAGGATCGAAACTTGCATTTTCAGTCTACTGCTCGGTGTTTGCACACTCTGTGCTTTTGTAGCGTATGCTGCTCCAGGACCTGCACGACAGCCATCTGTGTAACAAGCTGCTGGTGGCTGAGAGTGAGGAAGACATCTGGAAGAGTGAGCCTCACTGCAGGCAGAGGCTCAACACCGCTGATGGTGAGTGAGAACAAGCTGCAGGTAGTTTTACAGTGTTTTATATTAACGCTGGGATTCCTCACAAAGGGTTTCAGAGCCTATAAGACATTTGCAGTCTTCTGTCATGTTGCACTATAATGTCGCCTCTTTGCAGTTAGTCCTCTGCAAATAAAGTTGTAAATATTGGTATTTCTCTAACCACAGACTACAGCACAGAGGAGAGCTACCAGGCCAGAGATTATCTGGCTGCTACCATGCAGTTTATCCCAGGGCACTTTGCCTGCGATGTGGTTTGGCGCACAATCATCCACATTCACCCCCGCCTCAAGATGGGACCCAACATGGGAGTGGCCAGAGGTGAGAGGAACGTGCTCGGCTTTAAACGCGTGCAGTCATTTCAGTTCAGTGTATGATAAATCTCTTCTTACTCCGAGGAGTCGCTGTGTAGGATTTAAATGGCTCCAAAGCAAAAACAGGATTTGTAATTCTGTTATTAAATGTGCACCTGTAGCTATGAATCCATGCATTTTAATTGGCTTTAACTGGGAACATGTGGGCTCTTTTTCATGGCTCACTGCCATATTTTCACTCGGGTTATGATCCAACTTTTTCAATTCCAGTATGATACTGAGGCCTGGACTAATCGTTGATACAGAGCAGTGACTCGAGTCACAGCAGCGACTGCTGTAACGTCCTGTTGGACGCTGGTTGTTGCAGTGGGCTGCAGTTGGGACTGTGGTTGTACCGAGTGTGTACTTGATGTGCAGTTCTCATATTTACATCAATTATGTGCTTATTAGAATCTTTCTCTGTTTCAATCCAGCGAAGATGATGTTCCTAAATCAGTGGATTTGTTCTGTAAACGTGGGTGTTTCTGTCTTCCTGTCGCAGCGATCCAGGCCCTGCGCTCTGTGTTGAATGCCTTCTGCGTGGTCAACAGGAAGAACATGTTTGTCTACCAGGAGCGTTCCACTAAATCAGTCTTCTACCTCAGGTTTGACTCTGTTACTTCTTTTCTTCTCCAGTGGGTCCAGTTTTGTCCCCAAAGTATTTTTCAGCATTTCACCCCCGATACTCAAAGAAAGTTCCCAGTATAAACTTCCCAGTATAAACTTTCCTCTATATTGCGAGAGCTTTGTGAAGATTGTTGTGACACGGCTCTCCTTGACTTTTTTCCATCTTGTTTGCTGGAAGCAAAAATCCACCCACAGATGTTCTTACAACAACAGTGTGGTGGAGGAGAAATCCGACTTCCTGGTAATTGAACTGCTGTCAAACAGGACATCGCAAGGAAACAATTTTGTGATGTTTGTGCCAGATGGAGGAGCTTCCAAATCGCAGTGTTCACTCTGAGGCTGGAGCCAGCGTTTCCTCTCATGCTTGCTGACGCAGTTCCCCGTTCACTTCACAGTGAAACACAGTCAGTTAACTTACTGTGTTGTGTTTAACTAAAGATTTGCTGGAGTTAAACACAACACTTTGTGTGCGTGTTTGTTTGATTCATAAGGTGGAGTCCACGGCATTGAAATGTGGGTTTTTGATGTATTTGGAAAAGAAAATATTTTATTTGCATAAGAACCGTCGTCAAGTGTTATAAATCGGGCCTGACAGGCATGCAGTCATTGTTCTTTACAAACCAGCAGTGTGTCATCCCAACATTAGCATCGAATCTTTTCTATTTAGTTTCTTTGTTTATTTAAGTCGCACATCCTCAGCAGTCGCTCTCCTTAGAACGGACCTTTGAGTTGAAGGGTTTGTCACTGGAGAAATAGCTGAGACAGTCACAGTGGTTCCATTTCAGTTATTATTCAGGACGTCTCTGGATGTGGTGCAGAGGGAAAGCACGAAGCATGTGCTGCTGCACACAGGTGATCAGCTGATGATCGTATCAGCTGTGTCATTGTGTGTTGTTCTGCAGGAAAAGCGCTAAAATCCCTTGTTTGAGAATAAAACAGGAAACAAACAACAGAATACGGAGTTTCATGTAAATCAGTCTGTGTGAATGTGTGTATTTATATAGATTATTGAGGTGATGTAGTGACGATAAAAACAGCGGCGGGACGTATGTAATGTTACACCTACACGTATTGATTGGAGCGTGAGTGATTAGAGCAGTTTATCTACACTCAAAGTGGCAGCACATCGGCGTTTCTCTGCACAGGCAAAGCAGAAAGTAAGTATTGTAATTTACCTCTAATGTGCTTCAGATATGCAGCATTTCTTTAACATCACTGAGAGTGAGTTTCAGATAGAATAGCCTGAGAAGCAGCAACAAATTGTGTGACATTTGTCGTCATGGTGCGGGCAGAGATGGTTCTCTCTTCTGAAATACATGATTATTACCAGCTCATCCAGAAAAACATCAACTTACAGAAGCACCTCCTCGTGCTCTTTCCAGACTCTGTGAAACGTCACTAACAGGGAAGTACTCCGACATGGACGGGAACCTCCACGTGCCTCGCTGCATCGGGCTCGCCAGGAGTCAAGAGCCTTCGATGTCCGAGGACTCTGTAGTAAGTGACCAAGTCTGTTCACCACTGACTGCAACCAGTAACAGATCATTTCACTGTGAGATGTGGGGACTGTGTGATGATGTAAGCCAGGATAGGCAAAGTTAGATGCAGGTTCCACACAAACGTCTACATCCTGAAACATTTAGAGTTTTTGTGTATATAAAACTCAAAGATGACGATAAGGTTTTTGTTCAGAGTCTTAGTCGGTTTGAGAGGTGCAGGCATGGGTGGAGAGTGGGCAGACAGGTAAGTATCAAGAGAGGCAAGGATCAGGAATGAGGCTGACAGTTTGCTGGCGGCCACACGGGGGGAAATTTACTGAACAAGGAAAATCTCCGATAATTGACTGGGAGCATAATTTGAGCCTAAATTGCTTTGACGACTGTAACGTTCTGGCAGAGTCGGTGTATGAGCTGGTCCTTAAATACTGCAGGGTGATGAGGTGGTAAAGCACAGGTGTGCCAAACCTGCCCACAGGCATGAACCTGAGCTGCAGAAGGAGAGAGGCAGAGTATGTGCCAGGCAGGGAAGGCTGGGACGGATCAAACGTATGAGACTGTTCAGCTTGATTTGAATCCCGTTTTTCACAGTTTATCTGTAGCACTATTCCCTTAATCTTATCAATGTGTCATTTTATGATGTGTTTCTGTTGGTTGGTGGACTTATGTTAAAACAGCAATTATGCCATTAAGATGATCTCGCTGGAATTTGTTCTCTCTGAGGGCCACAGGCTTAGTTTCCCAGACAGGGATTAAGTCTACTCCCGGACTAAGATCTACTCCCGGACTAAGATCTACTCTTAGAGTAAAAGTTTCACTTGTCAGACCACTAAAGCTGGACCATAGGTGCATCTACTGAAAATCTCGGATGAGTTTGAATCTCAGTGGTCAGGGGTCGAGCTTCATCAAAATGCAGTTGAGAAGAAGGTGAGATAGGCTTTTGAAATTGATACCATAGTTGTATCTACTGGGAGGCTGAAGGGTAGCACTGGTGGAGACCAGTATCTTCCTTTAATTTCCCACTCTTCTGTGAAATGCTTCAAGGACTTCCTCCCGATAATAAACAACAGTGTGTACATGAAGGTTTGTTGCTTAATTGGATTAATAAACCAGGGATGGATTTTAAGTCTTCTGGAAGTTTCCTGTAGTCAAAGGTCAGAGAATTCAGGCAAGTTTTAGTTCAGTGACTGCAATTCCAGGTCCGGTGGTTCTGTGCACCTTATCTGATGTTCTGAAAGGGAGATTATACCCGAGCCTGTCAGTCACTGGGTGCAGTCGATAAGGCAGGAAAGCAAGACGCTTTCAGCTGCGTTCCCTCAGATTCACTCACGGAAAGGCTGATGGACAGTTTTGGAAAGCACTCACATTAAGCAGCAGAAGTAAATCTCATCTTCCTCTCAGCATATTTCCAGAGGATCCTGTGCCCATGGAACGGGCAGAAAGGACAACGTGAAGCGAAGTATGAAGGACTGAATATTTGTTAGCACAAGCAGAGAGAGCAAACAGATGTCTATCAAAATATGAACATGCACACTGTTTACCAGATTAAGCACGGGGGAGGGTTTTGGTACATTGGCAGGAGGCACGAGCACATTTGATGCCAAGTCCATGTACGTATACCTCCCACAGAGATGCTCTGTCACACACAAATTAAAGGATACCGGTGTAATCTGCATTCAGGTTTGAAATCAGAGTACTGTTGCCAAATCTTTGATGTGTCTTTCAGGGCTCCAGGTCTTCTTTGGAGGGCTCTCGGCCAGTTGGACAAGTAGATAAGCACATCCTGCTGCTGGTGCATGGAGTGGGAAGTGCAGGTGAGAACTGGGAAACATCAGGGCTTGAGAATCATTTCCAAGTTGTAATAGTGCGTTCCAAATGAAGTCAGAATTATTTTCCCAGGCGGAAACGCCCTCTCAGCTCGGAAAGTTGGAGCAGCTCCACCAACACGAGTTAATAAAGTAAAAAGGCGGCAGTGAACGTAAACATCAGTAAAACTGTGAAACTTTTAATCTGTACAGTTCTTCACATCACAGGCTCTATCCACTAATGTGCTGTTTTATAGTAAGGAAAAGTATTGTGCTGTATTGATCGTAATGTACAAATTGCTCTACCTCGCTAGCAAGCCAAACAAATTCTGTTTTTCTTTGATTTTCTGATTTGGCCACGATAATGAAGCCAATTTGGGAGTGATGTCACTATGAGTAGCTGAGATTTCATATTTTCCAGGTGAGAAATAAAAGCGCTCATGTGCTAGATTGGACTAAAATGATCAGATGTCCACCGGACAGAGAATATGCTCGATGCAAATCTAAAGTAGTTTTCACCGAAGGTTTTTAATGCATAAAAAAAGCAGAAATCATCCATGTGATGGAGAATGCATATGGTTCAAAGGCTGCCTGCAGCAGTAATAGTGTCCTGCAGCCTTTGTGGTTCATTGTCAAACATTTCATTTTAATATTTGTGAAGAAGCAAGCCCAGCACAGTATCACCTCCTGTAGAATAATGTCATTAAAAGGCAGCAGCTTAATCTGCTCATCTTCATGTTTGTCTTAGAGACTAAAGCACTGAAACACAATCACCTCCTGATGGTGAACACAACTCCTGCACTGGTTTTAGTGGGACAATATTTAAATAACCATTACTTGAAAAGAATGAGGGGGAAAGCAAACCACAGAATCAAAGCAGCTGATGTCAAAGCCAATTCAGCTTTTACACCAATTAAATTACAAATTGGTGACTTAAAGCCTGACCTGCAGATCGCTGCTTCTCACACTATAGACACAGATGCTGCATCCAGACTCGTGAAATGGTAAACGGACGGTATTTCTATTTTCTCTTTTCTATACTTTTCGTCTTTGCTGAGAACTGAAAGCACTTCCTTACAACAAGACACACACACACAAACACTCGGTGCTTTATTTTGTCCACTTTAGGTGCTTTTTACCTGATGCGTGCACACACCCATCACACTCTGATGGTTGCATCAGGAGCATTTTGGGGTTTAGTATCTTGCCAAAAGGCCCAAAGGACTCTTTGTCATGTGGGTTCAGCTCGAACCTCTTCATCTTTAAGCAGAACGTAAGGATGCATTTGTAATGGTATTTCTAAATATATATATTTTATGCAACTATGTTGTAAACATAAGATAACATAAGGGTACACCACATACCCTGTGTCAGAAACAATGTTCCCTCTAATGTTTCGTGTGTCTGAGCGAACACACAAACTCCCTGAGCCGACACTTGGACCACTGTGAGCAACAGCAGACGTGTGCACTGTGGTCACGCCAGCATCCAAGTCACATGGTTATTAAAATAATCGAATTACAGCGTTTATGTTAGACGACTTTTAATTAACTGCTTCAGACCACTGACAATGAGAATTTAAAGAAGATCTTGTTGATGACCTGTGCAGCATGTTAACACTGATGGAAGGAAAAATAACTTGAACTTTTTATATATTTATAAAGCTCTGACTGTATTCTGAGTCTGTGGTCTGGGAGAGAGTCTGTAACTCTGTCTGCTAAATACAGTAAATAATGACCAATGCTGGGCAATTATTATATAGTTACTTCTTCAAAAAAGTTACTGAGTTATGCAAACAAGTTTTTTGCAGCTGTTTATCTAAAAATGCAGCCAAGACGTTTTTTAAACAAACATTTCAAACTATTTACAGAACAATCAGCTGTTCTGCATCAAATCTGATGCCACACAGATTATTTGTGCCGCTCCAAAAAATAACTTCTGTCCACTATGAGATGAAGGAGAACATCAGCCTGATACCTGCAGGCCTGACAGCAGCAGATGTGTCACAGCTGTAACACCTGCAACACTCAGCAGGCGCCTCATTGTTCTGACACACACAACACTACTGACTACACTACACACTAACTACATACTAACTACACAGTAACTACACACTAACTACACACT
>NW_024582366.1:654417-674279 GCF_018398535.1 Haplochromis burtoni
ACTACACACTACACGCTCACTACACGCTAACTACACACTGACTACACACTCACTACACGCTCACTACACACTAACTACACACTCACTACACACTAACTACACACTGACTACACGCTCACTACACGCTCACTACACGCTCACTACACGCTCACTACACACTGACTACACACTAACTACACGCTCACTACACACTGACTACACGCTCACTACACGCTCACTACACGCTCACTACACACTGACTACACACTGAACTCACTACACACTAACTACACACTACACACTCACTACACACTAACTACAGCACTCCAACTACACACTGCTACACTACACACTAACTAACACACTGACTACACACTAACTACACACTGACTACACACTAACTACACACTGCACTACACACTGACTACACTACTACACACTCGACTACACACTAACTACACACTGAACTACACACTACTACACACTAACTACACACTACTACACACTACTACACACTACTACACACTCACTACACACTACTACACACTGACTACACACTGACTACACACTACTACACACTAACTACACACTGACTACACACTGACTACACACTAACTACACACTACTACACACTACTACACACTGACTACACACTAACTACACACTCACTACACTAACTACGACTACACACTAACTACACACTACTACACACTGACTACACACTAACTACACACTAACTACACACTACTACACACTACACTACACACTGACTACACACTAACTACACACTAACTACACACTACTACACACTAACTACACACTAACTACACACTAACTACACACTAACTACACTACACTACACACTAACTACACACTAACTACACACTCACTACTACACTCACTACACACTAACTACACACTAACTACACACTAACTACACACTAACTACACACTAACTACACACTAACTACACACTGACTACACTCACTACACACTGACTACACACTGACTACACGCTCCACTACACACTGACTACACACTGACTACACGCTCACTACACACTAACTACACACTACTACACTACTACACGCTACTACACTAACTACATACTACTACACGCTCAACTACACACTAACTACACGCTCACTACACACTGACTACACGCTCACTACACGCTCACTACACGCTCACTACACACTGACTACACACTGACTACACGCTCACTACACACTGACTACACGCTCACTACACGCTGACTACACGCTCACTACACACTGACTACACACTGACTACACGCTCACTACACACTGACTACACGCTCACTACACGCTCACTACACGCTCACTACACGCTGACTACACGCTGACTACACGCTGACTACACGCTGACTACACGCTGACTACACGCTCACTACACGCTCACTACACGCTCACTACACAAGATTTGTGCTAAACGTCTCAAATCTCTCACATCTCAAACACGCCGTCACTCCTAAAACTTCCCCCTCCCTAAACAACTAAATGCCATGTTGCCATATCATTCTTTGATTGGTCCACGTGGTACATTTTTCACCAATAGGAAAGGGCGGGGTTTTTGCTCACAGGCTTTCGAGCGTTTTCCTTATAAAACGCCGTTTTTACCGTTTCTTCCTGCAGTAAATATGAACAACGACAGTATTCAGGAAGGAAAACAAACATTGCAGATATTTTATCATAACTCTGGTTTTTCGTGGCCGATCAACACAATTTAAAAACTGGTATAAAGTCCACACTTTGTCCGTCAGTTGCTCGTCTGTCCTGCTCACGTCTCCAATGGTTGTACACGTTGTCATTAACGTGGCTTCACTCCACATCAGCCGCTTTGCTAAAACACCGGTGTGGACACATAAGGACGCTGTCAGAGCCTGTCAGCGACGTTGATCAGCTGCGTATATACGAATGTGAATCGCATCGTTGGCTGGACTGTGGGATAAGGCGGCATCGTTCTGATCCCACACAGGAGCAGCCAGTCACTGACTCACACTGCAGAACTGAATCGTTAAAGTTTTCATTTTAATTTCAATTCAGGTTAGATTTTTTTTTTTCTGTGCGCAGGGACCGAGCCAGCAGTGCACAATTGCGCACGTGCACAGCTTAGTGGGAACATTGGTCATAAATACAACTTGAAAATTCATATTTTTACCCCTCAGTACGGAAGAGGATTAGGGCCACTGGAAAAAAAAAAGTGGGCACGTCTTTTTTTTTTTCTTCTTTTCCTGAAGTCAGAATTCTGACTTTAATCTCAGATTTTGTTTCCAGTGGCCCTAATCCTCTTCCGTACCTCAGCCACAAAAGGCTGATGGGATATTGTTGTCACCCCACTGTGGGGGGTGGGGGGGGTCAGCAGCATGAACATCTAAGTTTGTGAATAACTGGGAACGAGGCAACGCAGGAGCTTCAAATTGATGCCATTGGTGTTCAGATCTTGTGAATGGCATGTCTGCTGGAGGGCAGCTTCTAGTGTTTTGAGTGGTGTAGAGCCCTCAAACTCCGTAGATGTCCATGCATTAGTAAGCTACTGAAAAACACGGTGACTGCATTGATGCATTGTTTCAATTAATGGCAGCAATGCAGCAACAACTTAACCTGCAGCAGTTAGTTAGGTTATCCTGGTGTTAATAACGGGCTTTGACATACATGTGGCAACATTTCCACATATGAACTTTGATTTCTTAAGGATAGTTGGGTCCAATGTTTTTTATAGATGTTCATGTTTCCTGCAGCCTAAGATGTAATGCGCTGTTATCTGTGACCATTGTCAGGCGCAGATTTTGCACAAAGCAGTTCTCAGTTTCTGAGGAGGCTTTTTAGTGCTGCGTAGCATTATACAGGGCTTTGAGTGCTCAGGTCCATTTACCAGTAAACATAAATGAAGGCCTGTAGCACTGTGTGGCGCCCCTCAGTGCAACAAGCCGGTGGCTGATGCTGCTCCGCCGCACACACAGTGGTGAGGGGTGGAAACCTGCAGACAGTTTTGCTAACACCCTTCACTGCTCCTCTTCTCTCACTGAGTGTGACTTGGGGCGCTGACAGAGAAGGCAGGTGTCACCTACCTTGTTTACACATCTTTTGGGGAACAAGGGTTCTGTAGTCGAGGGGTGTGACTCCCAAATTGGACTCAATTTAGAGAGAAATGTTTTTCAGCCCTGCACACAACACAAACCCGACTACTGTGTGCACCTTAGTTTCATCACACTGTGAATAATCCCACTGTGTGTGTGTGCTTTAAACACGTCGTCCTTCAGCTAACTCATGTTAAAAATAGAAAGTCGAGACGTTTGGGTGTGAAGAGTTTCTGCTGCCCGGTGCTGTTCCTCCTGCGGACATGTTGATGGGGCTGTTGCACTGGGAATCTGTCTCAGGCTGGCCTCACTTCATGGTTTCTCAAAGCATAACTCATTAAAATCCTCCTCTGCTTCTTCCACTCATCATAGTCTGAAATGATCTTTATTCTGCAGTATCACTGGATGGCTGTATTAAAGTCTCCTCCATGTGTTTGTGGGATTAGTTTTCTTTTGTCAGCAGAAGAGCTGCTTTATTAAAGCAGACCCAACATTACTCCTTTACATGTTTTTTCTTATATAGAGTGCCACAGTAGTATCATGGTAATAGTTTCCAATATTGAGGTTAGCGTATGTTTAAGCTGCGTGCCAGAGATGACCATATTAGGAATGTCCCCTCTCTGTGACATCATACAGAGCCGAAAGTAGAAAAAATGCCTCTGTGTTTAGAGCAACCACAGGGATTGATTGTGGATAACCTGACCTTGTTATTTGAAACCAAGGCCATGTTCAATATCAACATTCACCTTGGGAAAGTATAAATATGTCTTTGAGAAACAAAGACGAGGTTCCCTTGAAATGCTCAGCAGAAGCAAACCAGAATAAAAATGTTTCCGTCTGGATTTGAAAATTCGTTTTCGAGACGTTCCTGAAACTATCATGTTTTTTATGCTGCGTTATATGTGAAAGCTGCTTCCCCATACTTTGGTTTTGCCCTTGGCACCACAGGCAGTCCACTCCCCATCGATCCAAGGCGTCTCGCTCACATCAGCAACGGGCCCATCTTAGCATCTTTAAGTAAAGACTGATATTTTTTCCCCTTGTTTTCGATTTCTTCTTTCTTTTCTCATTTGTTTCTGTACAGCCAGATCCAAGCAAGGTGCTGTATCCTTACTTTATACTGGGTTTCTAGGTTCATACAGTATTAGTGAGACAACCATCCTGTGGCAGAACCAGTGTCTGCAGTCATGTGCTTCCATCACAGGATGGTGAACACAAAAACATCGGGCTATAGACGTGACGTTGGCATGTTATTAGAGATCAATATCACATAGCTGGAGACTTTCTAAACATCTCGCACAGCTTGAAAGTTTCTGAACTTCACAAACAAGGACAGTCTTAAACCACTTACCCTTTGTAAGCAGAACCTTTGGATTATTTGACTTTGTCACAGGGGAGCAGTTTGCCTCATGCACTCGATCCTCTGAAGACTTTAATCGCTAACTTTCCGTCCCGTTTCTAATGCACTGGCAGAAGAGGTGTGTGAGGGTGACACAGGGCTCTGTTATCACTGTTTGTTCAGGTCCAGAGATCACAGACGAGCTGGTGAAGGTGCTGCGTAAGCGCCTGGATGAAACCACCTTGGACATCATCACTGTCATGCTTGTCAGGAACTGCAAGCTGACGCCAGCTGATGTGGAGGTACATTATGATTTTCACTTTTTAGGGGAACATTGCTTTTGTGTTTCTGTGTGTGTGGTGTTCTTCTGTAGTTCTGTGTGCAGCGACTTGTACAGTGAAATGAGTAAACTGTGTCCTGCGTCTGGGTTGTATCCACCCTGGGGAAAGCAGAAAGCACTTGTTTGCACTCAGACTACTGAAAATTGCTTCAGATAAAAGCCTTCACCAAATGTTGTCTGGTCAGTTCATCCAGCCGTCAGGATCTCCAGCCACTGAGGTGATGACCTTCAGCCTCCCCCAGTACTGTCTGCCCTGGCTGTCCGCTGTGGCTCACTACCTCAAACAGAACCTCCTCATCTTCCTGCACGTGCCCAAGTACACGGACATGAACACAGCACATCACTTCAAGGTACAACCTAACATTTCCCCTCATGCGTTCAGTTTAATATTAGTCTATAAATCTTTAATAATACCTGGAATCAGCATGGTGTTAGTCAGGTGAGCAGAAAGATGGTTTTCAACCACAGTGACACTCTGTGATAAAACGCCAGCCTGTGGTGGAGAGTAATTACAAACGACCTTTAATGATGGCTGCCTGTCATTACATTTCTATGTGAGCTGTGACGGTGCACCAGTATGCACAAAAACAGAACATCCTTTAAGTGGAATTCAGCCTTCATTAAAACGCGAGTCCTCTGACACGTCAAAGTGTCGGCTGTGCAAGTGATCGTCTTTGTAGTTCTGGCTCTTGGCAGTTCTGTCACTTTGAATAACTGTTTACACCCCAAATGAAAGGCTGAGTTCAGGCAACACTGTGACATTGTTACAATAAAGTCTGATGGCGTGAAAAAAGCAGTCGGATCAGGAAGCTTGTTGTTACGTTATCGTTCACTCTGTCTGCTTGTTTGTATCTCTGTTTATTGGTTCTTTAGGCTTATTGAACATTGGGACTTATTACAGTGTTTTCTTTACTAATAATTATAGACTGTGTGTAAAATAGATTATTATGTTAATATTTGGTATCAAGTTACAGATGAATAAACTACTTGAATGCTCTTGTATGGGCCATTAGTCCAGTTACCCCCCACAGCAAACAGTGTTAGTTCTCAGATAATTAAAAGGGACCCCAACACATTGCTGTGGATGTGCAGGTTGAAGACAGTTCACAGGAATTTGGAGGCAACACAGAAAACTTGAAGTAACTGTCAGGAACTAAAGTCAGGTTTGAAATTCTGGAAGTTGCCTGAAAAGCTCTGCAGTTTGTCCCTGTGGGCCTCGAGGAGGCTGTGACGTGAACCACAGACATGAAGAATAGGAAGGGACCACCAGACATTCTAGTGAAAGAAACCTGCTTTGATAAAATAAATAAAAGGTAAATATGTCCTAGCATGTCTACTAAGATCGTTCTGTTTGAATAGATTAGCCTTTATTTTACTGGTAAATCCCACTGAGATCAAAAATGTATTCCATAAGAGACACGTGTCCAAGGAAGCAGCTAAACAGGCTCACAACACATAAAGATACACGAGCGATAAACAAGTGTCCACTGGTCCACTGCAGGACACCAGCTGCCTCCCAGTAAGAATAAGAAGCAGGCACTGTTACTGGTTACCTGAGCATCTGATCGGTGTAACCCAGCTTCCTGTAGTGTGTACCTGTTCAGGTCTTATCTCCACACTCTGTGTTTAATTTACAGGATTTGTTTTGTTTTTAAGAAAAGAGAAAAGTCAGCAGATTGTGTGGTTACTCATTCAGCAGCTCTCTAATCACTCACCATGAGATCGTTTCTGACAGTTTAACATAATCCAAGAAACTACTGCTGCTTGATTAAACACCTGAGTAAACAGACTTTTTGTGTCCTCCGAATACTTTGAAAGATTTGTTGACTAGTAAAAAATAGGTCCGTGCTCCCTGCAAACTGAGGAAGGCCTGCCTGCATTGATAGATGACAGGCTGACATGCGAGTGCACTACAAACTGCACTGTTTAAAGTGATCGGGATTAAAAATGAATAAATCCTAGATATGGGAGGCTCTGCACAACTGAGGCAGACACTAAAATCATTTTGACAAGTCTCATTGTGGTGTATGAAATAAATGCTGACTTGTGTGGTTTGAGCTTCCAGGGACTGATTTGCTCTCCTGTTCTGTCTGCAGCACTACTTTCATTTGAGCAGTGACACGGCTGACGGTGATATCTACCTCTACAATAAGCCCGGAGGCCAGGGGACGGGAGGCAAAGGTAATCACATTCTCCCAGCCCAGCACGTCAGTGCCACCAGGCCCCAGTTACTCTGTGTTTGAGGGGAAGGTAATCCTACAAAGACAGTCAACGGCACAGTAACCTCAAACCTGTCACCTGTGAATACCGATAGCCCAACCTTATCCAGGTGGGCTGCACTACTGTGTTCAGGAAAATCCAGCTTTGACACATGACCAGAGCCCGCGGTGTCTCTTATTGAGGCTGTTTGCCACATAGCCTGTCTCTCTGATAGTGATGCAGGAGTCTACATGTAGGTTATTGCTGCTGTGGTGCTGGTTGCACCTGCTGGAGTCTGTCTACTTACTGAGCACTGCTGATGTTCATTCCTGGTAGCCAGGACTAAGTCTCAGCACCTGGCAGCCATCTCGGCAACACCAAAAGGATGTCAGGTGATGTGAGACTGAGCGCCTGAACAAAGAGTAAGAGGAGAAGCATAGACTCAGTTTCATTTGTCACAGAGACAAGAAATGTTGCAGCTTTGCCTCAAAATAAGGTTTAAAAACCTTTATTCTCTGATCAGACAACATTATGGCCCCATTAATGTTCAGACATGTAGCTTCTCCCAGCTGAAAGCTGAACCCAGCTGTGGGCTGATACGTTTCTCAGTTTTTAAGCAGACCTTCAGTGCAGTGCGTCACCTTTGGCATTACGTGACACGTCTCTGTCCTCGTACGGGGTTTGGTGGAACCTGTGACACTAAGGTTAGAGTTGGTTTCGTCCACTGAAGTAAAAAAGGTTTTGTGTCTAACTGAAGGTGCAGGCCACCTTTTCTTCTGATTGGCTGTCCCTCAAAACAAGAAGCTTTGAACTGCAGGTGGGCGTGTACACAGCTTCCTACCTCAGATGCCTGCACGTTGCATGTTTGCACTTGTGGACGCTCAGAGTAGAAAAAGCAGTATGAAGCTAAAAAGTGTTGAAAACAATGTGAAGCCTGAGCTTCGGCTCACAGGGTGACCTTTCAGTCCTCTGTCCTCATTATTCGAAACCTTAGGCCTTAAGTGGGCATCCACTGCCGTGACCACATATATGTGAGAGGAAGCAGAAGATGGCCTGTTTAAAGACGGATCCATCTTCATAAACTGCTTTACAGCACTGACAAGTTCTCCTTGTTTACTGTGAACAAATAATGACTTGGAAACTTTGCTGTAACCTCAGCTTTTGGCTCCGTTTCCTTTGTTAAGCTGCAGATGTGGAGTCAGTGTGATATCGTCAAATTCGCTGACATTCTCTGTTTTTTGTCCTATTTATAACTCCCACATTAAATTCAGGAGACATTTCCCTGTCTGGCATAACAGAGCCCATCACAGTCGTCCTCCCTTTGCTGCACACTCTTAATTTCTGTGATGAGAATCAGCACATTTGTTTTCCTGAGGCGGCTCTCTTTTCCTCCTCCTTAACATGCACCTGAAACTTGTGTTTGTGTGTGTCTGTGTGTGTGTGTGCGTGCACGTGCATTAAGCTGGGAGCCTAACTTGCTCTTTAACCAGCGGTGACCTGCCTGTTGCAGGAAAGCTTCTCAGCTGTCCTGCTCGTTATGTGGATGGTTGTGAGCTGCACAAACAAGTGCTATTTAACAGCCGGCTGCCTTGAGCTAGCAGCTTGTACAGTGTGGTTTATGCACTCATGAATGTAATTTCACACTTGTGTAGAAATTGGTTTGCTTCATGTCAACGGTGCCTCATTTAGCTGTGCTGCTTCATTCAAATCGAGCTGAAGTTCTGCAAAGTTTTTCCACTTCGCCTTCATGCTTTCTCCTGCAGAACTGATCAGTTCCATTTCACATTGCAATACTTTCTTGTTTATAAATATGCTAATGTCATCTACTGGCATTTGAAGCCAGTTAAAGGGGAGTGCTGCTGCTTTGTAACTGAAAGGTTAGCTAGTTCACTGCGAGAAAGCGAATGTATAACTCTCCAACCAAAGGGCAGCTAATTATCGATGTAAATGATGAGTTTACTGAATTGAAGCGCTTATGTATAATTACTGTTTCTGTGACACGTTCCCTGCTATTGTCAATACAACTCAACGTTTGGCTGTTAATTACACTGCTTCATTTTTGATTTGTAGAATCATTGTGCCGCCCAAAGTACACTTCCTGTATTAACCAATAACAAAGATATTGTATATAATCAGACCTTTGGCTGCAAGTATTAAAAAGCAAAAGCACATCAAATGAAATTTACCTGTATTTTTAACCTCTGCCAGCCATTGAGCTCGCAGGAAGGGTGTTTCATTTGCTTTGGGCACTTTGGTTTTAAACCATCTCAGACTTCACCAATAACGAGCACAGGCAGTGCTTGCTGGACATTTTTACTGCAGGCAGCAGACTCCTCACAGGTGATGATCTAATATGAAGACGGGTTGATATGAAACACAAGTTGCTGTTTGCTGCACGAGGACTTTTGTGGCCCGATGTAAAAGTATTAGCTGTGATGGAAGTGGCCCAGAGGTGGGCAAGGAGACGGCCTGGAAGGGGAAAGTGGCCAAATTTATATCAGGTGTAGTTTTTGGTTTTGTAGAGTTTTGCACCAAATATTGGATCAGTATCAAACCAAGATCAGCAACAACTTCTCCTGGCATATCAGCTTCTTTAAAAATTAAAAAGCCAAGATTTTATTTGTTTTGGTACCAAGTAACTTTCAAGTGAACAGACACAGCGCTGCTTCCAGCTGCAGAGCAGCGGGAGCTCTGGAGATGGCCTCCTCGAGTCTCTTTCAAACTGACCTCTGCGCGCCTGTCGAATCTAAACATCAAGGCTGATGTGAAGAGTTTGTCCCTCGCTCCTACATTCGCTCCACTTGCCGTCTAACTACTTTTTAATTGCTATGCAGGAAAGCTCTGACTGAATCTCATTAGTCTTAGCAGCTGTGGAACGAGGTCCTCAAGTTATATGATGATATCCAAGCCCCCACTCACTGTGTGAAATAACTCCCGAGTGTCAGACAGCTCAAAAAGTTGCAAAGCGAGAGATACCCTGACTCTCACCTGTGTTGCCTGACTGCTAATTAATGAAATGTTCTCTGATGACTCTTTGCTGCTCAGTCGTTTATCGTCTGAATCCCAGCTGACTAAATTAGGATCGGCTTCCAAACTAGCTGTGAGGTAACGGCTCCTGTTGTAGCTTCAGATGTTATTTGCACTTACATGTCACGGGCCTTATCAACACTTGTTAATAGATAACATCCTTATAAAGCGCTTATTAACACACACTAGCTGTTAATAATATGCAAATGTGGCATCAGATATCACACAAGGGTTTATTACATGTTATAGACCCATTAAGACTCTAAATAGATTCTTATGCTTAATAGTGATGATACTTTATTATTTATTTATTGTGTTTAACAACTAACTCTGCCTTTATATTCTAAATCAACAATAATATCTTATTAAGAAGTCCTGTTAACATGTAAATTATGTCAGCAAGCATCTTATAAAGACCTTTTTATAAGATAAGCGTGTTATTCATTTTTATTGTTCCCAGAATTAGAAGTAAAGCTTCATTTAGACGTCTGTGGGAAATGAGGGAATAAACCGACTAACTTCCAGTCAGGTCATTTTGGTTTGCATCGACCGATTTGTGGTTACATTTCTCAGGAAGTGCACGTCAGGTTACGTGGGAGGTTGCAGCGTAGGGTTAAGTAGGGTTTTGGTTGGGGTGTAATTTATGGCGTAGATTTGACGCAGCAGTAAAACTCGCGTGCTGAGTCCTGTTCTTGGAAACAAGCTGCCTGCCAACCTGCTCAGTTACAAACAAACTGAAAACCTTTTTCTTCACACAGGCTTAGACTTCACAGGTGCTGTTGCTTTGTTTTATTTCACCTCTCAGTGCAGTGAAAGCCTGCACAGCTTCTTCTTTTTTCAATATATTTTTATTGATTTTATAATTGAGCCATATACAACAATCACCTTCCAAAGAACACAATAGAAGGTGGACGGCAAGTCAACGAGGTGGTAATACAGCACACGTAAATGTTAAGACAGAGCACATTTCACTTAAGTTTATCCATCAGGCTAACGACTGGTTGCCAAATCTTATAAAACACTCTCTCTCGGTTAGACAAGGTAAACCTGATTTTCTCCAGGTGGAGTACATTTCCAAATTCTCTCAACCACATTTCGAAGGTAGGAGGTTTATCAGACTTGCAGCTTTCTAGCCACAAGTGTGGTCATTGACACAACCTGTGTCTGTGTCTTGTCCCTTGCCCATCCTGGTTCAGACACCCCGAACAATGCTGCAAAGGGGAACAGGGACGTTCCTGCCAAAGGCTTTGGTCAGAAAATCAAACAGATGATTCCAAAAAAGATAGTTTTTGGCATTGAAAGAAACGGTGAGGTAAAGTTCCTCGACCACTTGAACACTTAAGACAGAGGGCTGAAACGTTCTTGTATATTTTTTCCACTTTAGTGGAAGAAAAAAATACCTTAAATTGGCTCAGACTATGTCTAGCATTTATAGAACTACAATATATATTCTTAATGCATTCTTGCCAAACATCATCAGTAACATCCACCCTGCCACTGCTCCCTAAAAGTATCAGATGAAGCACTGTATGTATCTAGTAAGGCGTGTAGGGCTCAGCTGACACGGAGCTGTCAACTGCACAGCTTTTTATGCTTTTTCATATGTGTTCAACACACTGAGTTTACCTGTAATGAAATGTAAATGAAGTTGAAGTTCAAATGTCTGTGAGAGGTCACACTGAGCAGGGCTTTAAACATACATTAGATTAAACTTATTCATATATATGTTTAAACTGCAGTTTAAACAGGTGCTTGTGTCAATACTTTAAAAACTAAACTATACCCACAAATGACTCTGTTGGTTGCCTCCGAGAGAAGCTCTTGGATTTTCTCAAATCCACACAATTCCCACTCCCGAGTGTCGTGCCTGAGTGCCTCTCCTGTGCTCGTGTCTTTGTCGGTTCTCAGTCCTCTTAAGTGCTTAAAAAGACGGCAGCTGGACTTCAGTAGGTTTGTGAAAAGCTTCTGCCTCTCATCCAAGAGGCTTATTCAGTTCAACTGTCAGCTATGAGGCACCTACAATGCAGCCTCCAGATCCTCTTTAAACCCCACGCTCACTCCTGGCCTGAGTTGACCTCGACAGCTCACATGAGGGTGGAAATGGGGCGATGTCTTCACACTTTGGCCCAGTGATGCTCATCTTCTATCACATCGTGGCTCATGTGTATATTATTAACAGTAGGTGTACGAACATCCGGCCCCCGTACAAGGGGTCAGCCCCACCAGGGGATCTATACCTGTGGCTTGGTAACAGTTTTAGAACTGCAGAAGCCTCTTGGATGAGAAGCATCTCCATGAACCTAAAAACATGTAGCTCCCCTCTTTTTAAGCACCCAGGAGACGGTTTTGCTCCCAGCATCAGGACTAAGCAACGATAGTTAATGGTAGCTTAGAAATGCAGTAACCAGCACAAACTCCAACACACAAACACAACAAAGCAACGAGTTTTATTGGTAATGACTAACCCCGTGTTTGCCTACTGGTGGTGGTCAGAGGGCCCGGTGGCGCCAGTGTCCGGCAGCCTCGCCTCTGTCAGTGCGCCCCAGGGTGGCTGTGGCTACGATGTAGCTGCCGTCACCAGTGTGTGAATGTGTGTGTGAATGGGTGGATGACTGAATGTAGTGTAAAGCGCTTTGGGGTTCTTAGGGACTGAGTAAAGCGCTATACAAATGCAGGCCATTTACCATTTACCATAAGCAAGCTATGGTGAGACAGCTGGCTGCTGGGTTGGGCATTAAACAACATGACAGGCTCATTTGGTTTGGTGGATCAAATCTGACTCACAACCCTCTTTCTTTAAGCTAATGTTGGCTAATGCTAGTGTGCCTACAAACACAGCAAAACTGTCTCATGAAGCCAGATACTGAGAATAAGGCTGGATGACTCCCTGGGCTGATCTGGCTATGTATAAATGAGTTTATCACCGAAACATCACCAGACAGTGAAGTTGCAGCTAGCTGGCTAATCATGTTTTGCTTGCAAATATTACTGTGGGTCGGCTTTACTAGTGTGGTGCCCAACAACTGCCACCCCCTCTTGGAGTTTCCTGGTGTTAAATTGGATAAAAATGTTATTGGTTTTGCATCCCTAATACTCTCTGTTCTCTGGGTCTTTTTAATGTTGACCCAGGTACCATGTTGGAGCTGGTTCAGCATCTCTTCCCACCTTCTCAGTTTAAAGGTACCTGCCCGTTTCACTCCTGCTGGTTGTGTCGACTGAAGCCTGCGCTGCTGCTGCTGCTGCTGCTCGTGGCCTTTTATTTATTTTCTTTGTAGTGCCCTAACACTGTGTTCGGCCTTTGTTAGGCTTCCATCAGCATATACATCGTTGTTGTTGTTGTTATTATTGTTGTTAGCTGCATCCATCTTTTAGTTGGCTTAAGATTTGGCATGGACTTGCAGGGTGCATGAAATGCGGTGTTCCCAGGGTCTCTTCTGCTTACGGACATTAGTAAGAGTTCAACACCACCACAATGAAATGCACCTGAAATATAAGAACATACACTTTAAGTATGACACTGTGTGATTTGCAAATTTCATAAACCATTTTTTTCCACAACAGAACAAAACAACCATTTTAAAATGTTGAGAAATGAAAAAGTTGTAACAGGGTCATGCTCATTAAGCTTCCCAGCTTTTATAAAACTGTTAGTCGGTCAGGACCGCTTTAGTTAAACACATGTATAGTTCCCGTAAATGTCTGAGGACGCTGGTTGCTGGATTTTTGTGGGAGGAATGTCTGATGGAGGATTCTAGGTGCTCGACAGTCCTGTGTTTCTGCGTCCCTTTCATTTAATTTCACTGCGGGCCAGTTCAGACTTTTGTATTATGAAGCTATGCTACTATATAATAGATGCAGTGTGGGGTTTAACATTATCATGTTGAAAAGTCCTTCCCTGAAGAAGTGTCATATGTAAGGCAGCGTACGCTGCTCTAAACACGGTCTATAACTGTGCCCTTTAATGGCGCCTGATCCCTGGGCACTGATGCACTCCCGTAGCACCAGCAGCAGGCTTTCATCTGAGCGCTGAAAACACGCCCAGTGGTCTTTCTCCTCTGCAGGCCAGAGGATCCAGTGTGCATGTTGCGCATAAAGAATTTCAAATTTGGATTTGTTTGACCTCACAGCATTTTTCCACTTGGCCTCAGTCTGTCTTTTGGATCAGCTTTCTGCCTCGTGTTCACATTTAGCTTCATTATTGCATGATGCAGCCCATTTTTATTCTTTTGAAAAACATTATTCTAAATTTGTTGCACAACATTTTGCAGTTTTTTTGCACACTGGTGAACTTCTGCTGTTAAATTAGAAGAAAACTAATTCAGTGTAAATATGTAAATGTTTTCCGTGTTCCACTGTGAAGGAAATATGGGTTTAAGGGATTTTACTTTTGTCTCGTCCTGGGGAGCATTTTCTGATTTTGTTTTTATTTGTTGTGTCAAGCTCACCAACCAGTGTCAGTGTTGATAGACTGTGCAGAGGACGGCCATGTGCCCCGAGAATGGAGCCTGAAGTCACTCTGTGGCTGCCCATTAGACACACAGGCCTCATTTCCCAGCTTGATCGTTCGCTCACCATCATGAAGAGCCAGTTACAGGAAGCTTATATCAGTAACTGGCTAATGCAGCATGCTCGGCTGCATGCACATTGCAATGAATAGTCAAATATGAGATGCAGATTCACTTTGATAAGCAGTAAAATTAACAATTTAAATTGTTTAAAAAATAAGAGTCATCTTGCCCATGGGGACTTTCCTATTTCTCTGAGCAGGGTCCAGTATCTCCCAGTACAGAACCGAGCGGGCACAGGTGGCAGCAGACATGATATTAAATAAGGCGGAGGTGGAGGGTGGAGGTAGGGCTGCAGAGTAGCTTGCAGTTTAAAGGAGCTTAGTTGGAGATTCGCAGTGACAGCACGGCTGGTACCTGTACTGCTGCGCGAGGGTTTCAGTTGTTGCCGTCTTAGTTTAGTAGCGTGAGCTTTGTTGTCGTCTTTGTTGACTTTGACCCTCGTGTTGACCCAACATAGGCCACTAACACTGAAACACGCTCACAGACAAAAACGGGCCAATACTTGAATAACCTGCTTGATCTAACAACACATGTGAGTTTGGTTTCTTCTTACTGCCTTGTTATAATTACTGCTACATGTGATTGTGTACGTTTTCATTTACTAAACACCGTGGTAGAAAGAACGCAGCCGCGATGCCCTCACTCATCCTTCCTTAAGCTTCACAGTATTTCTCAGGGAGTATCAGCTTGTATGGGTTCAGCTCACTCCCAGCACTTTGATGAATTTATACAGTGTACATACGTGGTGGTTATGTAGCTGTGTGTTAGCTCAGGAGCTTTCTTTAAGAACTAGTATAACATCCTCAGACATGTGGTGGCAGCTATACTTCTGATGAAGCTTGTGCAGAGCTGTGATGCGTCAGGAAGTATGAGATGATCGATAACGAGGCCTGAAAACCTCAAAGTTGCTGGGAAATTTCAAATAAACATGAAATGAGGAGACTATGAATTGAAAACTAATGAGCGACCCAGACTTTGGTGATTTGAAGTTGGTCGTTTGAACACGTTCCCTGCTCTTTCAGGTATCGCCTGCATCGCCCTCTCCTTTGTCGATGCCCACGGTCGGCCCCTTCAAGTTCCAGCTCAGGGCGGTGCCGCCCTGCAGAAGTCCGAGAACTGCTCCGTCCCCCTGCACCCGGATCACTTTAATGAGCTGACCGCTGTCGTCAAAGTGGAGTCCATCATTAGCGGCTCAGGTAATCAAAAAGAAATCGCAGTCATTTGTAAATGTTGTATCGATATTTTAGTCACAGCAGAACAAAGGAAACACGTGTTTATCAGAAGGAAAGAATTTGCCATTTTAATAAAAATATTAGCAGCAATGTTGATGACAGGTCGACAAGATTCGTGCAGCAGGAAACGGCTGTGAGTGGTGTTTGGTGCTCGGTGGGTCCATAAATAAGCTTTATTGAAGAGATGCTGGAAACAAGAATTCATCAACACAACAGTGCTGGCTTGGCCTCTGAGGAAGACGAACTGATTTACAATGAAAATGAAAAAATGCCTGCTTGTGTTCCTCAGAAATGAATTTTATTGCTCCTATAAAAGCTTAAATTGACCACCGACTGAAATGCCCCGAGGAGAGAGGGAAAAGAAATGTATAAATATTCAGTTACTTTGCTCCTTTTTGAAACTTTCAGTGATGTAAAGTATCTGTTGAATGTAACCTGCAGCCGCGCATGTACGTGACGACTCACAAGCTGCAGATTTGCAGCCTGTAAACAGCTGATGCAGCCTGTAAACAGCTGATGCAGGCTGTAAACAGCTGATGCAGCCTGTAAACAGCTGATGCAGCCTGTAAACAGCTGATGCAGCTGTCACTGTCATAGCTGCACTTTTATTTTTCATTTGCTGCAGTTCTAAAAGTCTCCATATTGTGAAGCTGCCTTTCTGGTGAACCTGAACTGTGTCTTTGCAGAAGCTGTCCACACACAGTGACTCGTGATCACAGGCCTTTGTATTTCTACAGTTCAATAAGCATCTGTGTTATCTGAGCTTTGCTGATATTTTATTGAAAACCCAGCAGCCAATCAGAGCTGCAGACTGTAAACAAATTTGTATCTCAGGTGAAGCTTGATATTGACAGGGAGCCACTTTGATGTGCAGGCCCTGGGCCTCGGACCGGTACCGGTCCGTGAGTCGTTTGGTACCGGGCCGCGAGAGTTGAGGCTCAGGTCTGAAATGTCTGGTTTTCAGGGTTTTTAAATCGGTTTTCAGCGTTAGTTTGTTATCGTTTTTATCGTTAACTCTGTGTTCCTGGGCCTTTTCACGTGTGTTATGAATAAATCTTCTTTTTCGGTACCGGTACTAGTTTTATTTTGTTGTATTTATCCGCGACACCTTAAAGGCCGGTCCGTGAAAATATTGTCGGGCATAAACCGTCCGTGGCACAAAAAAGGTTGGAGACCGCTGTAGTAGAGGCCTCTTTCAGGGTTTTGGTGGCCTTGTCAGTCTGACATTATTAAAGGAGGTGATGAGGTTTGTAGCCATGCACAACTCTCTTAAAGGTGTGCTGAGTGTATGTTGATGCAGCTTGAGACAGAAGATGTGGCTCTGGGTGATCTTTCTCTTCATCTGCTCCAGAGCATATTTTAATATTAGGTAGCAATGAGATCCAGATGTCCAAGCCCAAACTGAGGTAATGACCTGGTCTCCAGATGTTTTCATAGTCTGCGTAGATTAAGCACGACTTGAATTTAGCATGTGAAAATCAGTGCAACCCACTTTTACAATGCCAAACTAATGTTTCCAGCAGAGACTGGGCTCATTGGTTTTCACATTATTCTTCACCCTCTGGAGAATCGTTTCACTGCTGGATTTGTTTATGCAACAAGGTTACAGCACGTCCCAGGAGGCATGTAAACGCCACTCATTTTAAAATGGATTAATTGCAAACATAAACATCAAACTGTGCTGGGGTTAACAGTCCAGCCGTTAAATTTAGTGTCCAAATATTAAATGCCCCTAAATCGGAACAAGTAAATCTGCCGGTTAATGAATACGAGTCTATTACGGAGCCACTTACAGAAGCTAAATTTGTCAGTGTGACACTGCAGCACACGGCCATAAATCAGAACGAAATCTCATATTTGGGGCTTGTTGTTATATAAAGTGTTAGTCACACTCTGCTGCTGGGATTGGTGGAAATAATAACCAAGCTGTTTTAGGCATTAAAAATAGTCATCGTCAGTGCTGTAGGTTTAACTGTGTAGTATAACCTTCACATTACATGGTTTCTATATAGTTTCATGACATGTTCAGTGAATTCTGCTGAAATATGAAGTGTGAGTGTGAGAAGCAGTGAACAGAGGCCACCGAGTTCATATGATGTGTCCCTAACAAGCATCTGAACATAACGGGCCATCGTCCCTCTGAGCAGGTGCTTTTTATTCTTCATCACCTTCTGCAATTAGGTTGAATAGATGTGTAGAAGTGACAGAGAGGGATGTGTTAGCTAATCGTTAATGCAATGTAATTTAAACTGTGCGCTACCATGAGCTGTTTTTAACATCGATATATCACAGACAGTTTAATCATGATCCTTGTGAGAGAAATGACACCATGGTGCAGATGATTAATGGCCCTTATCTGAGTCCGACATGGTGCCACAGCTGACCTGATATTAAGACCACATCTCTAAGAAACGTGTGCTGATTACTTCTGAAAGCTTAAGTGTTGGTACTTTTATCTCTACCTGGATTATAAGGAGCAACCCTTTCTGTGTAGGAACCCCTACGATTTAAAATGACAGAAGCCTCGTGGAAATTACTGAGAGATGAGGGACTTGGTGTCTACGCAAAACATCTAAAGAGGCTTTACAGTTTTGTCACTCCAGTAAACACCTCATGCATGAGATGCAGGTGTTACCATTTCAAACTGAAGTCTCTCCATATAAGTAGCTTGTGCATGTAAATGAAGTATTTAGATATCTGGATAGTGACTAAAAAGGTTTTCTTTTGTTATTTTGGTATCATTATGAGACCCTGAAACTGTGTGCTGGAGGAAAACTCATAGTTTTGGATGTTTGTCCACATCACAGGTGATCACATATCAAAAAGCATGAACGATGGGACAGCCGGTGTCTGCAGTGCTTCCTTTTCATTGGCCGTAACATTTGATGTCACTTAACAACAAAGGTGTTTGTTGTTATGACTTCTCTGCAGCAGAGCAGCTCATCCACTCATTGAAAGGTTGATGGTTCGATCCCTGGATGTAATAAATTTACAGTTTACTAACAATAACCCCAAAATGCTCTTTGATATCAGAGTATGAATGTGTGTGAATGTTAGACGGACAGTGCTTGAATAAATGAATGTGAATGGGTGAATGATGTATAGAGTGCTTTGAGGGCTTCAATAGAGTAGAGAGTGCCGTATAAGAACCGGTCCATTCACCATTTACATCCTACAGCTACTGAATTTTACTGAAGCCAGTTCTGCATTGGCTTCAGCTACAGTTGAAGCCAATGCAGAACTGGGGGATAAAAAGTCACATGATTAGAAATGAATAGGAAAACAACCTTATAACTCGATGACCTCAGTAAATACTTTCTGATTATTTTAGGATCTATTAAAAATGTTTATATTGAATATATTGGACCTGATTAACCTTTAGAAAGAAAAGTATGCTTTATGGCGGGCCTGTCCTGTGGTTGATGATCCCTCAGTGTCACAGTCAGACCTGCCCTGTGCTTTTCATGCATGGGTGACATGAGGCCAAGCCAATGAAAGGGCTCAGTCTTAGGCTTTGCAAACCAGTGGGTGATATCACAGTGGATACAGACACCTTTGATACAGGGGTTAAGCTAAAGGACACACAGCACAGGCATTAAGAGCAGCCTCATTATCAGTTGTTTTACATACTTGTAACACGTCTGCTGATGACAGCATTAAATGCTGCCATGAGGCTGTGGCCCTTAAAGGGAAAATAATGATATCTCAGTTTCATTTTGCCATCCATCCACCCACCCACCCATCCACCCATCCATGCATCCACCCATCCATCCACCCATGCATCCATGCACCCACCCACCCATCCACCCATCCATGCATCCACCCATCCATCCATCCATGCACCCATCCGTCCGTCCGTCCGTCCATCCATCCATGCATCCATGCACACATCCGTCCATCCATCCATGCATCCATGCACCCATCCATCCATCCGTCCGTCCATCCATGCATCCATCCATCCGTCCGTCCATCCATCCATGCATCCATGCACCCATCCATCCATCCATCCATGCATCCATGCACCCATCCATCCATCCATCCATCCATCCATGCATCCATCCATCCATCCATCCATCCA